>NC_138899.1:13400672-14000672 GCF_965194825.1 Balaenoptera physalus
AAAAAAGACAAGTTGGTGGAAGACAAATGCGACAATGACTAAATCATACACATTCTGCTCCCTCAGACAGTCTTCCCAGCAAGAACTGAAGCTTTTCAGTAGTGACATCTGGCCCTTTGATGAATTCCCACAGTGCAACAGAACGGGTAACCCACAGAGGTTCCACTTAATGTGCCAAAGGATGACAGTCGCAGTCTCGTCCATAAACGACTTAGAACACAGGCTCAAGAAACATCTGTGCTTCTGTGTTCTCAGATCCATGGTTTTGTTAGGTGACCTCGAGTCCTGGCTTGGAAGTTCAGGGGCTTTTGTCTTGCAGATGTTGCTGGTGTTCATAGCGAAGCCAGTCCTCAGGAAATCTCAGCACCTCTCCCGGGTAGGTTGGTTCTGTAGCTGTGTTGTGAAGATGGGTCCATGTGCATTCTGGCTACAAAACACACAGGTCTCAGAACCCGCCCACTTGCCCAGAAGGGCTAATTCAAAGTTTTAGGGAGTTCGTTCAGATGCGTCCAGCTGAAGGTGGTGAGGGAAAGCAGGCTTACGTCCAGTAGCGACGGAGGGAGGGGTTAGAAGAAAAGCCGGAAGTGCTTTGGAGAAAGAACCGTTGCATGCTTCCCAGAGGTGGCACTATTGGGTAGAGTCATCAGACTCAGCCGGCCCAGTACCCACCTGCAGACTTTCAGCTGGAGCTCTGCTGACCAGTGGACGTATAGTAACTATGGAAAAGAAAAACCTTAGAGACACAGCTGGGATCAGATCACAGTACTCTGCCTAAGTCTGACCCAGCTTTCTCTTTGCTCCGACTCCAGTTCAGTCCCTAAAGCCATCCCAATGCTCTGGTCCTGTCTCATGAGCCTCATGCCTTTTCCTGCTCTTTCCAGTGGCCAAAAGAATAACAGTCCACATGGCTCCAGACTGCCCTTGACCTTGAGGATAGAAACTACATTTACTTTTCTGTGTTTCCATATTCCCTGGCACTTATTTAATTCCTCATCTTTCCACCTTTGAAAGACCTGCCCCCTTTTAGAAGCCCTACTTTCCTCCACAGTTACCCCTACTCTCCCAAACCCCACCTCTGCATGATCCCATTTTACAGGTGCTGCTTCTCAGCTAGAGGTCAGGGATGGAGAGGAATCAGATGAAACCTCTGTGCGAAGATGTTAGCTCACGACAACTTAAAGCATTTCCTTTCCCCGGCAAATGTGCAAAGGGACTCATTGAACGCCAAATAAAATCAAGAACCAAAACAGTATGTTGCTGATAAAATTCCACGGACCTGGGGAAGAAGTAGAGAAGAAGGGAGATTTTTTTGAGCAGGAGTTCTATTGATCTCCCATGAAGCTTCTCTATTCAGGCTGCTACCGATTCTAGATACTTCTACACTGAGCTTCCCTAAGGAGTTGTGGGCACATTCCCTTAGGCTTCATCTTGAATAGTTTTTGGATTGGATGGGATGGACCTCCAACTAGAGGTGTTTGAGTGGTCGTGCTTCGAGATCTCCCTGCAACACTGTCCATCTCTTGGACATTTCACTCCTAATAAGAGGGTCTCTCCCTGGAGGCAGGGGGTTGAGAGCCAACTCTACCCACCTCCTTAGCACTTTCTAAGTCACTGCAGTTCCATGAGAAGGTAAGAGAAGATATAAATCAATAAAGATTTAGATTTCATATTCTTGTTATTCTCGATCCCAATACTGATGATGGGCAGCATAAAGTAGTAGAAAATATGAAGTCAAAAGACTGGGGCTCTGAGCACCTGTCTTGTTAATAAGCTAGACTCTAGGAAATCGTTCAACATCCCTGAATCTCCACGTCAAACTACTGAATGGGATTAATGAATAGAGGTCTTATTTTACATGCAAGAATGTAGTAAAGATCAAATGAGATACTAGATGTAGAGATGTTTTGAAAAGCATTAAATACTATACAAAGTTACAAATTTCAATCTTAGCCTTTGCAAAACAGATGACAAAATAGATGACATTGAAAAGCACTTGAAATATTTTTCAATTTCCTTTTGTGTCAGAGACTGATAGTTTTGATCAGTATTAATTTTCACATTGTTTCTTTAATAATAGAACCCTTATATTTATCAAGGCACATCACAACCAATAATGATGACATTTCCTGGCCTTCTTTGTAGCTAGATGTATCTAATGGCTAGATTCTAGCCAATGAGATGTGACTGGAACTGATACGTACAACTTCTCTCCACTTCCTCTCGGCTGTCTTAAATAAAATTGAGATGGCAGGAACTGCAGTAGCCATGTCGGACCTTGAGTTGGAAGCTGCACATTAGTATGAAAGAGCAATGAGAGGGCCTGGGATTCTGGTAAGATCACACACCAGACCAGTTTGTCTTTTAACTGAGCAAGCAACTGCTTCAATCTTTTGAAGTCACTATTATTTTGAGTTTCTCTGTTAAAGCAGCCAAAAAGGAATCCTACTTAATGGACTTGTATTTATTTCTTAATGATCTTTGCTCACCTCCTTGCTAGGTCTATCTGGTAGACCTTCTCCCCCATATTCACATGATCTCAAACCCTTGATCAAACCATTTCTGACAAAGTTACCTCCTTTAGAGGATAAGGAACAGATTTTTATAATTTTTAATAACATACGTGATAACCTTAACTGTTGCCTAACACTGGTTGCTAATGTTAGCAATTGTTAGAAAGAGTATTCAAATAATTCTCAGGGCAGGTTTTCTCTATTTGTCAGAAGTAGGTTGCCAAAAAGTTCAAAGGAGACAGACTATATAGTAAGTATCTTAGTTCTTATTAATAATTTAAACACACACACACAGAGACATCTTATCCCAGTGTGGTTACTGGAGTTGCCATTGCCAGAGAAGGAAAGGAAGGTCTATCTGGGAATTGTAGGAGTTGACAGGACATGGAACTTAGGGATTATTTATTTATTTATTTATTTATTTATTTATTTATTTATTTATTGCCTCTTCTTGGCTTTTAACACTAATGTATCTGGAATTGTTTTGCTTTTGGATCTTAAGGCTGCTGGCTTCCCATGGATACTTAGGCCCAAAGGCCTCCTGCTAACTGACATCCCTTCCCTGAGCTGACCATCATTTGGCATGTAGGTGTGCAGCTGATTTTCAGAGAACAAACTGTGTCCCCCCCTCTCTTCATTTCTACCAACATAGGACCCCAGGGAGAGGATGAGTGCGCTGCTTTAGAATGAAATGAAACGAGGCAGGAAGCTCGTGCCGGTCTTTTTAATTTGCTCAGCACTGGCCTCGGGCCAATACAAAGAGCTGGTTTCTCCTCTGAACATCCTGATATCGGGTCTCCAGTGGAGCCCCATACATCACGCCTTCAGCAGCAAGGCCGAGGAAAGCCTTTTGATATAAATCCCGAGGTGCCTAAGGAACAGTGTGAAGTTAGCAGAGGCTGCCGCCAAGTCTCAGCTATGCATGAATTCCCTGCCAAAAGTGTAAAGTGAGTTTAAAAGAAACAATCTGAACGCTTTCTAACTTGTTTTGATTTTCCACGTGACAAAACACTGGATCGTTATTGTGCGTGTGTGTATGCGTGTGTGTATTCGTGTGTCTGTTTCACAGTGGCAGTCAGAACGATAATTTGCAGCCCTGCCATTCTAAGCAGCATTAGATCCTAGCATCGAAATGGGAAGACAGAGAAAAAGCTGCTCACGAATCCCAGCTGCAATCCTCCTTCCCCCGCTACCTTAGGAACAAATCATCAGGAAGGGAAACGCTAATATTTTGTGAGCCTAATCTCTACCAACTAACAAGCGATAGTTACTCGGTCCCTTTAACTCACCCCATCTATGGCTCAAAAAGTACAATTGCCTATAACGTCATCAGTGTCTCAGCTCCTTGATGGGTCAGTGATTTGGAAGGGGCTGGTCTCACCCAAGGCAACATGGCTCTGGGTGCCTGCTGGCTTGGTGCTGTCACACCCACATGTGTTAGAGACAAACCCTTCTGGGCAATAACAGGCGGCTTCTAGCATGATTGCAGGAAGCTTTTATCCCATATGGAAAACATGATGGAGAAAAAAAGGGCTTGCCCTTTGCAGTCAGCCAGACCCAGCTCACAACCTTGAGGAAGCTATTTATTGTCTGTGGTCTCACTTTCCTCATCTAATTGGGACTAATACTATCTATCTTCTTGTGACTAGATCTGAGGTATAAAAAAGGGTCTCCCAAAGTTTCTGGCACGAGGGAGGCCCCAGTGATGCCTTTCCCCCCCATGACAGATGAAGCCAAGGGTAGTGTAAGAAGTCTCTAAGCCTCTTCTCCAGATCTCTCTTTGATGGACACACTGGGTTCCCCTCTGTGCAGGCGAGCAGTGAGTTGATTAACTCTCAACCCCAGAGAGAGTACTCTGGAGGCTGAGACGAGGCTTATGTAAAGCTGGCTTAAACATCAAACATGTTGGATATCAATGAAATAGGCTTTTCCATCTGATTTAGGGGTTTCACTCATTTTGCCTTCAGCTCCTTGAAGGGACTGATCAGATCAATCTGCTGTGAAACTTTCTGCTCACTCCGATCTCCTACTAAATGCTAGGCAAGGATTTTCTATTCCCTCTGCCATACGTCTCCCCTTATTACTCAAAAATTTTGTGTTATTGTAGTTGCGATTGGGAAAAGGTGAGAATAAGAAGCACTTAGCAATGCAGCACATTTTTCGGTCCTGTTGTAGCCACATTGTCACAACAGATAGAGATCATGTGAGGAGGAAGTGTTATCAGGCCAGAGACATTCGAGATAGCGGGAGGTAGAGTCTTTCTAAACTCCTGGGACAACCGCCCCACTGTGTTCCATGTCTCATGGCCTAAATCAGTTATTTTTTAATTTAGTGACCTTGACTATATTTTGTATCCATGCTAGCTGAGTTCCTAGTCTTCAGGCCAAATTCTTTTTAAATGTCTTTTCCTCTGTGACAGCAGTGTTTCAAAGTTGGTGGTACTGTACCAAAGAAGATGACTGCTCCACCGAGGTAAAACTCTGAAAGAGTCCTTAAAAAACTAAGGTTCTGTAGCCAGATTGGAAATGCTAGACATGTAGGTATCCTCCTGCTTTCCCCGCCCCGCCTTAATTTATCATTCATTCCGTACGCTGAAAATAAAAATTGGTAAATGGTGATCTCCATAGGCATTCGTTAATAAGCACGTTTTCTCCCGAATGCCCCTACCAATGTTCATGTCTCTGAGGCATGCCTGTCCTGAATCTACTAGCCTTTCCTTAAAAGATGGGGAAGGAAGCACGACTCAGGGCTAAGATGCAGGGGATGTGAGTCTCCAGTGATGGTCAGTAGCAGGGTAATCTTGTTGAAAAACAACCGTAACAACGAAACATGTTTACACTACTTCTGATTGAACCCACGTTCAAATAGAGTTCAAAGATGACAGCCAACGGCCAAGAGAGAGTTGGCGTTAAACCTCATCTAAAGGCTGAAAAAGCCCTCTCTTCCTCTCTCTTTAAACAGCAGTATTTCCATTAAAGAGGCAGTATGAGCAGATCAGTTTCAGCAGAACATCCAAGCCATGATTTGGCTTTTCATGTGTGCCCTGGTGGGTTCCAGTTGCCCAAACTATAACCTATGCTGCTGCTGCAAAAAAAAGATCCCAAGGACTCCTTCCTTTTCGGTGCTTCTCCCCTTGACCTTCTAAAGTGGTCTATTACTGGAGGCATTCCTACCCTACTTCATATCACAGATGGAAAAATGTCAGGAGAAAAAGAACAAGACGGATCATCTCCAGCTGGATAAAGGTGAAGACAAAGCGGAAGCAGGGTCCCAAGCAGGCCGCCTACAGCCAGCCAGCCGTCCTCGGCAGGGTCCCACATTCTCCAAGGCCGGGCAGGGCGCCCCCTCCCGCGGAGAGGAGGGGAGGGCAGGGGGTCACCATCTCACCACCTGGCTGGTGTAGTCCTCCGTGACTGCCCGCTCCGGGCTCCCGTCCTGTCTGTGGCCGGGACGGTGGCCCCTGTGCTCCCGCTGCAGCCGCCGCTTCTCGCGCCTCTTTAGCCGGTCCCTCCGGCGCTCCAGCTGCTTGGTACGGTGGTAGCGCTGCTGGAAGAGATCCTTCGCGTACGCGTACAGCTGCACGTCCAAGAAGTTGAGCTCCTCGATGCGCTGGCGGGCGCCCTCGTTGATCTCCACGTTGGAAGCCCGCGTGACGTTGAACTGCGTGAAGGGGGAGATGAACTTGAGGTTGAATGTCCTCTCAAAGAGAAACTGCGTCTTCCGCTGGAACTCCGTGAGCCCGAAGAAGGCCATGTTCTTCAGGTTGCCCTTGGCGCTCTGCAGCAGGATGGCGTTCCGCTCGCTCTCGTTCATGAAAGTCAAGTTGTAGCAGCCCACCAGGCTGAGGTCGGCCAGCATGCGCACCTGGCGGTTGCTAGCCAGGTTGTAGGTGCAATCCATGAATTCCCGTAGGCTGACCCCGGACCAGTCGTCCCCGGGGTAGCAGGTAGGCAGCTCATTGGGGGTGGGGCTCCTCCCATCGCACATGTGGAGGGAGGTTTTCCACGTGGCCCCTCTCTGGACGTGTTTCCACTCGCTCAGGTACCGGGACACCGGATCCCGCAACATGGTGATGTAATAGAAATTCCTGGAAGAGATTAGACGAAGAGCGTCAGTCCGCCGTAGCTATAACCCTGGGACCCCGCGCCTCTGCAGCGTCTGTATCAGCATCGACTCAATGGGTTTTTCTGCCAGATGGTCACGTGAGAATATCTGCCTGGATTTGCACCTGTCGGGCCATGTTCCCCTATGTGCGTGTTTCTGTAATATAAACACGCATGAATCGGTTTTCAGCACTATTTGCTGGGTTTTTTCTTTCTGCTCCAGGCTGGGGAGGGGCGGGGTTGGGGGAATCGATCAGCAATAATTTATTCAGCAATCATTCACTGTTCAATCACTACCAGCAATAACAATACCTTACATTAAGAGAACACGCCATGTTTATTGAACGTTATCACCCATCTGATATTTTATTTGATCCTTAAAAGGAACTTGCGTAGTAGACACAGGGGGACTATTTGATAGGGAAACAGTGCAAGGGGGTTAGAATGATTTACCCAAAGTCATGTGACTAGAAAGAGCAAAGCTGGAAGCCAAGTCTCCTTAGTCTTTCCTGTTCACAGGGGTGTCCTGGGTTAAGAGGTGGGTGGGGTAGGGGAAGGATGTGTTGTGTGTGGAGACTAATATTAACTGAGCACTTACTGTGTGCTAGAAACTGGGCTAGGTACTTTATGGATACTGGCACAGATAACCTTCAACATAACTTTGTAAAATGGGTTTTATCATGACTTTTTTTAAAAAAGCTGAGAACACAAGAGACTGAGAAAGTGAAAAATACAGCCCAAGATCCTACAGCAAATTAATACTTGATGCAATAAAATTTAGGCCTATTTGATTTCAAAGCTTCTGTGCTTTCCTGGGCACCATATTGATATTTTTAAAAGCAAAAATGTAACTAATATTTATTGAATGCCTATTAATTATCAGGTGTTGTGGTTATTATAATCACGGGTCTCATCTCATCTAATGTCATCTATTGGAACATTGAGAAGAGATACGTTTTATAAATGGTTAGCTTCAGAATGATCAGGTAAAGATCAGGGCACCATTGGCTCAAAAAGGCAAGAGAGGTGTGAAAAGGCCAGAAGAGATTTGGAAAAGTCGACAGATAAAGACACAGCAGTATATATGTGTTAGCATATGGTATTTGTTTTTCTCTTTCTGACTTCACTCTGTATGACAGACTCTAGGTCCATCCACCTCACTACAAATAACTCAGTTTCGTATCTTTTTATGGCTGAGTAATATTCCATTGTATATATGTGCCACATCTTCTTTATCCATTCATCTGTTGATGGACACTTAGGTTGCTTCCATGTCCTAGCTATTGTAAATAGAGCTGCAATGAACATTGGGGTACATGACTCTTTTTGAATTATGGTTTTCTCAGGGTATATGCCCAGTAGTGGGATTGCTGGGCCGAATGGTAGTTCTATTTTTAGTTTTTTTAGGAAGCTCCATACTGTTCTCCGTAGTGGCTGTATCAATTTACATTCCCACCAACAGTGCAAGAGGGTTCCCTTTTCTCCACACCCTCTCCAGCATTTATTGTTTGTAGATTTTTTGATGATGGCCATTCTGACTGGTGTGAGGTGATACCTCATTATGCTAACATATATATATGGAATCTAAAATAAAAATGGTTCTGAAGAACCTAGGGGCAGGACAGGAATAAAGACGCAGACGTAGAGAATGGACTTGGGGACATGGGGAGGGGGAAGGGTAAGCTGGGAAGAAGTGAGAGAGTGGCGTGGACATATATACACTACCAAATGTAAAATAGATAGCTAGTGGGAAGCAGCCGCAAAGCACAGGGAGATCAGTTCCATGCTTTGTGACCACCTAGAGGGGTGGGATAGGGAGGGTGGGAGGGAGACGCAAGAGGGAGGGGATAAGGGGATATATGTGTACATATAGCTGATTCACTTCGTTATACAGCAGAAACTAACACAACAATGTAAAGCAATTATACTCCAATAAAGATGTTTAAAAAAAAAAAAGACACAGCAGTAGGCATTAGAGGAAAGCAAACGTTGATTCCAAGTAAGGAAAATCTTTCTCATCATTTGAGCAGCTGCCAATGGAATGGGCTGCCCACCCCATCTTTATCACCAGGAGTGACACTCAGGGTGCCCCTGGGCAGACAAAAACGGTCCTGAAAAGTTCTGAAAAGAAAACCTGTCTTCCCTTGACAACCTAAACTGGAACTAAGAAAAAATGTATAGCTAGTAAAAGCAATGGCAAAAAAAAGGTATCTAAGGGTACACTCTTTTTCATGCTGCTTTTAAAAAGGAATTGATGAACTATAATATTTAAAACAATACATTTACTGTATTGAGTTATTTTGAATGTCTAGCCAGTTTTGAAATGCGCTAAAGAAAATTCAAAATCTTAAGTAACACTTGCTTCCCTTTAAATCAAGAGGAGGAATGTACTGAAACCGCCACAGAAAGGCCAGCCTGAGCCCTTGCTTTTGCCAATCACCATTTTACATTACTCTGTTGTCTTTCCCTGTGACAGAATGACAATTCCATCAGCGGAAGAAAATTTCCCAAAAGGTCAGTAGGGAAAGTAAAAAGTGACTGACATATTTCTGGGTTCCACAAGGAAATGTTGACAGTAAAGTTTTTCTCAGAGTGGATATTACCATGGTTGAATATTATATGACATGTCATTATTAATCCTGCTTTGGTCCTATGTTGAAACTTGTTCACATTTCAATTCTACAGGCAGAGACTGATTTTTATTTCACAAAACAATTACATAATAAATATATAAACACAGTGATGATGATGATGGCTATAATGTAACTTAGGTGGGTTAAGGATGACAAACACATCAGGACAGAATAATTTAAATCAGACAGATTTTTGAATGCTCAAATAAGATCACAAACGGGAAATCTGTAAGTTCCTTTGTTAACTGGACAAAATGGAAAACACAAAAAAGAGGATTTAAACAAAAAAGATGATGACCATCAATTGATAAGACTCAACCCCATTTATGTGTCTCAAATTTAGACACAATCCAGATTTTTAAAATAATCATAAGAGCTGGAGGATTTTAGGGCTGAGAATTACAACAGTTTGTAACATAAAGGGTTAACTGGAACTTGCTGCTGGAATCTGAGAGGCTTTGTTCTCACCTGGGAAAATTAATTGGCCATAGTGTTCCCTGGGCTTTCTTTGTGTTGGAATCCACGTGGTCTCAAAGCTAACTGAAACTGGCTTACACTTTAAAATGATCTTGGTTTCAAATTTAACTTTATTCAATGTAACACTGCATTTAACAAAGACTAGCTAAGTTGTAGAGTGCTGTTTACATGAGTAAAATAAGCCCCACATGTCTGCAAGTTCTACTAGCCAAATAGGTTCAGAGGTCCATTTGTAACGAAAACTAACTCTGACATCAAGACACAAAAATGGACTAGTGCGACATTCATATTGATGAAGTACAAAGTTGTCCCATCTCGTGGTTCTGGAACCAAGTGCCTAAGAGCATTTGGGTATTGCTTTAGTCAGACATATTCTCATGTATGTTTTATTTGTTTGTCTCAATCTTGCAAAGCAGTCAAAATAGAAAGCTAGAATAATAGTAAAAAGAAAATAGGGTTGAAGAACACCCAATTATTGAAGAAGAAAACACCATTTGATTCATTAAAAGCATTTTTTCTCATCTCTATTTTTTTCTCTACTTTCATTTGCTTCTCTACTAACAGACAGAAAACTGCAAAAGTCATTGATGAAATGATGTCTACCTCCAGGCCACACGCCCAACCTTCATTGTGTACAAGCTTCACTCCAGTTTCATGACTCTCTTCCCTGTTCCCAAACAACGGAAACTCATTTTCTTCTGCTCCCATAACTCCCAATTTAGTTTCTAAGGAAAATTCCTTTTTTTTTTAGAAAATACAAAATATTTTATTAAAAAAAATTTTTATTTTACATTGGGTTATAGTTGATTAACAGTGTTGTGTTAGTTTCAGGTATACGGCAAGGTGATCCAGTTATATGTATACATGTGTCTATTCTTTTTCAAATTCTTTCCCCATTTAGGTAATTACAGAATATTGAACAGAGTTCCCTGTGCTATACAGTCCTTGTTGATTATCTGTTTTGAAAACAGCAGTGTGTACATGTCAATCCCAAACTCCCAATCTATCCCAATCTAAGGAAAATTCTTAAAAATACTCTGAAATTTGCAACTTTCCTTTTCAAACGTTAATTGTTCAACAGCACAATGGAGGGTAAAACACTCTCAGAGAAGAAGGACAAGCAGGTCTCAAGCAACGGCCATGTGGCCACATGTAGAGACTCTCATCAACACCTGTCCCTTTTAACTCAACCTCCTAAGCTGAGGCAGAGTCTCATCTGTTCCAACACTTGTCCTGGCAGTTAAACTTTCCCCAGATTTTGGAAACATTAATAAGCAAACTATTATTTCCTCCTTTCATCCATCCATTCACTCACCTGGTAATTCTCCAAACATTGATTGAGCCCCTGGTATTTGCCACACACTGGGGCTAGGCAGTGGGGACCCCGAGATCACTAAGACATTGTCCTCAAGGAGATCTCAGGCACCCAGTGATTTTGGTAAAGTGGGAGAAATGCTAACCATCAAGTTAAGGGACTGTTCTGCCCGGACCTGAACGATCCCAAAGATGATAACTTTTTCTGTCTCAGGGACAGCGTGCTGCCAGCACATCTTCCATTTGCCACCTGCTTCATTGAGAGTTTGGGCGAATTCATTTACGAATGTCTGAAAAACAATTACAACTCTTCAGAATTGTTATTCTTGTGGCCTCGGGGTAGTGATGGCAAAGCCCTGTGTACTCAGGGGCATTAGGGGACGGGGCATCTTGGTTAGTTCAATGATTATTTTAACTGATGATTATCATAGGGACCATCAAGGCTTACGAAAGTACAAATACACGGAACACACACGTTTCAGTCTCTTGCTCTGCAGTAAGGTAATCCTATTAAAAAGTTCTAAACACAGCACAAGGGCATGACTGCCTTCCCTCAGTCTTTGCCTTTTCCTTCACTCATCTGCATCCCGCTCGTCTTTCCTGGCCCAGCTCAAGCCTCATCTCCATCTCCCCTGACCTTTCTGGCCTCGAGGATTTACTGCATCACTTACTGCGCTTTTAACGTGCATATGAAAGTCTTGGTCACATCTACCTTTTAAGTTCCTCTTTGACCACTGGACCTTAGGCCTGGTGTCCCATAGCACCTCCACAAATCCTACTCACTGCAGACATTCAATAAATGATGCCGTGGAAAAGGAATGACCGTCATACGAGATAAGTGTGTTTTAATGACTAAGGTTAATATTGCCTTTGATAAATAGGCCCTTCTTTTCTCCCCTAGAAACTAATCTGACGTTATTTTTGAGTGTCCAAAATGTGTGAAAAGAATAAAAATACATATAATCTTCTAATACATCCATCATTCGATTGTGATGGCTGATATGCAGAGAGAGAGAGAGAGAGAGAGAGTCAATACAGACTTTGGGTAAAAAGCAGAATATTTCATACACCAGATAATTAATAGAAATGAGTTTTTTTAATGTTAAACTTAGTAGTTTTCTTCCCCTCTGCTTCAAGAACCTGTATTTCACCAAGCAGTTTATTGTATAATTGCTCATTTCTTTAATTAGCAAGTCATTTAATTAACACATGCTTATTGAGGGTTTGTTGTATGTAAGGAGCTGCTCTAGGAAATGTGGAGAATAAAAAAAAAAAAGAATGTACTCAAGTATTGTAGGTGTAAACGTGGTAGATTAGAAAAAGAGGCATGGATTAGCAAGTCATGGAGGTAAGCAGTAGACAAAGAATATTTAAGAGAATATTTCAGAAGGTACAGAGAGCAGAGTGGCCTAATGAGACCAGGAAGTTCATGTTGTGCATTTCACTGGATGTTTGGTCAATAAATGAATGAATGAAAAGAGGGACATAAGCTAGAACAGGAGGCTGAGGCCAAATTGTCACGGGCTCTACATGCACCTGTGAATTGCTAAAATAGGAAAAGCGTTGATTTAGGAAGATTCATGGAGCAATAGAGTTTAGGAAGGATAAAAGTAGGCAGAGACCAGGAGAGACGTTGGACAGCCGTGGCGAGAGACCAGCAGGGAAGAAGCCAGAACCGTGGGTACTGATGAGAAAGAATCAGAATTGAAGACCTATCACACACCCAACCTTCACCGTTTGCTCCTCTTCCTCACGGTCAGCTTCCTCTAAACTACCTTTTCCTCCTCCGTATTCCCTTCTTCCTTCTATCTAATTCTTCCCTTTCAATTCTGTGATGTAAAAGAGGCAGTGCTGGTATGAGCATCAGAACGGTGAAATGGTGAAACGAGGCAGAGTAGAAGTCCCTGGAATCACTGTGCCTGTGGTGATTAAAAGATATTCACTTCCATGAGGCTATGACATGCCTATCCAGTGAGAACATATTTGAAGGAACCTACAAGATGCCAGGTTCACAGGGAGGGTTGATAAGTATATTCCTTCCACCACCAGCTTACCTCTTGTAAAATCAAGTAACACAGTTAATATCTCCACAATCCACAGTTCGAAGCATTCCTAAAAACCAGTTCAACTAGAAACTCCTCCCATCAGCCTCCTTTGATGTCCTCAGCAGAAGGGATCCTCTCCCTACCCCCACCTGCTGAAACATGTGCCGCTCATGCTTTTATCTTCATTCTGGGACCAGTGAATATCTTATCCCTTGAACTGGCTTTATGTCTTACTCACCCTTCAGCCTCCAGAGTATATGATACATCACCTTGTACATCATGGATGTTCAGTTGTTCAATGTTCATGGAATTAATAAATAGATACATTTTATCAGCCACTGTTTTAGGAATTCTCATGGTGATTGTCCCCAGGAAACTTCTGTTGGTGCCTTAGCCAACAGAATTAGCCCAGGCTAACGATTTCCCTTCGCCTAGACCTTGTGAAATGTATAGGAAATAATCTCTCCTCCTTCCTCTTGCCCTGCAGACTTTGAAATGAGTTTTCTCTACATATAATCAAGTTTTGCCGAAGCTCAGCATCTCACAAAGAACACCACGAGTGACTGTAAGGTGGCCTTGGGGGCATCTGAAGGAGCTCTTTGGTCCTCACCAGGGAGTAGGCACAGACAACTAGTCTATCTTAAACACAAGCTGATGTGCGCATTTTTAAAAAGTGAAACTTAGCTCTCCCTCCACCCTGCTGTATTGTGTGCAGGAATCATTCTCCAAATTCTCAGAATGGAATTAATTTCTTGACTCTCTTTAGAGCTGCACACTCATTATGGGCTGCCCATTCTTCATTATCTCAGTAGAGTATTATCTGCACTATTCTGTATCTGATAGGGGGAATCACAGCACTTAGAGCTTGGCAATCAGACTGCCCTTTGACACAGTGATGAAAGGGCCTTTTATTCGAGCCTTGAAAACAAATTAAGGAATTTAAGAATGATGTTCTAAGCAAATGGGAAATTGGGGACGATGATTGTTAAGTATTGTAATAAAGAACTTTCGGGGGCTGACAATGGTGTGTGTCAGAGCAATTGGTCCCAAGGATGTCTGGCATTGTGATGAGAAAATGGAAACATTCACAGGTCCTTATCTTACTTCATCCAGAAACCCTGCATCCCCTACCAAGCTGCCGTCACCTCCTCCCTGACAGTGACTGACTTACAAAGCAGCCAGACCCTTTTGACTAAGGCATATTTTATCTTACTTATTACCCAGAGACCTTGACACTTTTCAGTTGGTAAGATATTGGGGCGAGGAAAGCCCATTGTGCTTCCCTCACGAGGGGAGGGGCTCTGCATCCCTTTTCTTCCCTGTGTACCCGGTAACATTCAAGGGAGAATACTTTGGTTGTAGCTGGTCTTTTTTTTTAAATCATTAATCCCCACCCCCAAACCCCAGTGAGAAATGCAACACACTGTCATTATGGAAAATATGAGCAATGCAGAACCGTAAAAAAAGAAGATGAAAATTACTTATAATTACTTCACTTGGATATAACCACAGTTAAATATCTATTTCTTTCTTTTACAGATTTGAGATCATACTGTACATTATATTTTTAACATGTATTTTAACCTTAAAAATACAATGGGAATATATTTTCCATTTTATTTAATGTTCTTCCTTAAGAGCATACTATTCCAATTATGGATGTCCCGTAATTTATGTGACCAATCTCCCAGTTTTGGACAATTTAGCTGATTCTGTTTGCAGTGGGGGCTACTATGAACAATAATCTGATGAACATCCTAAGCCATAAATATTTGTGCAGTGAATAAATGGCTAGGAACAGAATTTCTGAGTCAAGAGAATTGCCCTCATTTCACCATCACAATGCCGAAATATAGCCGACCACCATCAGCATAGGTGAGGACAGGGCCCTTCCATGAGGCCTGACATCTTCGGGTGCCAGGAAACAAGTCTACTTGAAAGTCAAGGGAAGGCCATGAAACAGACTCCTGGCTCTCCCTCCTCCCAGCTGGACCAGGAAGATGCCCTGTTCAGATCATGAGCCTAAGATGGACATTCCAGGACAGCCAGGTGGGGTTTGTGACATGGTGGTGAGGAAACATACTTCCTAAAAGATTTGTTTATTTTACACTTAATGAGTAGCTGGAATATCGAATTAGAGGCTAAACATTTGTGGAATCAAATCCCACTCATCCACGCTGCAGCTATATTAAAGGCGACATCTAGATCAGAAAGAGGGAAGTGCCTCACCTGATTATATTCAGCGCCGGTCCTCACAGAAACAGCCTCTTGAGATGGAGCTTTTCTGCAAGTCTAGGTATCAGCTAACTTTAATAATGGGAAGCTGCACATGTTACTAAACCAACCAAACAAAAGCAAGAAATAGAGGTTTCCGGACGATACTGGTCATTTCTCCATGAGGATCAGTCCACCCCCCAAATTCCCCAGAGGAAGAAATAGTATTTATCAATAAGATAACATTTTAAATCTTGTCACATTGCTTCTTAATACTGACACAAATCCTAGGTGCCTCAGACTCACAAAAATGCCATGATTTTCAGGTGGTTGTCATGTTTGCTTTCAGTTTCCCCCAAGCGGCTGCTACAAGAATAAATTTCAGGAAATGCATGTTCCAGGGACGTGTTTCTGCTGGCTTGCTGAGTACAGTTCCTCCCAGTACAGTTTCAAATGTGCCAGGGAGGGTCCTGCTCTCATGCATTATTCAGGGACTTCTGTGATTATTTGGTTCAGAGGCGCCCTGCTTTGCGTTGCCGCGCTGGGACTTGGGCACGAGGACGTTTCCAGGCGCTCTGCTCTGCAAAGCTGTGGTTTATGCAATCGGGCATCCACCTGAAGCCTGGAGCCGCCCCAGAGCGAGATAAGGCCCAATTCAATCTCACTCACAGCTCTACTCCCAGCCAGGCAAAGCAGAACACCAGATAGTACACTCAGATTGTGTTATTAGGCCATGCGTGTTCAGTCGTGCTCGCTCCTTAGCTAATTTCTCAGGTGCTGCTTTTCGGGAATGTGAGAGTTACAGGGTAGACGCGAGGAGGTGTCTTCATTGCCATTGTTTTGTAGTAGCCAATTTGCAAAGGAAAAGAAGTCAATCAGGGTATTCAAGGACAAGGCACATGTTTTGATATTTAGGCTTATACCTGACAGCTTTGATACAGGTTTTCCTAAAACATCACAAAACTGAAAAATAAATCTTCTGTGTCCAGATTTTGCCATATTCTTCCATGAAAGATTCTTTTGTGTTAGGGTTTTCCTAGATTCTGCTATCAGGACTGGGCAATCATTTTAGCCTATTCAACAAAATACTTAAGAGATTCCCCACCTGATTCCATCCCTTGCCAGTTCTCAAAGAAAGAGTGCCTTGAAGGTCATCCCCCAAGCAATGATTAAAAGCAAGCTAACTTAAAATATGGAAAGTTCCATGTGAAAGAAAAATGGATATTAATAGCAATAATAATAATGGCTAACATTTATTGAGTACATACTGTGTCTAAGTACAGTTCTAAATGCTTTAGTTATTACAACAAAAATTGAAATTTTTATTGAATTTTTAAATTCAGTGTATTTATTGAAAGAAAAATTGGTACTAATAGCAATAATAATAATGGCTAACATTTACTGAGTGCATACTATGTCCAAGTACAGTTCTAAGTACTCCCACTAATCAATTTGGTCATCAAAATAACCCTTTGAGTTACATAGGCTTTTAGATGATATCTGAAATTTCACAAAGTGATGAGAGTTCCCACAGTCTCTTCCATCATCTTGTAAGTGGCAGGCTGTCTTAGAGATACTTTGCGACTTACTGCTGCAGTGATCCAGGCTTTCGCTGAACTCAAAGCTCCAGAAGCAAAATAAGCATCTCAGGGTGAGGGATTTGTGTTTGCCTGTGGGTCGATGGGAGTGAGGCAGCACATTGCAGGGGCTGGGGAGGCAGGGGTACCTGTCCCCTCTCAGGGTCAGAGGCTCTCTTAGATACTGAGAACTTGGCAAAAGTCCTAAACACAGTTTTCCTGAGCTCCCTCACAACTACATAACAAATTCACACTTGAGGAAAGGGTGTTAGAGACAAGTGGGAATTACTGCAGTTCCATGCGTTTTTAAACACTCCCAAGTAACCTGGAAGCCAAAAGCTGTAGTCATATCAGGACAACAAAGGGTCGTTAGAAATAGCGACGCAAGGAAATTCAGATAAAGCCAAACCTCACGCAATGCCATAATTCTGTTTCTGGTTTTAAAATAGGTCTTTTTAAACACAATGCTACAAAGACTCAGAAATGTGTCCCAGAAAGGTTACTGGATCCTGAAGTTGGCTGTTCTGATGCCTTTATTCAGGAAGAGAAGATTCAAGGAAAATGCAAGTCAAGCTCTACCATTCGAATGGAGCGTGAACACAAAACTTCAGACATGTTGGGAACAACACCTAAGGTGCTGTGGAAAGAAAATAAGTTTAAAGTTAGAAAGATCTGGGTTTCAATGTCAGGTCCATCTCACGTTTGGTGTGAGCTGGTTAGCTTGTATGACCTCTGGGAGCCTGAGTTTCCTCATCTAAATAGCCAGGGTATAAATGCTTACTTCATAGGGTTGTGGGAATTAATGACTAAACTAATGACCATAACGGGTCCAGCAGTAGCGGAGAAGCAGACCCTCAACATACAGCACACCATCCACTTCAAGAATTTCCCTTCCTCCATGAATGTCAGAGCCTCAGAAACTACCCAATACAGTGACATTTTAAATATTAAACAAGCTGTGTTAATAATTAAAAAACACAGCTGATAGTGCCTTTCTATTTGTATAACATACTTAATGGTTTTCAAAACACTTTCCTCATCCATTATTTCACTTGATTCTCAGTACAAAATCATATCAGAGGCAGAATTTACAGATGAAGGAACTGATGCTCACAGATCTGAAAGGATGTTCCTGAGATCAAACAACTAGTGAAGCTGAGACTTTTCTTTTTCTTCTTCAGCTACTAGACTAGTTTATTTGTTTCTCTAAAAATATCGGTTGATTATGTATTTGATGCCAAACACTATGTTAGATTCTCGGGGTATAATGGTACACAAGACACAGCCTGACCGCAAGAGCTGACTGTGGAGTCGTCTGATTTTGCCCAAATGTAGTTAAGAGTTAGAAAGAAAACATGTCATTAGCTCATTATTCTACATTTGGGGTTTCACTGGTTTGTACATGAGCTCATTTTCTCCTTGAAACCCACTGAAAAGGGGGACCCAGAAGAAATAGCCAGAAATGCCAGGATACGGATACACCTTCAGGTAGCATTTAAAGTTGTGGCGAATAATCATTCTGAAATAATAAACTCTTGTTTCTACAGAGGCAGTGCTGTGGACTTCAATCTGGAGGCACTAATATCTGGTGGTTTGTCCCTTTGTGGTGCCACAGCCATTGGTGATCATTCGTTAGAGGACTGAAAAGTGGTGACAGTCTAATACCATCCTTTCTTCTTCAGTTATCAGCTGCCATGCTTCTATGAAGACAAACTTCCCCCTATCAACTATTTGATACTCCAAGGTAGATGAATGTTTGACTCATTCTATTTACTGGTTTTCAAAATAACAGTTTGCTTTCCTAGAATCCTCCAAAGGGGTTTTTGTTGATGTTTGTTTGTTTTTATATCATTACGAGCTCATGCATCTAAACATATAGAATGAGTTTCAATACATTGCAGTCATTTTCCCTACTGATGCTCAAATTATCTAATTTTTGGCCACTAGGAGCTTATTTAGATGGAACCTGGGTCCTTTTGATGCAACCCTTGTAGATTTATGCATATTCTTAAAGGATCTTGCCCAAAAGATCAAGAAAGATGGTGTTAGAGCTTGAAATTTTCTTCAGTTCCTTAAGAATAAAGTGATTTCTTGGCCAGTGTTACCTGCACACCACAGTCTTCTTTTTCACTCCTACCAAGCCATGTAACTGCAGTCTGTGCTCATTACACCTGTGCATTGAAGGGGAAATAGACTAGACACCGTCTTTAACTCTCATAGGTTCTATCGAGGCCCAAACACCAGAGGTTTTCTCTTTCATTTTTCCTTTTCTTTTTCTTCTTAAGCTCACATGCATGACATTTTCCTTGGTGCTAGGAATAAAAGGCAGGACTAGTGATTCATCTGTGACCAGATGCCAATGTCACTCCACACACTAATCTAGGAGAAACCAAATTATGCTGGAAGTAACTCGGAGCCCTAATCAGGTTCTCTCCAAAATCCACTTATTCACAATAAGAGCCCGAGTTCCTTCCAGAAGCCCAGCTCACCACATGGACACTCAATGACATCTTTCAGCTGCAGTGGGTTCTGAAGCACAGCTGTAATTCTGCCTAATTAATAATGCAATGACAGAAATTTAGAAAAATATATGCACAATAGTTTAAATCTCCCAGAAAAAAAATCAATCGGTTCTGTCTAAACTTTGCCTTGGGTGTTCCCTTCATCAATTCAAGTGTGGAGCACAGTGACCTGAAGTTGCAAATATTTTTCTTGAGGCGTGATGGAAGCATCAGAGAGGTAATAGCTTTCCGTATTCATAGAGATTTTAAAACACTCAAACAAGGATACTTATTTTCCCACTTTCCTCTGCTATATGTAAATCAGAGATAATAAGCTTTAAGATGTTCAAAATAATGTAGCTTGGGGCTGTGCTAGAGATGGCATCTACCTTTGGGCACTCAATACCTGGATTAAAAATAAAGGGGAGGCATCCCTTAAGAAATTGAATAATGCAACTGCAATTCCCTTGTTTTGTGAACTTTCCCAAACATGTCCCCTCTGCATTTATTATTTCTCTTGGTGATAAGAATCTAAGTTTAATAATCGTAAAAGAGAAGTAGCCTGTCCTTTTAAAATTGACACCAGCTACCATCTCTGAGTCCTACATTGAAATGATGTGGAATATGCTGATGTTAATCTAAAATTTAAAAAATTCAAAACCCTAAAGCAAGCAAACAAATGTAACCGAGAAGAAAGGGGAAAAAATGAACAAAAACGGCAACAAAAAACCAGCTCAAAGCTTTTCATCTGTTTTCAGGTTAGGTTTATGCTAGCCACAAGGGGGCCCTCAAATCTTTCCAAGCACAAGGTAAGTGCAAGGTAAGTGCAAGAGCTGTTTTCCTAGTAATTAATTTCCACAAATCAATATTATCTATTAATGTACATTACAGAGACAAGCTATGGACTCCTGACACTTTACACTCAAGTTAAAGAGAGACTTTCTTATAAAAATTCTAGGTGCCCCGCAGTGATCGTAAGTCAAAACCAAAATGAGTTGCACCTGTGATTTCCTGTGTCTGCTCTAGCATAAAAATTTCCAACACTGCAAATTTCATCAAAGGTTAAAACTGAATTTGAAGCACTGTGTATATAATGGAATACATTGACCTCCAATGGATTTTAAAGGCTATTCTGCCTCCTTCCGCCACATCACGCACCCCCAAAACAGCCACGGAGGCTGACACACAGAAGTTAAAATGCAGTGACCCTCTCTTGGGGCAGTGGGAAGTTGCTGGAGCCATTAGCTCTGGAGGTTTTCAACTCACGCTGAGAGCTTCATGGTGTTGATGGTGTTTACAGCCTGTACCACAAAAGACACTTGGAAGAAAGAAGGGATTTTAATTTTCTGTTCAAGCTAGAAGATAGGGCAGAATAGTATAGTATATATAATAGACAGTGCTGCACACAGGCAGAATGGAAGGTTTCATCAATTAAGGACAGACTGGAAACGTAGCTTTCTCCAAAGCTCCAGCAGAAGAGAGAATACCGCCTGTCACCCCCTACCACAGGGAAACTACGGGAACAGAACAGAAGCACTCCCAGAACATTCCATCAGGTTAGCTAACTATCAAAATCACCTGGTACAAACTCAGAAAGCCCCTCTGAGCTTTGACATGAAATGACTCTTTGCTGACTGCCTTTTCTCTAATGGTAAAATAATCCCAAAGAAAGGTAAGGCTTGCTAACTGTTCTATTGTCATAGGGCAGGAGTGCTCCCGTGGCATTGCGGGGCTGTGGTCTTTCTTTTAGACAGCTTGCTATCCTGGACCTCAGCACCAGGAGGAGGGCTGAGGAAGACGAGGGACACCGGCTCGGGCAGTGCAACTGTCACTCCTGATTGGAATCCCCATACCTCATGCTCTCACATTCACTTGTTTCTGAAATTAAGAATTAGCATAGAGTAAACTCCTGGTTCAGAAAGGCCAGTGTTCTGCCTCTGACTCAGGCAGGCACTCAGGCGAGGTGTTCTGGAAAATGAAGTTCTCTCTTATGAAACCCTACCCTGCTTGACATGTGCCCCCAGTACAAATGGAACCCAACCTTGGTGCAAACTGTGTGGATGTGTAACTTACATTTTTAGAGCTGGTGGTTCCCCAAGTTTAATTTTCCATTTGAATAGCTGTAGTCCCTCTTAATGTGCCTCAATCATTCTTTTTTGAGAATTTCAAAGGGTGCCTTCTAGGAAGCATCATGTTTTTTTCAGATCTAATCCAGACTTCCGCTTAAATTTTTCCTCTTCGATACTCTGCAAGTTACTTTTGCGCTGTCCCGCATTCATCCCATCTGCCCCATATACTTTTGCTCATTCATGTACCCTTGGAATATTGCCCTTCTAGTGGGACAACCCTTGTTAAAGCATTCTGGCCATGACCTGGGATTTACGTTTAGTCTAGGGATTCTGTGCACAGACAAGAGCCCTCAGCTGGGTCCTGACTCAGCGTCCTGCCCTGCCAGAAGGGCAGGTAGGACTGAGGCCGACCCTATGAACGGGGGAGAATCAGGCATTGAGCAGGTAGAAACATCCAGACCCTTAACAAATCACGGGGCATTCTGGTTTTGGACAAAGCACATCTAGTCAAGTATATATACGTATCTTTGAAATACATTTTGATCTGTGTGCTTAAAATAACTCAAATGAAGAGAAGGAACTTCCCACCTCTAAAAGGAAGCCAAATAAATGTTATAGGCTGCATGTTTGTGTCTCCCCCAAAATTCATATGTTGAAACCCTAACTCCTAATGGATGGTATTAGGACATGGGTCCCTTGGGAGGTGATTAGGTTTAGATGAGGTCTTAAGGGTGGAGCCCCACGTTGGGATTAGTGTTTTCACAAGAAGAAAAAGATGCCAGATCTTACTCTCTCTGCCACGTGAGGAAACCAGAAGACAGCTGTCTGCAAACCAGGAAGAAGGTCCTCACCACACACAGAATCTGCTGGCACCCTGACCTTGAGCTTCCCAGACTCCAGAACTATGAGAAATACATTCTTGTTGTTTAGCTACCCAGTATGTGGTATCTTGTTATATGTAACACCTGAATTGATTATGATAGCAAAGGTGGGTGTTTTAGAGAAAATAAGGGAACACTTTCTCCACCATCCTTCCTCTCTCATCTGGTTACAATAGTATGTGACCGCCAGCTCTTTAAAGAAATTAAATGACTAAATAATCCACTGAGATGAGGGAGGTTGGGAGTGAGGCTTTGGAGGGCTAGTTTTTCTCAACTAGTCTTTCTCAATTCACCAGACCAACTGCCAATCTTTACTAATCAACACAAAACCCATTATTGATCTCCCACCGAGAGGTGTTATGGGTTGAATTGTTTCTCCAAAAGATGCTGAAGTCTTAGCTCCCAGTACTTGTGAATGTGACTCATTTGGAAATTGGATCTTTGTAGAGAATCAGGTTAAGATGAGGTCATTAGGGTGGGCCCTAATAGAATATGACTGGTGTCCTTACACAGCGGGGAAATTTGGACACAGAGACAGACAATGTGAAGAGGGAGGACAATGTGAAGACACAAGAAGATGGCCATCTACAAGCCAAGGCATGTCTGAGACTACCAAAAGCTAGGAGAGAGGCATGGAATAGATTCTCCCTCGAAGCCCTCAGAAGAACCAACCTTGCCTGCACCTTGTTGTGGACTTCTAGCCTCCAGAGGTGTGACAGAATAAATTTCTGTTATTTAAGTTTTGTGGTACTTTAACCACAGCAGCCCTGGAAAACTAATGCAAAGGGAGATACTTATTGGAGAAACAGATGAACATAATGGCAGAGGAATTCTCCCTAGCTACCTGCATTAATGAGACTAGTTTTTATCTATAAATATGAATGGAACATTAAGGATTATTAAACATTTGAGAAAAAGAATAAACAGAATAACTGCCTAGAAGAAATCCACAATTTAAGAAACAAAAATATTATTACGACTATCCTGAGAAGTTACCATATCCATTAAATAAGAATAGGATAGTAGGAAACAAAACATGGAGTTCTTAGAAATTAATTTATATTCATATATATATGTTGGACCTGAAAAAAATCAGTAGTCGGAATAAACCTGCCAGATATGATGGGGAGGGGGAAGATGTGGAAAATATGAGAAATTCAATTAAGACACAAGGAGATGGATTCTATAAGTCTAATGCCCATTTAGAAAAGATTCCCAATAGAGAGTAAAGAAAAACAAGAAACCATCGGGGAAAAATAATAAAAGTAAAAATAGAATATTTCCTACGCCTGAGAATACATGACTTTTCAAATTGAAAAAGTCTGTGAAATTCAAAGAGTGTGGATAAAATTTTAGAACTTTAAAGATAAAGACCAAAAAGCTTCCAGAGAGGAGGGACCTAAAAAGAGTTAAGATGGAATAAAAAGCAAATTGCCAACAATTTTTAAAATCAGAACTCTGAAAGCTAGAAACATTGGATCAGTGACTTCAAACTCCTGTGGGAAAATGATTTTAAACGCTGAATTTTCTACCTAGTCAAATTATCAATTAAGTGTAGAATCAAAAATATTGATATGCTCAGAAAATTTACCTCCTCTACATTTTCTGGAAAAAGAGAATTGTAGTCGAGAAAACATCCCAACATAAGTAAAAAGGAATCCATGAAAAAGGGGTGGGCTCTAAGACACTGGTATTAATGTCTGCAAGGGAAAGATTTACAAGGATAACTCAGATATCTCCAAGAGGAACTTATGTGAGAGAAAAGGGGTTCACTTTCAACAAATACCAGGATTCTTAAATTGAATATTTTGGATAACAATGATGAAAGAGGCATAGAATTCTTCTCTCCACAAGATAAAAGAAAGGCAATTAGCAATTCCAAGAGAAAAAAGCTGAAAGAGAAAGTTACAAACAGAGGTGAAGCAAGCTAAAACATGGCACTATTTTAAGGACTAAATCAAATGTTATGAGAGGAGAATCCACTCGACTTTGGTGGAGGTTGGAGGAACCAGTGTATGTTTCCTTTTTTTGTGAATCTGATCACACCACTTGTGAATATTTTACACAGTCACATTAAGCATCTGGTTTATTGGCTTTTTAATTTTTCGGTTTTGGAATCATCCCATAGAACAAGTCCAGAAGCCTATGTTACATCAAAGGCTACAGTGCAAATGAACACTAGCCTTACAGGATGAAGGTGAGGCCAACAGATGCTAGAGGTGGAGTGAATTGAAGGGGGATGGAGGGAACAAAATGTGCATGAATTTCCTCATTTTCCATAGTGGAGAGTCAAGACATCTCTGGGTGATGGAGAAATAAATAAGGCATTTACTCCTTGAACACAAGTACTTGTTGAGCCCTACAAAGCAGAGGCAAGAGTGGAAGCAGCACACTAGTGAACAGGCTGTGGTTCAGGGGTCTCATTCGTCATTGGACAGTGGCAATATCCATGACAGAGTCTAGATGGAGTAGGTCCTTCTCAAGATGGAAGGTTGCAGGTTGATGCCTTTTACTACCCTTGCATTCAGCCCAAATTACAAGACATGGGACAGACTCTCCTAATGCTGAATGTAGAGTTCATACCATACCCCTCTTCTTTATTTTTAACACTTTTTTACACTTCTGTATTTTTAACACTTATTTTTGCTTTTATTTCTTTTTATCAGATCCTAGAATGGCTGCAGGGCAGGTAAACCTGCACTTATGCTTCAATCTTCCTGGAAGTAAATTGCAAAGTTTATCTTGAGGCCCAACTAGCCTCAGGAGCAAGGAATTTATATATAGCTGCTCTGACAGACTAGAAATAAGATAGAAGAGCTGGCAGAGCTGATTTCACAGGTACTGAGATCAGAGAAGAGGGACAGAAGGAATCAGGTCCCGCTATCACCTGAATCCTAAGAAGCTGATAACCCTATATCAGATTCCTTCAGGCTCAAATCTGCAGGAGTCACTGACAACATGGAACCTTCCAGCAAACCCTAAGTCAGATATCAAAGATATGTCTCCAGTGTCCAACACCAATATCTTCCGGGTGTGTGTGTGTGTGTGTGTGTGTTCATTTTTAAATACAAAGGTAAGTCCTCATATTCAGAAGGAGAAAAGACACCATGATTGGTTGACAACTTTATAATGATCAGAGCTTCAGCTAATAGTTGGAGTAAGCAGTATCTCAAAGCTTAAAGAATGAAATGGAAAGGTTAGCAAGCTAACAATTGTTAGCAGGAAAACCGCCCTTCGGTGTAGATCTTCATTGTCTTCATGTGCCCGCGAGGAGGGAAAACAATGTCGAAAGGTTATCTTAAGGGTCAACTTCAGAATTCTTTTCAGGAGGAGAACTGAATTTGCTGAGCAACTTACCTGCATTGGCATGTATTTTTATATAGCAGAAGCTCTGTGCTCAGCATGGAGGGGCTGGGGCCAGATAAAGTGAAGACTCGGACACTTTCTAGAAGAAGCTAACTTGAATTTGGAGTAAGGGGAAGTAGGAAGAAAAAAGAAGTTTCAAGAAAGAGAAAGACAGTGATAGGTCACGCATCAAGGTGGAGGCACGTGGGGAAATATTAGCCAGCAGGAAGCTTCTGGTGGCACAGTGCTTGAAAGATTTGCAAAAGAGATGACTAATATTAACTTTTAAATTTATTTGTGTGTGATTCTGTCTTGCAAGTCCTCTTTGCTACCCCAAACCATCAGTAAATTCTGCTATACTAACATCTTGCGTGGGTGGTAGATTGGGGCAATCAAAGAAAAGAATTTTTGATCTGGGCCAGAGCTGGGATGCCACTGAATTCAGACTGTCCGCCAAAGGTGACCTTGAAAAGGAATGAAGTCCTCCCTCACAGGGCATAGAAAATTTGGAGAAGGATATGTGCGCCCTTGCCTGTCCCCCAGGCCCTGATTCCAACCCTAAGACCCCAGTCCATCTGGTCGACCCCAGCCTCACCCCAGCAGGTACATGCACTCTCTGGCCACAACTTCTCCATTACCTAAGTCTGTTCTAAACATGTTCTTTCTGATCTAATAAAAACTGAATTTGTTAGCTTAGCTGTGACTTGGCCTTGAGACCCAGATATTCCTGGTTCTTTCATACCTCCATCTTGAATTTCAAGCCTCAATATTGTTTGTATTTTAAACAAGGCTTTCTTTTGATGGTGAAAGACTAAATTACAAAGGTAGGTACAAATGTTATTCATTATATGTATTCAACTTTCTAATTTGTTTTTAATGAGGTCTCCTAGTCATATTTTTTATTCATTAATTCATTCAACAGATACTTAGAAACCTACTATGTTGCAGCCGGTGTATGTTCTATTCCATGAAGTAATTCCACCTTTTTTATACACTGTAATAAATGTATTTGCTTCCTAATATAGAAGAAGTTGAATAATATTAAGCTTTTCTTTGATATCCTTTTTACAAATAACTTCATTTTTCCTATTTACATAGAGCTCAAGACATTTATTGAACATTTTCCAAAGATTCTTTAACACTCCAACCAAGTGCAAGAAAAAGAATTGCTATTCTGATTCAAAGATGATTTAGGAAAAGGGCCCAAATTATATCAGAAGTAGAAAAGCCCTTTAAAAATAGGACCATTTCTTCTGGGTCTCTGTGCCAAAGCAGCGCAGGGCACGTCTCCTGATGAGGCCTTATAACTTCCTAGCTCACACACTGAATGGATATTTCCTTTGCAGCACGGAGTCAGTAACAAAAATGGCTTTTCATTTCTGCTGTTGGTCTTTCACGAGTAAAAATGTTCACTTTACTTCATTAACAAGAAAAAAGATTTACACTGTCTAGGAGTCTGCTGTTCCTTCATATAGAACATTGTTTTCTTATCACTTGTCCTAAACAGACCCAAGGGAGTTGGGAGGTCTCTAGAGAATTTGGTTCTGGATGGTCCCTATTATTAGTACTTAGTGTACTGTGCACAGCACAGAGGCCTATAATTAAGCCACAGGAGAACTTGAATTGTAATTTCTTCTTTTTGAGTAACACAAGTCATAGAAAAATTAACTAAGCTCTTCAGCTCTATTTTTTGTTGTTGTTTTGTTTTGCGTCTCATGGACCGTTTTTCGTTAGACAAAGGCAAAGCAGATTCTCTCACCCCATGACATACACCCAAGCTTTAAGTTGGGAGCAAATTCCTCAAATTCAGGGATACTCAAGTTTTCCTTCTATTTCAATTTAATTACTAATGCATGTTTAACATTGTCCTACATTTGCTCATTAGACAGAATCCAAGTTTTGACACCACTTACTTGAACAAATTATTTAACCTCTCCAAGTGTTACTTTCCTTGTGTCCAAATGGTGATAAAAATAGTACCAACCTCACAGGGCTTCCTGTGTGGATTCGGTGAGACACAATAGGAAGAAATCTCAGCGCGGTCGACCACACAGTAAGCACTAAATAAAGATCAGCTACTCTCATCATTCACAAAGTTTTATGACAATAATAATAATAAATGATAACAACCCAAACAAATACCTTTTATGGGGAGGGGTCCTTCCATTGTGCCTGGTGAGGGGAGGAGATTGGTCTGTTTCCTCCTTCTCTCTTTACCTCTTTGTCTCCCTTCCTCACGGAAGGAAGAAGAAGGGATTTCTAATAATATTGGATAGAGTCCAGAATGTGACGGAGCTACATTTTTTTGATAGGAAAGGCTACCAAACTGTCACAGTAAGCCTCCATGGTAAGACCACCTTGTACTTGCTTTTCTCGTGTTAGGGAGTCAGGATGCCTCACTGGGTCATCCAGGTCTATATCACTTTCTCCGAAATAGCCTTTGCCTGATTTCAGCCTTGTGGTGTACTGGATGCAGTCTCAGCCCTGGATGAAGAGGAACTTTGATTCTATTTGGCAGTTCTTCCTTGGTCAGGAACCCCAATGGTAGCAGTTTTGTATGCTGGTCATAATAGCATCATCACAGTACCAAGATCTCACTCCAAACCCCTTGCCCCAGGCACTGCGCCAAACTCTGTGGAAAAATAGCCTCATTGAAGCTCCGTAATCCTTAGGGAGGCAGGTGTCATTGTATTCAACATTCAGAGGACCAAGCCAGGTCTAGAGAGGTTACAGCCCCTATCCCAGAGCTAATAAGTCTTGCAGCCAGCATGTAAATCCAGGTCTATCTGACCTGGCAAAGCCTGTGTCTGTAAGTCTTATATAGCTCTGCCCTGAATGTGCTAGGAATTATAGTAAGTTCAGGGATACCAAGATAATGAAAACACAGCCCTCCCTTCATAGAACTCATGGTAGAGTCTAGAAGCCCTGGATCAATATTGTGTCCCTCCAAGTGAGGTCTGCAGATGCCCTGAACACAAGACCTGAGCTATTTCTTAATATGTAGGCTCCTAACTCCCTTGTCTTAGACTATTAAGGCTGCTATAAAAACAACAACAACAACAAAAACAACATAGACTTGGTGGCTTAAACAACAAGCATTTATTTCTCACAGTTTTGGAGGCTGGGAAGTCCAAGATCAAGGCGCTGGCAGCTTTGGTGTCTGGTGAGGACCCACTTCCTGGTTCACAGAGGGCCATCTTCCTGATGAGTCATCACATAGTAGAAGGGGTGAGAGAACTCTCCGGGGTCTCTCTCATGAAGGCACTAATCCCATTCATGAGTGTTCCACCCTCAGGACCTCCTCACCTCCCAAAGGCTCTACCCATACCATTCCCATTCAAGATTAGGATTTCAACAAATGAATTTGGTGGGACTCAGGCATTTAGTCTGCAACACCCTTCTTCCCCTATTTACGCTAAATCAGAATCCTTCTGAGGTGGGCCTGAGAATTCTGCATTTTTTAATGTGTCTGCAGGTGATTCTTAAAGTAATTAAAAGCTGAAAACTACTAGTTTCAAGTTTAAAAGTAAAAGACAAGACAGAATAAGGTATATTCTCAGGAAATCCTCCTAAAACATTAATCTATAACAGTGTTCTTTTCACCAAACATATCTTTCTAAAATCTTAGCCTGAATATTTTTCTGAGGTTGCTTAAATCCACCAAACATAATTCTTAGAAAGAATCATGTTAGCATTGGATTACAATAAAAATTTTATTACTACACTTAACTTTAGAAAAAAAGAGGACATTATTATAGGGCTAAAAAGAAGCATTACTCAAATGTGATGAACGCAGAATCAGAGGTCCAAGAGCTCTTTCCTTGAGTCTAAAATATTAAGCCAATAGCTCAAATGGTTAGAGGTGAATCTATAAATTCTCCCCATATTAGCATGTATTTTGTTTTTTTAAGTATTTTTTTAAAAAGTTTTATTTATTTTATTTTTGTCTGCTTTGGGTCTTCGTTGCTGAACACTGGCTTTCTCTGGTTGTGGCAAGCTGGGGCTACTCATATTTGCGGTGTGCGGGCTTCTCATTGCGGTGGCTTCTCTTGTTGAGGAGCTCAGGCTCTAGGCGCACGGGCTTCAGTAGTTGTGGCACGCAGGCTCAGTAGTTGTGGCACGTGGGCTCAGTAGTTGTGGCACGTGGGCTCAGCAGTTGTGGCTCACGGGCTCTAGAGCGCAGGCTCAATAGTTGTGGTGCACGGGCTTAGTTGCTCTGCAGCATGTGGGATCTTCCCGGACCAGGGCTCGAACCCGTGTCCCCTGCATCGGCAGGTGGATTCTTAACCACTGCGCCACCAGAGAAGCCCTAGCATGTATTTTGTTTTGTTCTTTTTTGTGACTTGAAGGAGAGTAATGCCACCAATTTAGGAAAACTTTTATCTTCTCACATCTCATCTGCACCCTGCAGTAGTCAGACTGGGCTCCCTTCTTTAATTCCCATGGACCACTGCCTTCCTATGAACCATCAAATTAACTTCTCACATCTAGCCTCTATTCAAAACCAGTAATAGACTCCTGAAAGAAGGCCCCGCTTCTTACTCTGACATGCAAAATTCTCTGCAATCTGGGCTCTCTTTTCTTTATTTTAGAATCCACTTCTTTTCAAAATTAAGTTTTTTCAGAGTTAACCTACTTAAGATTCTACATTCCCATATCTGTGCTTTCTCTTTTGCCTTTTCTCCTACAAGTGCTGGATCAGTAAGAATAGGCTGGGTTATCTGTAGTAACAAAACAACCCCTAACTCTCAATGGCTCAAAACGACAAAGGCTTATTTTTTGCTTAGGTCGCACGTCTGTTGTAAGTTAGCACGGGCTGGCCTCATCTTTCACACTACAGACCCAGGGGATGAAGCAGCCATTTTGGACATCGCGGGTTGCCACATCAGAGAATGAAGACAGCTCAGCAAGACTCAGACTGGCAATAAATGCTTTGACCTGGAAGAGACACATGTCACTTTCACTGTCCACTCATTCATCAGAAATAGCCATGGGGCCCCACCCAACTACAATAGAGTCAGGATGTACAATGCCACCAGTGGCTGAAATGGGAAAAAATAGTGGTATATAGCATTTATGAGAGTACTGGTTCAAATTCTATCAGTACAAAAGGCTAAGGTAAAAAATCTCTCCTCTGTTGCTTTTCCCACAGAGCCCAGGTGGATGGCAGTGGTGTTTTTTTCCCTTCACTTTCAGAAACTTTATTTTTTGTTCCATTTATTTAGCACTATCATATTTAAACATATTTTAAGTTATTATTTCACGTACACGTCTTATCTCCCCTGAGACCAGAAACTCTGTCATTTTGGAAATCATTCACCTGATCTACCACAGTTAAGAGCACATAATAGATGTTTAGTAGCATATTGAGGCATTGATTACCTTTCCAAATTTCACTGAAAATACAGCATCTATCACACTGCACTTTGATTTTGTACCACTATACATTAGAGCTTTGAACTCCTTGTTTAACCAGCTTAATTTTTATGATAATCATTTCAAATACTATTTCCTTAGTTGTTTTATCAAGCACTTATATTTTATCAAACACTTACTAAGTATTTTTTGATGTTTTACATTGTATCCCAAACACATAGGATAGTGCCTGACAAATAATAATCACCCAATAAATATCTCATTGAATAATTCATTCTGTGTTCAAAATGACCCTATGAGAAACTATCCTCATTTTACAGATGAAGAAATTGATTGAGGTTTAGGGAAGTCTTGCAAATAATGCAGGATAGTATTCTGATACAAAATAAAATTTTCGAGCTTAGTTCTTGATGGCAATCGAGAGAAGCCAACTTAGCTAACTTAGGCAGAAAAGGAATTTTTGGGGGGGTGGTAAAGGAGAGCTTGTAGAGTTGATGAACCGGTTAAAGAATCGGTTCAGAAAGGAAAAGCAGGATTTAAGAGCAGCAAGGCCCAGCGGCAGTTCCACAGCAGGAAGTCTGTTGAGGAAGCCCGCCCTGGTGCCCTTCCCACTGGCCCCTGGCTCCACTACTGCTGGACTTGACACTCTGCTGTAACCCTCTGTCCATCTTCCACTCACCTTGAACCTGTGAGCCACTTCCTCAAGAACTGAGGGGCTGGTATAAGCCTGGTGGAGGCTTTGTACATGTCTGTACCATAGATGCTCAATTATGCAAGATGGGGCCCTGCCTCTCTGCCATCTTGGGAGAGATAAGAACAGTAGTAAACAAACCAAAATGGCAAATTTCCAGTGCAGTTATGTGGGGTTAATTAGACCCCATGAACCGGATTGGCATTCCTGATCTCAAATCAAAAAACTACAATCATCACACTACTATATATAAAACAGATAAACAATAAGGACCTACTGTATAGCACAGGAAACTATATTCAATAGCCTATAATAACCTATAATGAAAAAGAATCTGAAATAGAATATATATATCCTGTGTGTGTGTGTGTGTGTGTATATATATATATACACACAACATATATATATAAAACTTCCCATATAGATAGATAGATCTATATATATATATATATCTGATTCACTTTGCTGTATACCTGAAACTAACACAACATTGTAAATCAACAACAATAAGAAAAAACAAAAGACTATGATAAACCCTTGTATCAGACATGAGAGTGCAGAAAGTGTTTCCACATAAATGATCCTTTAGGGGTAGGGAGAGCTGCTGTTCTCGTTTCACAGTGGGGAAACCGAGTCTTAGGTTGCCTGACAACAGCACAGTAAGTTAGTAGAAGCTGAGCCTAAGCTTATGTCTTCCTCTGCCCAGACACTGTGTTCATTTTCCCACGTAAGAAAGACTATACTTCAATCTACACTGGAATTCAGGGAAGATAAAAAGATATTTATAAAAGATAGAACCAGATCAGCTCGGTGCTTTGTGACCACCTAGAGGGGTGGGATAGGGAGGGTGGGAGGGAGACGCAAGAGGGAGGGGATATGGGGACATATGTATATGTATAACTGATTCACTTTGTTATACAGCAGAAACGAACACACCATTGTAAAGCAATTATACTCCAATAAAGATGTTAAAAAAAAAAAGATAGAACTAAATTTTCTTTAGTGAGAACACCGTTCCCAACTTCCTTCATGTAACGGCACATGTAGAAAATGAGCATTCTCATACAGCCCTCTGGGATAAACGCATGAGGCTGCTCAGAGCCGACCCCAGTGCAATCCAGACCCTATCCGGCTCCACAGAAAGCTGAGGGCAACAACGTTTTAGATTATACAATGTGGGAAGCTCTGATTTATAAAATAGCTACATGAAAACAATTGTAGAAAGCATTTTCTAACCAAGGTACCTGGGAGTATAACATTAAGTGATACAGCCCATGACCAGGGATAATCCCCCAAACACTGGTTTCATATCTACTATGGGCGAAACTGAGTGGTCAGGGCAGAGAAGACAGGTTCACACACATGAAGAGCTCAGAGTTTCAAAGGAAGCAGAACATTTCTGTGCAGTGTGGAGTGGCCACAAGTCAAGGAGTGCTGGCAGCCACCAGAAGCTGGAAGAGGCAAGGGACAGATTCTCCCCTAGAGCCTCTAGAAGGAGCAAGGCCCTGCCAGCACCTTGATTTTGGCCCAGGGATACTGATTTCAGACTTCTGCCCTCTAGATCTGCCAGAGAATTAGGGAAGCTAATTAGGAGCAGAGGTAGACTTTGAACCGAGATATTCTGATCCAGAACCCTTGCTCTTCAACTTTATGACATTCCTTCTGCAGGGAAGTCCATGTAAGAGGGGATCTAATAGGCAATTGTATCGGGTGAAGATACAGGTTTGGCAAATATCAGCTTAGAAGAAGTGTGGACATTCTCGAATCTGTCCAAATCTAAGAATATATGAATCTCACCTGCAATTAAATAGTCAACATTAACCTGATTCATAGTTATCTTATCCTATGTGTACATCAACCCACTCAATTAAGACTACACTTCACAGTCTGATAACCAGGAAGACTGAAGGTTGCAGTGGGTGCTTTACTGGCACTGATTAGTTTTTTGGTAAAGATTTCATAATATTTACTTTAATATGTTTTCTCCTAAACTGAGATTGTGTGCCCATAAGCTGACTAAATCCTAATATTCTCTTCAATTTCAGCTGAAATGCCATTTCCTCAGGAAAGTCTTCTCTCACCTGCTCCCACAATAAAGCAAACACCTGTTAAGGATGCTCCCAGTTTGTGCACCACAAATCTATCTGATCACGGTTCTACTGGGCTTTATTTTAATCATTTATTTAGTTATCAGTATCTGTTAGTAGACTGTATGCCCAGTGATGAGAAAGGCTGGATCATTTTGTTTCCATGATGCTTCTAATACCTGCACGTCTCAATAAAATTTCTATGAGTGCATGAATACACGAATTGATTTAACTTTGATTATTCATTATTCTGGGACTTGGAAAAATTTCAAAATTGTTTAATGAGGTACGTTCTGGTTCCACCCACGGATATTCTCTGGGGGAATTTACAGTGACCTATTTGCCTATGTGTCTGTGTTGGTCTCTACCACATTTATAAGATGGAATCAATCCCACCTCTAGCTACGGGTGGGGTTTAACAAGTGTTATAGATACCTACTATTCCAGGTGCTTGTCAGGGAGCATATTTTAAAAAGCTTGAAATAGAATTTGTGGAACATTGCTTTGACGCTAGAACTATTCATGCTTCTAGGTACCCTAAAATATATCCTTGGGCTAGACGAAAGCATTAGAGCCCTGCGTACCTGGAACAAAGGTGTATAGTTTCCTTATAGAACTTCTTCAGCAAACTTCACTTGGATAACTGTAGCACTGTAGCAACTTTATAGCTTTTCTAATGCTATCGAACTCATTTAGATTCACCAGGAGAATATATTTGAGGAAACTGGTCACTATTGTTCATTGTGACCTCTTGTTGGTGACTCAAGTTCCATACTCCACTTCCTTTGGAAAATCTGTTTATTTTTATCATATCATCAAGTCTTGGTTTCCTTACCTGAAAGATGAGGACAATAATAGTATCTACCTCAGAGAGTTTGGGACAAGATAAAATGGGGTAACACCAACAAAATGCTTACTTAGCCCAGTACTGGGGGCGTGGTAAGCAATTACTAAGTATCGTCTTCATCATCCTGGTCACCATCACCATCACGCTACTTTCTCGGCATCTATGATTGGAAAGCACCAAGGCATGCCCCTGACCACCTCAACCAAGTGAAATTTCCTTCATGGACAAAATAACCTGAACTTCATTCTTCCGGTCCTACTTTTCTCTTGAACTACTTTTTCATTTACATATTTCTAAGTGCCTTTTTGCTCATACGCTTAGATGCTGGTTTACAATCTTTGTGGAACAAAGTGAGTTATTAGTACACACAGACGTACACATAGTGGTTTTCAAAGGGCAACGATGTACCACAGAGAGGTGAAATGACTTGATTCAAAGTAGCAAAGCAGGAAGAATTCCTGTGTTCCAAATCTCAGCTTTAGGCCTTTTTTGGCTAGAAGGACACAAGTTTCCCTACGGCTGAACTTCTACGCAATCGCTTCAAAGAGTTTGATGTGGGTTTTGCCACATTCCAGGCTACTTATTGTTGAAATGAAAGCTTTCCCTCTTATTTGGTGCAGAAACTGCATAGAGAAGGACCCTGAGAGAACGGATCACAATGGCTGGAAAGGAAGAAAGGATTCCTGGAGTGTTGTGTACTGCCTAGGTAACCTAAATATCAACTAGCGAACTGATATAAGCAGGGATTTTAATATTATTAACATGAATCCAGCCAGACACAGAGCCCTTGAGGATTTATGGCTATGTGCATGTGATGAACATAAGTTTATGAATACATTTGTAATCCCCAAGCTCTACCTTTCAATACTAAAAGCATTGCCCACTTCCCTCTTGATACCATGTGGCCTTGGAAGCCGCATAAAGGACACTGGGGGCTGCCACCTGCCCTAAGTTTCTCTACAGAGATTGACTTTGTTCTGACCACTTCAGCTGCGTATCTGTCCTCCCTCCACCACTATCACTCCCATCTCTGGCCTTTATGCTTGTATCTTCTCCATGTGGATTTGGTAGCTTGACTCCAAAGTATTTGCCTCGGCACAGAGAACCAGAAACCCCACGTGGAACGCTGATGCAAGTAATGGTTCCACTGCCCAGCCTTCAAGTTTATAAGCGCACATCTTGGTCTTCAAGTTTATAATCCCAGGTTCACAGGATTTGCCAGTAAGCATGTCCAGTCTCCTGCAGAGTCAGAGGGAGAGATGGTCCTAGATGTGTTTCCTTCAGATAAGCTGCAGCTTTTTGAAGGCGGGGCCCACTTCACTCCCACAGTCTGTAGGTTCTGCAGAGCAGGAATCTTGTTAAAATACCTTTTTTTTTTTTGGGTACGTTCTGCCCCCCACAAAGCCATTTAGGGTTGTGTCCCACATGACCTGGAAGTGTTTATTTAAGCAGATTATAGGCTAGAAACAAAATCACAATTTCCCACTCCTGTTGTCAAAGGCTCCAGATACTAGAATTACACTCCGCCTACCAACACACACAAAACTTCTTGTCTATCCGCTCTCAACCGTAAACAAATAAACAAATTCTGGCAAGAGTTCAAATTTGAATATAGGCTGTATGCCAGAAAATACTGAGTTCCAATCTTGGTTTTAACTCAGAGTCTCTTTTTGGTCTTAAGAGAGAAAAACCAAACAAAACACATTTTCTCATCAATTTGTGCAAAGTCATTCTCACCTGCCCCTCCGGACACAGTGAGGATTAATGACTTCTATTTCCTAACAATACCCCAGTCCCTGCCTGGTAGTGAGTTAGGGCTATGGGCCCATTAACTGCAAATGTTGCTCTAGTGGCCTTAAAGGATTAATGTACCTCCCAAAGCCCTTAACTTACTGGGACAAATCTGGCTCAATGAGTTAATGGGCTAATTAGTTAATTGTCAACTCTGCAAAGACGAGAAGTATTGTTATTTTGCACTTTATTAAATTCTCAAGGATTAACAAGTATGGGGGGAGATGTTAAGAGGATTTGAAAGAGGCTGGGTGATCGTGACACACCACAAACTCTCGTCCAGTCTCTACTGGGGGAGGGAGGGGACAACGCCATTAATTATATCCCATGGGTATATAACCCAGAGTGGCTGCAAAGAGATTGGAATCCATCATATAAAAATCCTGTTGATGTGAGAATGCCTCTCCTAAAGTAAAATGAAGCATCAGGGTAGTAGAATAATTGTCAGCTTCTATGCTGTTGAGTGAGAGAGACATTATGTAGTGATGTGTCAAGTGAGGCAAGGTTTGGTCTGCGGCATAACTGGATACGCAGAATGGCGAGGTACTTTATAGGGAGGCTTTATCATGCCACTTGAAAATATGGTTTACTTTAGAGCCAAAGAAAAGAGCATGGGGAAAGTATTTGAAAATGTGAATATTCTCTAAATAAGAATGAGGTGAGACCAGCACAGGGCATCTGAGTCACAGATACTATTAACAAGGGAAAGTCACTGGAAGACGTTCAAATGGTTAGTTATGACCAGAGATTATATAGCTCAGGTGACTTGTTTCTAAGGAGAAAACTTGAAAATTGCATGAGCCTCTGGATGATTTGGGAATGCGATCAATCCTTTTGCATACCAGTACATTTTGAAAAATTGGAAGTCCTACACATAACAGTCACAGACCAAATGATGGATAATTAAGCATTCCTGGTACCATGGGAAGCATGTTTTATTTAAGGCTCTTGCCAAAAAAGTAGCTCATTAGACGTTTGGAACAAAAGTATGTACAAAGAACAGCTGAAAATTTCTTCTTATCAAAGTGAAGTTTTGTTCAAAGGGAAAAAGGCTTCAAAATGGAACATACACAAACACAAATGTGCAGTCACAGATACTGTGCCTGAAACACTCCTTGAGAGATGCAGTAGGTTGTCTGTGCAATAGCCATCTTCCCTCTTTCATGATGCCCAAGCTCTGATCTTCTGGTTTGCAATCCAATCCCCTTACCCATGAATCAGGTAGATTTAGATAAGTCTAAGGCATTAGTGATGGTTCCACTGCTACAAGGGTGGGCAGTTTATAGGTAGACATGTAGCCAGTTTTGTCAACAAGATGTGAGAAGATGTATACTGGAGAGCTTCTGAAAGTTTTCCTTCATAACAAATTTCATAGGTAAAAATTATCTCCTTTTCTACTGCTGGATGGTGTTGTATGTTGGTGTGATTCTGTAACTACTTCAGCCATCTTGCAGTTATAAGAAAAAAACAGCCTTTAGACGAAACCAACACAGAGAACAGCAAAACAGAGAGCCGGAAGGAGCTTGGAGGCTCCTTTTGAGCTTCTGATCTTACTGTGACGTAAGTAATAAGTGCATTGAGATGATAAGTTCCATTATTTATTCTAGTTCACCTTTCTCTGCAGCTTACAGCCAAAGGCACTCTACAAATCCAAAAGAAATTGCCACCTCCTGACCCCAAATTCCTGTTTGCTCTAGAAACGCTGAATGTAACCTTGTACATGTATTGAGAGTAGCAGCAATAGAGTCAGACACAGGGATGGCTCCTAACTCCGCCAGTGACTGCATGCACTTGGATAAGTCACTTCAACTCTCTGCACCTCAAGCTTCTGTCCATGAAGGAACAATGACCACTATGTCGTACAGCACTTGGAAAGATTATGAAAGAAAAGGCAGGCAAAGCGTACTCAAGAAATAACAACCAACATACAAACACACATACACTCTAAAGGCAACTCTGACAGCTGTTTTCAAATAGGAAACATATCAAGTAAGAAAATAAACACCATTCAAGCAGCAGGATTAAATAAAACTAGAAAGGCATATGGGATTATCCGACAGCATCTGAGTATAGGACTTAAAGCCTAATTTTTTTTGACACCTCATGCAAGATGAAGTACAAAAATATTTGTATTTTTTTCTGATCTCTTAGGAACCTAGACTCTGAGCGGAGGATCCCTTAGGAACCTGGGATCTGAGAGGTACTCAGTGTTTTAGGGCTTTGAGATTGTCAGAGAAGGATCACACAATGAGGCTGAGATGGAGTAGCCAGTGATATAAGTAGGGCAAAAAAAATTGAATATACTGATGCAGAAGCCAAGAGAAGACAGTGTTCCTAAAAGATGGAGTGGACAACAGGGTGGAATGCGGCTAAGACACCGAGTACAGTAAGAATACAGAAGGGAACACAGGGATTTCCAAGGAGGAAGATGATGAAAAGATGAGTGGAGTGGATTGAGGAGTCAATGAGGGTTGGGAGTTTGGAGCCAATGACCATTCACACCTTTTGTATCCTATTAGGGCAGGATAAAAAGAAATAGGGCAGTAACTGCAGGCCACCAAAGGTGTGTTTCCTTTCTTTCTTTTAGGGTGAGAGATGCTAGGACATGCCTGTATGCTGACGCAATGATGCACTAAAGGGGGAGAAACTGACGGAGCCAAGAGAAGAGGGATGATCACAAGAATAAAGTTCTCGAGGGAAGATAATGATGAAAAATCTGGCCTTAAGTAGGAGCTGGGAAACTTTATACGTTACAATGAGGTAGGAGGTATGATGTGTGCAGATGGATGCAGGTTCTTTGGTGGATTGGGGAAGATTTCCATCTGTTGGCTTCTATCTTAGACAATGGACAACATGATATAAAAGTCAAAAGATAAAGGACTTCCCAGAAACAGAAAAGTGTTACACATTTACCTTGTTCTGGATTTCAAAGTTTTGACCTTGGGTTAAAATTCAGAATTCTGAGAAAGAAGAGCAGAATTTGCCTCTAACTGGAGACCACTCTAATGGTTCAGACGCTGAGCTGCTTGGATGAAGAGCTTCTTTGGAGTAGGTACAGTACAAATGATTTGGGACAGGGTAGTCATGAATTTAGCAGGAAAACTATTTCTCTGACTGTTGTCCAACTACTTGGTGGCAGCACAATGTAGTAGAAAGAAAACACTTTGGGGTCAGAAGAAATGAGGTGCACTCCCAGCGTTAAATCTAACACACATTGAATAATATTGGGTCAGTATTTTACCTTCTTTGCACTTCAGTTTCTCTAACTACATAGAAAATTATTATGATAATAATTTGTCTCTGATGGATTTGATATGAAAATAAAATTATATGAAAATAATATGAAGAATGTCCCTAATAGTAATAGGGATTATTACTTATTGAGCACCTACTATGATGCAGTAATTCTAAACTCTGCTCTCTCTATATATACTGTTATGGACTGAACCCTGTCCCCCGCAAATTCATTTGTTAACAACCTAATGCCCAGTGTCTCAGAATGTGACTGTATTTGGACATAAGGCCTTTACGGAGGTGATTAAGTTAAGATAAGGCTGTTAGGGTGGACCTTAATCCAATCTGTCCATTCTGACTGGTGTTCTCATAAGAAGAGAAAATTGGACACGCAGAGACATGCCAGGAGTGCACACACACAGAGAAAAAGCCATGTGAAGACACAGTGAGAAGGTGGTCATCTGCAAGCCAAGGAGAGAGGCCTCAGAGGAAAGCCATTCTGCAGACACCTTGACCTTGAACTTCCAGCCTCCACAACTGTGAGAAAATAAATTTCTGTTGTTTAAGCCACCCAGTCTGCGGTATTTTGTTATAGCAGCCCTAGCAAACTAATACATAGGATAGATAGATAGATAGATAGATAGATAGATAGATAGATAGATAGACAGACAGACAGATATAGATACATGTATATATATGTATAATCTCTTAGCCTCACCTTAACTCCACAAGGTAGGCATTATTATCCTCATGTCATAAATGAAGACACTGAATATCCTATGATAAACCATAATGGAAAAGAATATGAAAAAGAATGTTTATATATGTATAACTGAATCACTTTGCTGTACAGCAGGTATTAACACAAAGTTGTAAATCAACTGTACATCAATAAAATAAGTTAAAAAAATAAATGAAGACACTGAGATTTAGAGAGATTAAGTGACTTCCTCAAGGTCACACATGACAGGTCATTTCTTACAAAGTGCATACTGACTATAGGATCCCTCTTAAAGGTAGTTATAAAAACTGAAGTCATAGAAACAGAAATTTTTAAAAAAAACCTTTTTATCTGTTTCCCATAACCACTCTCTTAGATTCCTGGCTTATATGCTATGATTTCATAGCTTTTTTTCCGTCATTATTTTCAGAGGTCCAACTCCACTATCTCTTCAAGGTTATTAGAATTTTTAAACATCCTTCTTATTGCACCTTTTATTGGCCCCTTGCTGCAATTCTATCACTCAAACTCAATCAACCAGATTGTTTATTCCCTCGGCCTTTGTTCCCATCCCAGCTGGATCACTCCAGGGGATTGTAGCTTGCCAGTTCTGCGATGAGGTGCTTAGATCAGAACTCTGAGCTGGACCCCATTTTCCGGGACAGCGTTGCGATCAGATGGCGCCTATGTCAGTGCAGCCTGGGACCGCGTAGCCTGGCCAAACATCTGCGCTCTCTGCTCTCCCCTGCAGCATTTCGCTCCCATTAAAAGTGGAGCTTCAAATCTCCCTTGTGCATCCAGGCCTGGGTACTGGGTGACTTCCAGTTAAAGGGTCAATAAATATAATTAAAAGGCTCATCCGACTGGATCTCATGCTCTGAATATCTTCCCTTGGAGGGCCAACTCTCTCCCTCTCATAAATGGAGTTTTTTAAAAGCAGGAGGGCTGTGGAAGGTTGCACGTGTCCCCAGCCTACGGAGCTGCATGGCTTCGTGTCTGGCAAGTTGTCTTCGGGGTCTTCAGACTCATAAGAACACGTCCGTACGTGCAGAAAGTTAACAGACAGTGTTCACTGCATTATTGCCTGCCCAGTGGTCCCCTGATGAAGAAATGGTCATCCACTCAGATCTCCTCATAGACAGACAAGTAATAATGCCATGACCCATCAGGAAATATCAGTGAGACAAAAATGGTCAACAGCCAGTTTCTTGAGCAACTAATGTATGACAGAGCATTTCTTTGTATTCTGATATACTTTAGTCCTATTCCTTACCATAATCAGGCAAGCTGTCAATTATTACTTCTCTCTCATGAATAAGGAGACCAGGGGAAATTCCCCCCTGGTGGTCCAGTGGTAAAGAATCCACCTTCCAATGCAAGGGAGGGGGGTTCGATCCCTGGTCACGGAACTAAGATCCCACATGCTACGGGGCAACTAAGCCCACGTGCCACAACTACAGAGCTCACACGCCCTGGAGAGAGAAAACCCGCACGCCACAACTAGAGAGAAGCCCGCGCACCACAACGAAGAGCCCGCATGCCTCAACGAAGATCCTGCGTGCCGCAACTAAGACCCGGCATGGCCAAAAATAAACAAAATAAATGAATAATAAGTAAATCTTAAAAAAAAAATGAGACCAAAGCTTGGTGAATGTAAGTAATGTATCCAAGACCTCATAATTATGTGTCTGAGATGGTCTCTCCATCTCCAAAGCTCATGTCTTTTCACTCTATTAAACTTTCTCTCAGCCAATCATCACTGACACTCCCCAAATATGAGTTTTCTTTAAAAAGTTACCCTTTGAAAATTCATTAAGTTGAATGGTGCTTTCTTATACCAACTGTCTGAGCTGCTCTCCTGTTTTAGAAGTCTAGATGTTCAGTGATCCTTTGAATTATTGGTTTATTGCCATATCATTCAAAAGAAATGACAGTATGGTTCATTTTAAAAATTTCTTTTGCGTCTGAGGTTTTGCCAAGATCTGTTTATTGCTGTCATGTGGAAAAGGAAAATACGATGAGGCTTGAGACGTTCCAAATGTGAAGTTTCCCTTTTCCCATTCAAATAAGGGCCAGCAACAAATCAAAAGGCAAGGTTTCATTTTCAGTGATTGACTTAGACAAACTAAAGGCGGAATAAATGTCAGATGAATTAGATGTGGTGACTGCTGTTTAAAATATGTGAATCTTGATACTTTTGAAAGGTAACAGACAGATTGGAAATAGATCTTCCATCAATACTAATGGTGACATCAAGGATCATAATGATGGTAATTTGGGTTTGTGTTGCTTTTTCCTTTGCACCATCTCAAAGCTGTCAACAGATGTATCAGGAAGTGAAGACCACAAATGGACGTGTAGAGTGAGCGCCACTGGGCTGGATTACTATGCCTCATCTCCAGCAAACGACAGCCCCTCTAGGATGTGCAGCTCCTTGCCATTTGGTGGAGATTGCAAAGGAGAATTCAATCAGATGTTTGTTGCTATGGGGATAAGAGTTAGGAAAAGAGCTTTTCAATGAAAACTGGTCTCCCAACATAAAACCCTTCCCTTTAGATATGATTCTCTTTGGGTTGTCTGGGGGCCAAGCTGAAAATAATTTGCAAAAAAGTCAGAAACTTGAATGAGTAAGAGCATAATCTTTAAAAAGATTTTTTATACTTACATTTCTATCGCATTTTTAAAAACTTTTTATTTTATATTGGAGTATAGTTGATTACTGATGTTGTGTTAGTTTCAGGTGTACAGCAAAGTGATTCAGTTATACATATACATGTATCTATTCTTTTTCAGATTCTTTTCCCATTTAGGTTGTTACATAATATTGAGCAGAGTTCCCTGTGCTATACAGTAGGTTCTTGTTGGTTATCCATCTTAAATATAGCAGTGCGTACCTGTCAATCCCAAACTCCCTAACTATCCTTCCCCCCCACTCTTCCCCCAGGTAACCATAAGTTCGTTGCATTTTTGTTTGAAGAATGTAAGGCAGATATTAATGAATGAGGAACAGAATCATCGTTTATACAATTTTGATAGCTTAGCAGTCAAGATAATGAGATTGGGATTCAAAGAGGCTAGCTTCAAATCCTGCTTCTGCCACGTGTTAGTTATGTGGCCTTGGAGAATTTCCTTAACCCCTTTTGTCTTTAGTCTTCTCAACTATGTGAGGGAAACAATGTTTTACTTACAGAGCTGGTGGAAGACTTAAGAGTCAGAATGAATATCAAGCATATTTCAAGTACCTGGCACAAAGACGACATTAAAAATAGCAGATTTTAATATTAAAATTGATTATTAATATCATCATGGTACTGTGATGACAAGACTGGGTAATAATGTCATCAGTTAGTTAAAAAGGTAGGTTTATAATATTCACTTCCAAAGCTAATAAAGAGGATGAAAAAGAGTGAAGGGTTTGAGAGATAATAAAAGGACTTGGGCTGGAATGACTTTGCTATAAATAGATTTTTTCGGAGGGTAGGCTATTTTAAAAGAAACTAAGCTGCACACTTTTTAAAACCACACAGTAGGGTACTAAGGTGGAAATCACAGATGAAAATCAATATGCTTTGCCAAAAATATAAATAAGAAAATTCATCAGCTGGAAGAAGCATTGCTACAATGTGCATGTTGCTTTCATCTGAAAGAAAAATGCCAGAAAGAAACTTAATATTCATGACTGACACATTTTCTTTGTACTGTCAGTCAGCTGGAACCAAAATACACAGCTGGTTAGAAAGCCCATCTCTACTTCATGTTTCATCTGATGACCTTATACATCAAATCAAGAATTGTGGGCTGAAACAACACTCTTCATCCTCATTTATTTTTTTCAGAGGATGGTACAGTGACCAAAATCTGCCACAATGTAGCCTGTTTCCTTTCTTCACCTTTCAAGTTCTTATCAGAAATCAACACCAGAATTCAAAAATAGATGTCCACTTAATAAACCCCTAAAATAAGTGAGAAAAAAATACACACTTGGTCAAATATCTTCTTCACAGGCAAAGTAATTTGTCAAATAGAAGATTCATTTTTGTTTTCAGAGCACTGAAGTTATGTAGTGATATCTTAAATACATTTTTTTGCGGAAACTTGGCCATAAATATTCAGGAAATCTACATGTTGGAAAGATCTTCATTGTTAAAATACGTCTATTTTTTATAGACTGTAAATTTCTGGCATCAAGTCCAACCTTTTATTACACAATTTCCTGGATCTGTAATATGCATGGAGTATTTATCAGAGAACTTTGCACAAAGTACAAATAACTCAATTACCAAATTATATAAGTTTGGGGCTATACATTTTCACATTGAAAGGGAGTGTCAAAAGTTTTACTGTTTAATCTGTCATCAGGGATGGAAAGAAGCAAATTGACACATAAAGGATGACACTGAAGCATCTGGTCTCCTCAGAAGGAAATCATTGCCATTTGTCTGAGTGGAAGATGTCATAATTGCAAAATCAGTAGAAACCAAAGTAGTCAGCTAAATGCACACCTAAATCTTTCTCAATAATTCCATTCTTTCTTAGCATGTCATTGTAACCAATCAATAAGAAAATATTTGGGTGATGATGAGAAACTAAAATACATTATTATCTTTAAACAATATTTTAGGTGGGAGGTAATTCTTAGAACCATAATAATATCCTTATTCCCTTTCCAGGGATTACTTAAAACTAGCATAGAAGTCTCAGAGCACTGTAGTGGAAATAAATTCCTAGCACTCTGGCCTTCTGAGAATTGACTGCAGATTTATATATATTTTTGCTTGCTATGGTATGGAACAGACTGTAAGATCCCAAGATGACAGAGTGTGGTTGTGATTCTGCGGTCCGAGAGATTTAGTCATCAAATGTGCATTGTCTAATGATGGTTGTTTAAATTATCAAGGCACACACTGTAATTCTCATGCCCACATGCCGGAAGGATGCATGAGGTAAAAATCCAGTGAATTCCCCTTTGACATAATGGGAGGCAGGGAAATACCATGTTACCACTGGCAGGCTCACAACTCACCAGCTCTCCTTCGCTAACGTCTGGGCTGTTTTGTATTTCACAGGTGATTGCTGCTTACTGTCTGTCTCCCAACTACCATGTTTGCTCACCATCACGTGGAGCAATTTCATACCTTGGCTAATTGCACCCTAGAATAATGTTTCTGTTTATGGAAGCCTAGCTTCTGTGGCAAGCAACAAATACCCAGGAGTTTCCAGGGAAGCAATGATAACAGATGCTGGAATGATGAGGAGAGCCTCCCCAATCAAAAACCAGCCCCCACTTCTACGCCCTGTCAGTCCTCACCATCCATCGAGAAGTGGTGATTAGAACCCTGCCGTGCGCAGCTGTACTTCTCAGTACAGCCTGTTGGAGGGTGGGTACAGGGAGGGCACCTCATTACCACGACTTTCAGACTGTAAGGTAAAGAATAATGTAAAATGAATCCTTTCAGCTAAAGGGCAGGCGAGGCACAAACTCACTTACTTCTCAGGACTAAGCAATGTGCTCTATTTCCCTCCATCCCTCTCATGTGGAAGGCGTGGACCACACATGACGGAAGAGAAGCGACGCTTGACCATCGCAGTAAACTGGTGTGGTGCCAGGAGGGAAGGAATACTTGATCATTAGAGAAGGATTGATGATTGCAAGTGTTTTCCAGCCATAAACCATCTAGGCAGGTGTCTTTTAACTAAGATTAATAAACATATGTCACCAGCAAGTTTCTCATTACCAGACACATGATAATGGAGAATCAAAATTTTCAAGTTGCCAAGCTGCCACAGAGTAAAATCTCTCCAGATAAACAAAGCCGTGCCAGCTCGAATAGGAAAAACTGCCTTTCTGCACCTGGAATATTTTATGCCCAAGGTAAACAGTCCCCTTTCTTTCTGGAAAAAGTGAACTTGGACCAGAGGTCTCTCTGTTCAGGCCAAAACACAGGTTATAAAATTTCCTCCCAACTGGCAGTCTGTGCTCATACGGACCAAGGCAACATCCTGGCCTCTAAGTTAATGCCTGCAGCCAAGTAAGGGACTATTTCAGAGACTGTCATCGAAATTGGTAGCCAGGGGGCTGGAGAGAGCAACAATTTCACAGGACAACTACACAAAATGCGAAGACGATGGTGACAGGTGTAGGAAACGTTCCATGGAACACCAGAGGGGAACACAAGTGGCCAAGTCAAAATTTAGTTTCTCTCAGAATGTCAAAATGGGCCAGGGCTGTGAGTTCTCAGGGAGCCATCTGAGCCATGGTTTGTGTTACAAATTCAGGATCAAAGTGTATTTCCATTCTACAGCTCATGTGTGTAAATCTATCAGTGAACATTAGTTTGAATCTTGCTGTGAAACTCTGGGAAAACTCTTTTCACAGAGATAGTTAAGTGCTTTGAAAACAGAGTATCTAAGCTCCTTGCCCACAAAAGATAATTTTGCATTTTTCTACTTCCTTGAACTTGTAGTGGAATGGCAATCCATTTTTCACTTTAGACGCAGGGTAATGTGTATATAATATATAGCATAATATATTATGTAATATATAATAATATTAATATATTATATATTCACATGTATATATGTATATAAAATATCTGTATATATATACATGTACATATATAAATGCAATATATATGTTACCATATACATGGTGAAGTATATACATGTATACTATTTATATATAAAAATATATACATAGAGAAATAATAACCATATTATTTTGTCTATAAAACTATTTTGTTGATGAGAAGTAGACAGGCAAACCCTCAACAAAAACCTACGGGAAGTCATCCTTAATTTAAAAGTTATCTTGTTATTTTCCCAGATTACACACATTATTGCCTTTTATAGCCTGGCATAGTTATGGCAACTAAATTTCACTGCATGCATCAAGTCTGATGGCTTGCTATGGCTGCCTGGACCCCCTGTGTTGAGAAGGATTCTGAAGTTGCATTTGGGCTCAAGAAGACAAGGGATAATCAACAAATAATATCTGCTCTGGCAGATGGTGAGTACATAACTTATACTTGTCATGATTCACTCCATACCTACTAGGTGCTTGTTAAATGTTTATTATTGATAATAAAGAATGGAATGTTAGCATGCAAGATGCCAAAAGACCAAAGGTCAGAAGTTAGAGGATGGTGAAAATCAGCACAGCAAGGAGAAGCTTCCTCATGAAATAGAGGTTCAACAAGGTCAATAACTTGAAGAAATGGACTGCTGCCTGAGGAAGTCATCTTCCAATGTAAAAAGAATCTATTTCACACTGCAAAACTTGAGGACCTGGTACTAGAAACAGTTACTAGGAGCTAAATGAAGAAGCTTCTTCAGAACTGCATCTAATATCAGTGGGGATAGCAGGGAGGAAAAGACCTTTAAAAACACTCTTTCATGAACAACAATAACAATTCAGGTAATCAAAATGTATATGTTCTTTTGTAAAATTACGGAAATGTGTTTAAGGGGAGGAAATGGTACATTCAAGGGGAAGTTAGATAATCATTTATCAGAATTTTGTGAGGGAATTAATTCATGAGATAGCCAAAGTCACTCCGAATCAAGGTGGGGCACCAGAACCACCTGTGGAGACAGCTATCGAGCCATATTATACAAACCTCAATGCCTGGGACCCAGGAATGTGTGTTTTATTATGTTCTCAAGAGATTCTGACACATCCTAAATTTGGTAGAAAATAAACTTACAGATTTAAGAAGCTCATAAATCCCAAACACGATAAACTCAAAGAAGTCCATACCCAGACACATCATAATCAAACTGCTGAAAACTAAAGGCAAAGCAACCAGGGAAAAGTGTTGTACTATATACAGAGGAAGAATGATTCAAATGGCTATGAGTTTCTCATCAGAAACCAAGGAGGCCAGGGGGCAGTGTATTTTTTATTTAATATTTAAAGAAAAGAACTGTCAACTTAGAATTCTATACCCAGCAAAATTATGCTTCAGGAATAAAGGGGAAATGAAGACATTCTCAGAAGGAAAACGAAGAGACTCCATCAGCAGCAGCAGACCTGCTCTAAAAGACAAAAGTTCTTCAAAAGAAAGAGAAATGATATCGGTGGGAAACGTGGAACTTCAGGAATGAAGAAAAACAGAAATGGTAGATATTTGGTTGATATGGTAGACTATTTTTCCTCATATTAGTCTTTAAATATGAATGATGGTTGAAGGCAAAAATTATAATGTTGTCTGGACTGGGGCTTCAAGGTATAGAGATTATGACTACAATGCAATGAATGATGATGATAACATAAAGGGAGAAGGACCAAAGGACTTCTTTAGCGGTAAAGTTTCCACATTCCACTAGAAGTGATAAAATATTAGTTATAACTAGACTACAAAAAGGGAAGTATGTACATTGTAATCTCTAGCCAAGCACTAAGCATTAATGCAAATAGAAATATTAAAAAATTCAATAGATAAACTAAAATGGAATAATAAAAAATTCAAACAATCTAGAAGAAGGCAAGACTATGGGGAAAGAGAAGAATGTAAAACCAAGGGAACAAACGAACCAAAGCAAATCATAAAAACGGCAGACCTAAATCTGAGCATATCAATAATTACATCAAATGTAAACAGTTCATGCAGCAATTAAAAGTGAAAGATTATCAGAATGGCCAAAAACAAAAGACTGAATTATATGCTGTCTAAAACGACCTTCTTTAAATATTACCAGGGATAAAGAAGGAATTACAAAATGATATACGGATCAATTCATCAAAAGTATATAACAGTCTTAAGGGTGTATGCACCCAAGAATAGAACTTCAAAAATCATGAAGCAAAAAAACTGATAGAGCTGAAAGGAAAAATGGACAATCCACAATTAAACTCTTTTGAATAGAAATGAACAATATCATCAACCAATGGATCTAAGTGACATTTAAAGAACACTCCAAAAAGAGCAGCAAAACTACATGTGAAAACTACAAAAGGCTGATGAAAGAAATCAAAGAACTAATAATTGACCTGACATACCATGTTCACAGATTAGATAACTCAATATAGTTAAGATACAAATTCTCCTCAAATTGATCTATGCATTTAATGCAATTCCAATCAAAATCCCAGGAGGATGTCTTACAGATATAAGCAGGCTGATTCTAAAATTTAAATGGAAAGGTAAAATAGTATAACCAAAACAATTTGGAAAAAGAAGATTAATGTTGGAGGGATCACACTATTTGATTTTAAGACATTATAAAGCTATATTAATCAAAACTGTGTAATTTTGGCAAAGGGACAGACATATAGATCAATGGAACAGAAAAGAGCCCAGAAATAGACCCATACAAGTATACTAAACTGAATTTTGACAAAGCTACAAAAGCGTTTCAAAGGAGGAAGAAAAGTGTTTTCAGCAAATGGTGCTGGAGCAATTGGATACCTATAGGCAAAAAAAGAAACTTGACCTCCACCTGACTCCCTATACAAAAATTAAAAATGGATCATCAACCTAAACATAAATGTAAAGCTAGAAATTTATAGGAGAAAACATAGGTGAAAACCTTTCTGATGTTGGGTTAGGTAAAGAGTTCTCAGATAAAATACCAAAAGCATGATCCATAAGAGAAAATTGGATAAATTGGACATCATCAAAACTGAAAAAATTTTGACAGCGGAAACAACACTACCAAGAGAAAGAATGGACAAGCTACGATCTGGGAGAAAATATTTGCAAATTACATGCCATAAAAAGAACTTGATTACAAAATATATAAAGAACTCTTACAATGCAATAATAAGACACAGAACTCAATTTTTAAAATGGGCAAAAGTATTTGAACAGGCATTTCTGTGAAGAAGATATACAGATGAAAATAAGCATATGAAAAGATTCCCAACATTATTACCCATTGAGGAAATGCAAATTAAAACCAAATGCAGGGCTTCCCTGGTGTCGCAGTGGTTGAGAATCTGCCTGCCAATGCAGGGGACACGGGTTAGAGCCCTGGTCTGGGAAGATCCCACATGCCGCGGAGCAACTAGGCCCGTGAGCCACAACTACTAAGCCTGCACGTCTGGAGCCTGGGCTCCGCAACAAGAGAAGCCGCGATAGTGAGAGGCCCGCGCACCGCGATGAAGAGTGGCCCCCGCTCACCACAACTGGAGAAAGCCCTCGCACAGAAACGAAGACCCAACACAACAACCAAAAATAAATAAATAAATAAATTTATTAAAAAAAAAAAAACCAAATGCAATACCACTACACACCTGGTAGAATGGCTAAAATAAATTAGTATAAATAAATATGTATGTACATACATTGATGCATAAATGATAAAGCCAAGAGCTTTAAGAATGAGGAACCACTGTAATTCTCATACACTGATGGTGAAAATGAAAACTGGTACAGCCACTCTGGGAAACACTTTGGCAGTTTCTTAAGCTAAACATGCATTTTCCACTCCTGTGGTAAGAATGACCTGACCTAGCCATCCTACTGCTGGGTATTTATGCCAGAGAAATAAAAACTTATCTTCACACAGAAGACTGCGTACCATGTTTATAGCTGCTCAATCTACAACTGTCAAAAAATCGGAAACAACCCAAGTGTCATCAACAGGTGAAGAGATAAACTGTGTCACGGTCATACAATGGAATATTACTCATTAACAACACAGAACAAACAATCAATACATACAACAAATTGGATGGCTCTCTGTGGAGTTATGCTAAGTGAATAAAAGCCCATCTTAAAAGGTTACACATTGTATGATTCCATTTGTGACATCCTGAAAAGACAAAACTCTAGTGATGGAGAACAGATGAGTAGTTATCAGTGGTTGAAGTAGGGGAGGATTTCACTGAAAAAGAGCACCATGAGGATATTTTCATTCTGTGCCCTAGCTGTAGAGATTGTTTCAAGAATCTACCCATGTGCTAAAACTCACAGAATTGCACATCTAAAAAAAGTTAATTTTACTGTATGTAAATTTAAAAAATAAAAAAATTAGAAGTCTCTTTTGATCATATGTCAAATGCTCCTGTTTGTAACGTTTTCATGGAAGTGTGTGTGTTTTATTGTGTGTTTTGCCTCTGTGTGTAACTCTCTATTTATCTACGTACCCACCAACTGGAGATCCTTACAGTCTAATGGAAGAAACACATGCTTTAGGGGTAAATCTGAATTTAAATTCTGGCCCCCAAACTTTATCCATATATATACTGAGCACCTACTGTATGCCAGGTATGTGTTAGGTTCTTGGAATTGAAGGATAAATAAAACAGAGGTTTGGATATCAAGGAACTTACAGTCTTGTGGGGGAAACAAACAGTAAACAGAAAAACACTAGAATAGGTAATTCAAGATGATTATAGACTGTGGTGAGTGCTACCCAGAAAATAAACAGGGTGATGAGCTACAGCAGAATGAAGGAGGGACTGAGGGGACATTTGAGATCTGAAGGATGACAATGAACTGCCCACGGAAAGGGCTAGGAAAAGAGGCGTTGCTGCTGCAGGGAAGAGCAAGGCTAAGGGAGCAGAGGTAAGAAAGGGCTGGTGCATTCTGGGAACAACAAAGATGCCGACGGGGCTGGAGTGTTGCGAGGGGCAGAAAAGAAAGAGGAAGTAGCCACATCACAGAGGCTCGTAAGCCATGGCATGAAGTCTGGTTGATTTGAAGAGCAATGGGAAGCCACTGGGTTTTGCTGTGTTTTTGTTTTTGTTTTTGTTTTTGTTTTAAGCAAGGGAGTGGCCATGGTCTTCTTTATATTATCAATGTGACCTTTGGAAAGTTCTTTTAACTTTGCATCTCAGTCTCCACATATGCTAAGTGGAGATCATCACACACCGAGCAAAATTTTTGTGAGAATTACGTATATTGGTGTCTAGAATTGTGCAGGTTATACTGGGTGCTCAATAGAATTTGAGTTTCTCTTCTTCCATTGTGTGCGTGTGTGTGTGTGTGTGTGTGTGTGTCCTTTTATTGCTTTTGTTTGTATGAACGTCTCAGTTCTGTCTCTTTTTTCCGCCGCTCCATCTTTTGCTTATTCTGTCTGACCTCCAGCACAAGCACAGCCAAAGCCTCTGGTTTCTGCTGTCACTGCCCACTTGCGAGAGTGGGCTGGGAGACAGGCAGCTTTGATTCTGTGTGGTTGAACCATACGAAATGGCTATGCACACTTAAACGTGACCACCACCGTTCCGAGGGGTTTCTTCATCTGCTAAAATTAGATGATTTTTGAGACCCATTATTGTCCTAAATTCTGTGATTCTAATCAAGCCCATGTTCATCAAAGACATACCCTATCAGGAGCCTCAGAGGCCAGATGGCATGGGTCGATCTACTTGAAGTGTTGAAGGAAAGAAGCTGTCAACCAAGAATCCTGTATTTAGCAAAACTGTCCTTCAAAAATGAGGGAGAAATTAAGACATTGCCAGTTAATAGAGAGTTGAGAGAGTTCTTAACCACCATAACCGCCTACAGCGGGGCGTCCTTCAGGCTGGGGTGAGTGACCCTGGGCAGTAACTGAAAGCCTTATGAAGAAATAAAGATCTCTGGTAAAAGTAGATAGACGGGCGATCAGAAAAGCTAGTACTATTGTAACTTTGGTTTGTAGCTCCACTTTCCGGTTTCTGTTTGATTTAAGAGACTAATATATAATTAAAAACAACAACAACAAAAAAAAGACACACCCTTTCTCACTGGTATAAGTGAGCATCCTTCTCGCTGGCTCACTGTCTTGGTGACCAACAGATTGCTGGGTTCTCTTTACAGTCACAACATTAATATACAAAAGAGTTTTCCCAAGCACTGCCTTCTGTATCAGAAGTGTTCAATCCTTGTTATCTTTTTATTAGGCAAACTTCATGGTTTCATTGCACGAAACATTATTGCCATCACTTCCTTGAGGATGACCCTGATAGAAGGTACAATAAAATTAGAAGATCAAGACTAATACAGTCAGTTGATAAGTCCTAGTTTGCATGTTCTATTGGAGGCACCCAATTCATAATTCCTTGAGGATGATATGTAACATCTGTAAAATGCATTTTGTACAATGCTTCTTAAGCTAATTTTCGTTTGAAATAGGAATCCCTTCTCTACTGCTTTTGAAACAAAGCCAAGTCATTTTATCTGTCCACAAGCAGGAATAGCATTATGACCCTTACCTGAACACTGTCCTACAAGATTATGTGTGTGCCACATATTAGATTTCAGCATAGGCCATTTTATCCAGCTCTCTGCCTCTCCCTTGACAAAAATAAATAGATAAACATTTAAAAGTTACAAATCCTACAAGCTCATTTCCTGAAAAGCAGATTGCAACTCCTTCCTTTTTCTGCCCTTCTTTGCTGTATCTGCTGACTCCACGTTCTGAAGCACTGGCTTTCACCAGACTGGTCAGTTACGCAGGTCATATTAATTTCCGTAAGGGTTTTCATTCCCACCGTTAATCTTTCCCCAGATCCTCATGAGGAGATAAAGCAGATATTGATACAAATAAACATGCAACTTATTTATTCATATCAGATCTCCTTTCTTCTCAGCAGGAAGTGAATTTCAGCCTCAGTCTCCAATCTCCCAAAAGTGATGAATCAAAAGGCTACAGCCAGAAGAACTTGAAAATATCAAGATGAAGAGAGGCCTTCAGGGTCTGGCTCTCCTCCGCCCGCTCTTTCTACTGAGTCTTTCTTCGGAGTGTTGTCATTAAGATCCTTCGTAAGTGCTGAGAAGCAGCATGGTGAGAGTTTCTGAAGATCAATGATGTACCACATATGACGGTTTTAAGGCACCCTCTTCTGGACTCAATCAATAACAGCTTTGATGCGATCTCGTGATGCAAAGTTCTTACACACGTTGCTGCCAGGCTCCTTCTAATCGCATCTCATGTTCCTGTTCAAGAGTTCCTACTGCTGAGAACTGCATTGCTCATCTCCCAGTAAAAGGAATTGGTTTATATTGTCTCAAATTGCCTGACAAAACTTCATTGGTTCGATCCTGTCCATAAACCAAGGTATTGATGCCTAAGCCTCTGGAAGACTATTTTTTTCATTTCACAAGAGAGAAGAAATACCTTTATTTTTCTAATACCCCATAGTTGTGGGTGGCGGTGGTGGAATTTATAATTTCTTAATAGAAAAAAAAAAACTATTTTGAATTTCAAACTCAGACACAGAAAGGGAGACAGGTGGAAAATATCAGAGATTGCTACAGCCTGCAGAACGCTAAAACTGTATAAAAAATGAAAAATTCAGCCAGCCTTCTTGATGTTTAGCTGGTAGGCTATCAACGCCCTAATGGGACAAGAAGAGAGCAGAGCCATGACCCAGTATGGGGACAAATAGCCAAGTTCAGGAGTACAAAGACCAGCTACAGCTGTTGATGCCTAAGGAATGGTCCCAACACAAAGTCTTCCTGCACTAACTGTAAGGGCTCATTCAGTGCCATATATTCTGTTTTTATATTCTGGGGGTCCTATCCATGTATCCACCTAAGACTCTTAATTCCTGAGACTCTCTGTTCCTTCAATAAATAATATGCTCCGTTTCATTTGATCACATGGTTTGAAATAACTTACTCAACTTATGAATTATTTCAGGTCTGGGGCCTCTGCCTATTCTTACAGACCAGAATTCCTGGCCTCTCAGAGTTCATCTTTCCTGCCATAGACAGTATCTGCCCATTTCTTCTCTCCCTTCCTAATAGGGACCCAGAAATTCCAGCTTGAGTTATTTGGAGGGCTTCTCCTCTCTCTACTTAAAAATGACTGATTTTAAATGAACATCAGACAAGCCTGTTTAAAGAAGCCTCTCAAATTCCAAAATTCCCTTTGTATGTTCACCATTTTAGAGCTGGCTTATGGCCACTTAGCGGTTCACCGCCATACATCCATGTGCAAGGAAAGACATGAAAGCTGAATAGGAACAAAGAAAATTCATTCTATCTGGCAATGATGTGACATGTTCATGGCAACCGTTTTGGAGACTCTGGAGAAAACTGGCAATCCTTAACTCTGGGATAATTTTACTGTCTTCAGTTTCCTAAATAATTCAATGGCTTTCTTTGCTTGACCATTAACATATATAACCCGTGGAAACTGGGGGCAGCATCAGAGCTAGATGGGTTAATTGATTATATTCTCTGAAGAAAAGCATCAATCTCTGGGAAAAAAAGAAAGAGTAGCTGAGACAAGCTTGAAATTTCGTAATCAATATGGATGCTAATATATCACAAAACATTTCTATGCATTTTCCTAACAGATTTCTAAGTTACCCACAACCATTCCTGTTTCACAGGAAAAAGTTATATTCAGGCTAAGTGGCTATTAGACATGAGATAATTATTTGGGAATATATTTATGAAAATAAGGTTACTTTTTCAGGGCTTTCTTTAGTCCGTGATTTTTCCTTCAAGGTGTGACCACTAACTAACAATAATGCCAATAAACACCAGCAATAACGTATTTGTCAGTCCACTGTAACAGCTAAGTGGAAGCAGTTTTAGCTAAACAGGGTCACCTCCTGCAAACAAGATTTGGATTCACAAGAAGCGCAAAAAGGGTTCACGTTTTCCATAATAATGGAAAAGAGATTATCTCTGAGGCCCAAAGACAACATAAGTTGTTTTGAATTGGGCTTCATCTCATTATTGATATATTTTCATTTGCTGAACTGCAGCAGAGTTATGATCTGCCCTGGTTTCCTGTTGAGAGTTTTATCTTTCCATTTTTATAGTACATGCTTTTTCAAAAGAGTAAACTTCCAGAGCAATTTATTTAAGAAGATACAGCTACTGAATATCAAGATCACTGAGCAACTATCATGAATACACTACAGCTTTTCCAGAGAACAAAGCTTTGTCCTTGGCTCTTCACCTCTGATAGCATTTTTAAAAAACTTGGCTCCAGGCTGCTGTGTAGAGTTGGGCAGGTTGTTCACTGCACAAGAGCATCTAGCCAAGGGGTAAGCAGACTGAAATTCAGCCCATGCTCTGCTTGCTCAGCCGTGTGCCCTGGCATTGGGCTGCCTCCACTCGGAAGAAGGAGGGCCTTTTACTAATTTTCACGGAGGCATTTACGTGCTAGTGGAGGCCCTTATTTAGCCTGGCAGCTGACATCGAATAGGAAAACTCCAACATGTTAAGATTAATTTTTGCTCTGTAAAGGGCAGAAGGGAGGGTCTCCACAAGCAAGATGGAGGAATCAGAGATATGGAAGGAAGAATTCCTCAGAGTCAGAAAGACGTAGTTATCTGCCTCTGGATAAGTCAAAATGAACTCCTTCTAGCCTCAGTTTCCTCATCAGTCAATTAGGTGTAATAATGTATACGTGGCAAGGTAAAGTGTATCATATAGTGGCTGCTACTTAATAGGCCTGCAACACTTGGTGGTAGCTGTTGCCACTGCTACTGTTTTATTATGCTATGATTAATACCTCTTCCTTCCCCCTACTGCTAGGAAGACTCTCTCTCCACCAGGATCAGCTCACTCATACTTACGTGTGCAACGAGGAATAACCAAGAGGCAAGGACATAGCTCAGCTCCACTCTGTCTTCTGCCTGCCCCCCACATATAAGGGGTAGGCAGAGCCTTTAACTTTGCTCCAGAAGCCAGGATGTGCTGCAGGGGAGCTGACTTATTCTCATCCTAGACTAGCATTCTTAGCAGAGGGCCGAGAGGAGTCTATGAATCCTATAATTATAGGAAACATTTGAGGGTCCGTGAGTCCTAGCAAGTCTCTGCTGAGTGAGTCTGTAGCATTCACTCAATTCTGAAAGTGCCTTCAACACAAAGTTTAAGGAGCTCTAGACTAAGGAAAGAGAGAGGGAAGGAATTAAGGAAGATTATTTCTCCCTTTCTCCAGGAAATAGAGTTCTTCTCTGGAATGAATGTGTCAAGAACTGCTTCGTCCAGCTCTTTGCAGCCTATTTATCTCTTTCTATAAGACTTGGGCTGTCCACTGAAGGCTGCTGGTTCTTACTAATGCAGGACAATCACTCCTAACTTGAGCTGATGCAAATACTTGGCATAGTATCAAGGGTCTATCCTCTTGCTTTCTAAGGGTGCTGTCAGTCTCTCTGCAGGGATCCTTAATCCCAACTATCCACCTTCTCTTGCCAGCTTCTTAGTTCTTGATGCCTACTTATGTTTTCTTTCGGTATTCCATTCTCCCCAGTTCTAACTTTCACAGTTCCAGATCTGAGTCCTGCCTTAGGGATTGAGTTCCATGCCTGCCGCTGAGACCAATCTCCCCCATGCTTGCCTTCTACCTGCTCTGCTTTTTGATCTCCTGGTCCTAGTTCCCTGCCCTAGTGTCCTGTTCTACTCACACTGATAGAATCAAGCACAGACTTTTTAAATTAATCATGTTATTCAGCAATACATTCTAATAACTGCATTTCCACTCTGGGATTGAACAAAAGGTCGCTGAGGTCTGCACTTTATGATCCATCTTGACTTCTTTCCAGGCCCTCAACTTGAATCACAATCTTGGCGAGCCAGACAAGAAGGATTCAAATTCCCCTGCAAAAAGCAGTATAGGGTTTCCCTGGTGGCGCAGTGGTTGAGAATCTGCCTGCCAATGCAGGGGACACGGGTTCGAGCCCTGGTCTGGGAAGATCCCACATGCCGCGGAGCAACTAAGCCCGTGTGCCACAACTACTGAGCCTGCGTGTCTGGAGCCTGTGCTCCACAACGAGAGAGGCCGCGATAGTGAGAGGCCCGCGCACCGCGATGAAGAGTGGCCCCCGCTCGCCGCAACTAGAGAAAGCCCTCGCACAGAAACGAAGACCCAACACAGTCAAAAATAAATAATAAATTAATAAATTAAAAAAAAAAAAAAAGCAGTATAAGTAAGATCAGAAGTTTTAATAAAGCAAATATACCGGCTTGATCTTGGGGCAAGTCCAAAAGTCACAGAGCCATGAGTTATCTCACCTGTGTTCATTGATCTGACCCCATGTTTACTCTTGCACGGTGTGTGGCCCACTCCACAACTTTGTATTTTCATCTACTCTCTTTTTGCATCCTGTATTTTCAACAACTATCACATCCATGCACACATGGATGTTCTGTTAGCTCCTCCATACTCAAAATGTCCAAACCCTCAATCCACTGTTTTCCCCCCAAATGACCTCCACACTCAGATGCATTTTTAACACTATAGTCATAATGATCTTTCCAACGTGCAGCTCTGATGTAGTTGTTGGCTACCTCAGAAAGTTCCAATAACATCCCATTCCCAGAGAACAAATTCCAATAGGAGGAATCTATGAGGAATTCTCATAGAACAAATTCCAAACTTCTTCCATTCCTATAGGACAAATTCCAAAGATGACATTCAAGACTATCGTCTACATGAGGGGGAAGGACCATGCTTTAGCCAACATTACAGTAACTTGGAAGGGATGCTCTTCTTATTGAATGTTCATTCTGCACCCACTTATAAACACTGATATACCTACATAACTTGACCTGTATAACCTGGTACTCCTGATGCTATGCCTGACTCAGTGAAGATGCTTAATAAATATTGTTTTATTTCCTCATACCTGTGCTCTTAGGACAAGAAATATTTAACTCTAATATTTCTCCCTATATAATGTTTATTATAAACATATTTATATTACAATATTCTGAGTATTTGATGAGTATTTGATGACCATGGCCCAACAACCAGATGGTTTTTTTGTTCTGGCATCCATTTTCTTGCTCTGTCCAACATAACACTGCTCTCTTTGTTTTTCTTTAACTGGATGCGCTTAAGAGTATAGAATAGTGCTGCAATCTACCATCCATGTTCCTGGTATGCACTGAAATTAGGCATATCACAAACTCTATTACAATAAGGTAAACCCTTTACCTCTGGAAGGTAAATTGGGGATTGGCAGGGAACCAGCAACTGGTAGTCTCAGTAGCACCAATTCTGACGGCCTTGTTGAGTTTCACGTCCCCCTTGGGTCTCGCCCACCTTGGTCAGTATAGGCCGCGCCAACATCTTGGCCGCCAGACGTGTGCTATTGTCCATATAAATGCTGGCCTATGCATGAACCCAAATACCTTCCCTCGTTATCCCTTAGCAAAGCTGGAACACCGTGGAATAAAAAAAAAAAAAACAGACTTCGCCAAATACGAAAGCAGAACACAAAAACAGTAAAGAAAGAATAAGAAGTGTAAACTCGGTCACGATTATACCATCTAGATTTGTAATATTTCATAGCTAGTATTTCACTGTCACTATCCATTGCTCGTGCTTGTTAGAACTAGAAGCCAGGGGAAGACGGTCTCCTTGCGAAACACTATATATATTTAGTAGCTCTTGGTAGTCTTGCTTCAAGTTGATGCCTGATCAGCAGAGGATTTTTTCCGTCAGGATGTGATTATGAGTATCAAAAGCAGGCGTGCCAAGATCTTCTCCAACTGCCTGGGAGCGAACGGAACGCCTGCTGTGTAACAGGACATAGCTGCCAAAATCTTGGAAGGCTTGGCACCTTGATAGAGGAAACAATGAACATTTGTTTACTGCAACCTTCCTGAAATGTACATATGTTCTCTCAACCGGGGGCTGGAATGATTAGGTTTCTCCTCTTGTAACCCCTCAGCCATTTGTGATCTGCTTATGTTATAGTTCTATGAATAGTTGAGTCATTACATCATTAGAATGCTTATTGAGATTTCCTGAATTATTTCAAAAGATGACTTGCTTTCGATATATCATCAAATTTGCTGATCCAGCAAGAGTCGTTCTGCCAATGGATTAATTACCTACTACAGCACTACCCTCCTTTCAGAGACAATAACTGTTGAAACATGTGTAACCTCATCAAGACTACTTTTGATAGGGTGCCCTAAACACCCCAAAAGTCCCCTAAAGGATGACCACAGACCTCAGATCCCAATTCAAGCTTGATGAAAGTGAGTACTGTTGCAAACTTTTCTATCGACTTCTGACAATTACTACCCAATAATTAATCAATCCATAATTTAATACCAATCTATTGAGTACTCACAGTGCCATAAAATCTACTATTTTTTTTCTCAACATCTCCTTCTATTTCATCCCCACCAAGAAACTCAAGTATGCTTTGTTTTGCATCACGGTTTTCTATATATTGCGGCAAGCAAACTTTTGCCTTACAAAACCACTATTCATGTGATATATAACATTCAATTAAGAATCACTTGGTTCTTTAAGGCAGGCATGTACATAAAACATGAAAGTGTTAGGTCTCACTTATATTTGCCTAAGTTTCTGGTCATTTAAAAAATGAGAACATGTCTGCATTAAAGTTACACTCAAGAGAAATTATTGGAGAAGTGCTAAATGGTAAAAATCACAACCAGCATCCATTTTCAATTCAGTTCATCCACGGGAGCTCCAGTCTGGTGTCTATAAATAACTGAACTGCATTGGGCAAGGAAGCCAATATTTAGAGCCAATAGCTGTGCACACACATAGTTCTGGGTAATTTATTATTCTGTACAGTAAACGGCTGGCCCATAATTCACAAGCTGAGAGTTAATGAGAATATCTGTCCCTAATACCCATAAGAAAGATAAGGACTGGTATAATGCGGTTTATCCAGGACTTCTGAACCTTTCAAGGGCAGAAATGAAAGCCTCTGACAGCAGAATGCAGCCAGAAATATTGCACTGACCTACAGTCTTCCCGTTCTTCCTGCCTCCCATCAAACCAATCCATGTGTACATGCATTAAGGAGCAATTCATTCTGAATAACTGTTCCCAAATAACTTGATCCTTTTTAATCACTGGTATAATTAACGTAATGATATAGCTCCAAATAAGAAAGGGGTAGAATAGGGATAGTAATTTATTTCTTCCTCATAACTCAGCTAGCAAAACTAGAATATATATATATATACACACACACACATATATACACACATACGTATATATAATACATATTATATACATTTGAAACTATATATAAAATACATATATTTTATATATATATATACACACACACACATATATATACACATACGTATATATAATACATATTATATACATTTGAAACTATATATAAAATACATATATTTTATATATATATATATTCATTCAAAACTATCTATCTATCTAATCTACATGGGGGTATATAGGGGTGAGAAACAAATTAAACAGGGAAAAAGTCCCCCAAATGACTAATTGTTTATCAGTATAAGTGCTTTTATTACAAACCTTTAGAAAGTAAATATATGCTGGGGGTTTCATCAGAGTGGTAATAAATATTAATAATTACCAATTGACTAGAGGTTTTAAATGGCCCTTCTAAAGCAATGTGCCAGTAATGCTGTGTTCCTAGGACACACAGAATGGATGTCTGCATTCATGGCTTCTCCTCTGTTTGGGGTTTTAAAGTCAGGGATGTGCTCAACGGTCTCTCCTAATGGCCTTCTAACTCTTTCTGCTATTTCCTTGAAGGTAGTTGGAATGTAAAGAAGATGTGTTACCACTCTATCCTGAAATGAACCTACCAAATCCCCTGCCTTAAATAAAAGCAGATTGTGTGTGTGTTTGTGTGTGTTGTCTTAGGTACCTAACAGTAAGGGGTTCTCCGTGTGGGCCCTTTGGCCAGGAGCAGTGCTCCCCCAGGTAGCTCATGGGCCAGCAGTATCAGTATCACCTCAGAAATTGTTCGAGCTGAAAATTCTCAGGCCCCTCCCATGGCCGACCTACTACATTTCTGGAGCAGAGCCCAGGAATCTGTGTTTACAAGCTCTGCAGGTGATGTGTTTGCTCACTAGAGTTTCTGAAGTATTGGTCTAGAATTTTCCTGTGCTGTGAATAAAGTGGCTATAAGCAAGCAGATATTAGAGACTAAATAATGTGATTGCTGGCATTTTAGATTTTATATAAATGGCTCATAGGATCAATGGCTTTGCTTGTACATTCACTGAAGAGTGTGGATGTTGCTTTTTATGAAGGGCATGTTTATGGGAATCCAAAAAAGTGGTATTAAGAATCTTTTCTCCCCCACATGTATTGTGGCTTACGTAGCAGGAAAGAATCCATTTTATTCTGAGTTTAAACATGCTTCAGTCAGAATAGAAGAAATGGAGTTTGAGTATTTATGTTAAAATTCTAGCCCCTTGAACAACTGTGTCTGAGGAGAAATGAAGGAAAAGCTAGATAAGAATGCAAAACTGACATAGTCGGAATTCGGGATCATTTGCTAAGAAAGTCTTGCGTATGTATGTGCTCAAATGTTCTGCTTGCAGAAGGCAGGCCCCGAATCACTGTTGGCAATTACTTTGCTACATGGTCAACTAGCTGAGGGAGTGACGCTAAGCATCTCTCTCTTTCATAGACAGTGTTCATTCCCCTTTCCCCTTAATCTATTGCCTCAAAGGCAGTTAAGAGTGGTGTCTGTATGCTGAGCCAGTGTGACCCACCTTCCAAGCATGAGCGAGGTAAACAAAGAGAGGAGAAAGCTGCCGCTAGTGACTGGAAAAATAATGAAAGCATTCTTCTTCCCAGGCCCTCAGAAAGACTGTGAGTCTCTAAGGCTCTACTGTGCCTGCCTGAATGAGAAGCGAAAAAAGAAAACAAGGTATAGGATGACCTCCAGGATGTTTTCCTTTCCAGTCCCTGGCCTTGCTCTTCTTAGCTAAAACAAGAAAGCAAAAATACTATGGCTTCCAATGGGGCAGAAGAACAAGGAATTTACCTGATTTTCATATTAGCTCCTTCCAAGGACTCAAGGCATTCCTGGCCCTTAATCAGGCCAGGGTGATGGGTATCTCATTTGATAAAGTTGTGTTGATGCTTTTTTTTTTTTTTTCACTTTTAATTCAGGGCATGTCCAATTTTTTGACCACTTAATAATTAATTTCTAGGCTGATTGAGATTTGGGCAATATATGAAACTGGCTGGCTTCATGCCTCAGCTTGCGTTCCTCAATTCCCAGACTAATTTCTTCATCCTGATCCATTTCACATGGCTTTACGCACTATTTATCACCAAATATCACCCAGACCTCCCACAAGCAGAAATTTTGTCAAAATCCTATCTGCCACCACGGGCATACACCCAGCTTTATTTCAGGGTTGCAATTCAAGAGCTTCTCAGACAAACACGGAAGCAATGTACAAGATGTGTAACAGGTTACACAAACAGGCAACATTTTTAATGTTTTTGTATTCCCTCCTGCATTTCCCCCAAAAGTCATAATTTCTCAATATCACACACAGATTGAGACACATCTGACCTTCATTTTCTTAAACCTTACCGTGGGGTGCATGTGTGTTAGTGTGTGCATATACGCATGTGTGTTAATCACAGTGCGTCACATATAGGAGGTATTTGGTAAATGTTTGTTGAATAAGTTATTGAAAATATTTGTTAAAATACTTGCTATATAACTACCATTGTCCTGCAGTAGATGTGAAACAAAAAGGCCATGGAGAGGATTTTGATGTGGGTCTGAGGATTCCAGGCCTGATGGCCTCACTGCAAGTTGCATAATTAATGGTTATTTATTAACTACAACATAGGAAAGTAGCTCAAAGAGTTTGATGGATAGATTGCTGAAGAAATGTAGGGTAATAATTATATTCTGCACAAAAACACACTAAAGTTACAAATACTCGAGACGCTCCACTCAGAGATTGGCTCAATTCAAAAGCAAGAGATCCGTTGTGCAACATTATGCCTAGGTTAACAACATTGTGTTGTACATTTAATTTGCTAAGAGGGTAGATCTCATGTTAAGTGTTCTTACGACACTAAATAAAAATAAATACATGAATAAATGTATGTTATGCATAACAATAATTTTTTTTTAAAGCAAGCTATCCCCGGAGTGAATTTGTTAAGAATGTTAGTCCTTTCAGATTAGTAGGGTTCTGACAGGACAAAGTTAGTGCTATGTAATTTCTTGTATGCACCAGAATAAGTCTCAAATAATCTTGTTGAAGGGCAAACATCCTAGCTGGGGATGGTCTTATAGCTATAAACTATATTTTGGTGACAAAGGGGGGATTGTTTTCATCAGAAAATAAACAGACTGAAGCTGATGCAAGGTTACTCAGAAATATTTCTCTGTGACACCCCAAAGGAAGTTTATCCTTAGAGAAAATTGCAGTTCTTTTGCTGGGTTGCAAGTGAAAGGATTCCCTTTAAAGATGCTAGAGAGTCTCCAAGTCTCTCAAACAGCGAGCTGCAAGCATGTAATCAGTCATCTCCAAATGCTATCCAACCTAGGCTCATAAAACTTCTACTTAATGATTTTCTCAGGCATCTCCCTCCCAAGGGAACTTCTGCCTGAGGGAAGGAGGGGGGAAAATAGACATATGCTAAGAATCTTCCTAGTTAAGGGGTTGAAATAACAAGCAAAAGACAATTAGCACATATAATCAGCACATAGGAAATTGGCCGCATTCAAGGTTTTAAAATTCCCACTTTTATGATGATTAACACCATATTGTCACAGTTACTTTTCCAAGGGATGTAAACAGAAATTTTGCCTTATATGATTTTTTAAATCATTTGCTTTAGTTTATAAACTGAGGTTCATAAATGTTTCTCACTGGATAATTAAATGTTGCCCTTTCATTGGAAGTACTGAGGAAAAAAAGGGAAATTCTAGTCTCTACTATTTTAACCCTCTATTTTTCTTGCTTTTTTTCTTTACTATCTCAGGGTGACAAAGAAGAATGGAACAGGGACCAACTTGTGGTTCTGACTGATTGACAACAGGCTCTACTGCCAGTGTATGCTCAGAATGTATACATGGAAATTTGGAAGAATTTGCCTTGTACAATCAAATAAAATCAGCTGCTACCCTGATTTCATTAACTGTAATAGCATTTATTACAGTGTCATTCCTACATCTCAGATGAAGCTTTTATCTCAAAATAGAATGTGTCCTCATCTCTTTCTGAGACCTGTTTCATAGTAAAACAGCTGCCAACACTCATAAAAGAAAAAAAAAGCTCTTTAAAACTCTGAGGCTATATTTAGTACACAAAGCTTTTGTTGAATACATTACCATATTCTTTGTCAAGCACTTGGTTCCAACATACAAGGTGAATGTAAGAGAGGTGCATTTTGCAAAATGGAGAGAGAGAGAGAGAGAGATTGGGAGGGAGAGCCTCTGCTCACAGAATCCAAGGCAGTACTGCCAAACCCAAGAAAAGTCCCTGGAAAAATCACAGAACGCTAGTACCGGAGGGATCTTACTGTCATCTAATCCAATCTCTCCACTCTAGAGATGCGTAGGCTGAGGCTGAAGCTGCGAGAGATAATATGTAGTGCTGAAGTAAGGCTAGTGCAACTCGGGACTGAATTTTTAATTTTGTTTAGTTTGAATTCCGGCTTCAATTTCAATAGGCTCTTACGGCTAGTGGCCACCCCATTGGACGACCGTATACTGGCTATTCCTATGTCCTTCTCTACAACTAGGTTTAAAGACATGGCCGATGGGTTAAAACTCGAAAGAATTAAAAAGACAAAAGTCACTCACAATTAATGAAATCCCCAGAGCTTTCTGAAATCAACCACAAACATGACAGGCATTCCAGGCGGAAGTGATCCGTAAAACAAAGACCTACGAAAACCAAAACACTTGTGAGGACTTACAACCTTCCTCCGGAGCTGAGAGGATGAGAAAGAGTGAAAGTGGCACAAGAGAACAGGCAGGGCACACACTTGTCCCTCTGACTTCTTAACTAGCAAGAATCCTGCCTGAACAGAAATGGTGTGAAGGAAAGCTTGCAGAGGTGCAATCAATGATTAATAAGAGGGGAGCCACTGAGCAAGATGGCAGGGTTGGAAAGACGGAGAAGATCATCCTGCCCATCTCCTCTCCTCATCATGCACAAAATCGATGCCGAGAGGGTGAGGAGGCAGCGGACACTAATCAAGTATATTGGATTTTTATCGCTATGTTAGCAAGTTGGAGTGTGACCTTGGGAAGCACACTTAACTGGCTATCTCACTTGCTTCACCTATTTAAAGAAATGATAATGAGACTTGGTTTCAGGTACCTTGGGAAGCCTAAGATGAAAGTGTAAGATATAATCATCACTTGTTCCTTTTCCATCAGGCCATACTTCTCTCTCCAGTTAATAAGACCAATCACTTTCAAACCACAGTCCTAGTTTCTTGTTATAGAAGCCTTCTTTGAAAACAGTCAGGCTTAACACTTTTTTTAGCTTCTTTCAAAATATAACAATTGGGGCTAAAATTAGTGTTGTTCATGTACTCAATAGAAAAGGCTTTAAAATATTTAAGGATGGAGCAAAACCACGTGAGGAAGTCCCTAGAATCTAAAGAAGTGGATGTGAGTGAACGTTGTTCTTACACTATGAACTATTTTTAATTAAAGTACAAATGGTTGTGATTCTGTAGGTATAACTGCCGGTCATTGTAATTTCTTTCATTTCTACTCTTTTCCTGAACACCACATTTTCCTTTGGAAATCAGCTTATTTTCTAACTTCAAGGTTATCCAAGAATAATTGTCTTCAAAAAAGCATATCGATGCAATAACGCTTGTAACCCTCTTGTCCAATTTTTTCCCATTTATTTATTTTTTATTTTATCTACTGAGGAAACTATATAGTGCTTGCTATATGTCCAACATTATTCTAAGCACTTTCCAAATATTACCTCATTTAATCAAGTTACCACTATTACCTCCAACTTATAGAGGAGAAAAATGATGCAAAAGGAGGTTAAAAATCTTGTCCAAGCCATGCAGCTCCTAAAGGTGGAGCCAGAGTTTGAACCCTGCCAGTCTGGGTCTCTTAACCTTTAGGTCATGTTACTTCATTTTAGGTATGTACTTATGTCAAATTTTAAAATAACCTTGGTAAAATTAACTGGCTTGGAAAACTTTTTAGTAAGCCACTTCCCCCCACCCCCAATGCTGTTTACCCACACCCTGTTTCCTCACTTACACTTTACTTCCAAAGAATCTAAATGGGCAATGTGCTACATCATCTCACATTTGCAAATCATTTCTCTCGAAAGGAACTAAATCACCACTTGGACAAGGGCCGTATTAGGACAGAACATCTATTCCTGTATCTCGTTTTTTTGTGTGTTGTTGTTGTTTTTTAAGTTTATTGTATTTTTTCTAAAACTTAAAGGACTGAAATGGAGAGAAGGCAGTCTAATGGAAAAGAAAGAGGTGGAGGGGATAAGTAAAAGAGAAGAAAGAACAGTGGAAGGAATGAAGGAACATAGGAAAGATGCAAAACCTCTCAGCTTTGCCAAGCCTTGTAAAATGTTCAGTTCACACAAGATAAATTTAGTAAGTGCTAATTATTTACAATCAGTGACTTGAGTGGTTAAAGAACAGGTTGGACTTCAAATAAAAATATCTTATTCTCCCAAAAAGAAGCAGTCTTGAAGAAGGCCGTTGAGCCAATGAATAATTCTTTGTTAATTTTATTCACAGGGCGACAAGAACAACCTGAAGAGAGAAAATAAGGTTCCAGTTGGAGTCTATACAGAACCAGCTTGAGAGAGATCAACACAACTGTAAACATCACCTTCTATTGCTAAGTAAACGCAAGGTAAAAGGTTTAGAATTTGTGTCCTAACAACTCTCAATATTTAGAACATTTATAAGTAACTCTTCTACTCTGATTTGATGGTATATATTTAAATATCTACATATTTCAATTCAAGCAATGTTACTTTAATCTCATGTATACACACACCTTATTTTTTCCAGTTTAATTGAGATATAACTGATATACATTACTGTATAAGTTTAAGGTGTATAGCATAACAGTTTAACTTACATATATTGTGAAATGATTACCACGATAAGTTTATTTAGCAACCAGCAACTCATATAGATGCAACAAAAAAGAAAAAACACAAGAAAAAGAAACAAAATTTTTCTTCCTTGTGATGAGAAATCTTAGCGTTTACTATCTTAACAGCTTTCCTATATATCATACAGCAGTGTTAACTATAATCATTGTGTCATACATTACATCCCTAGTACTTATTTATCTTATAACTGGAAGTCTGTGCCTTTTGACCACCTTCCTCCAATTCCCCAACTCCCCTGCCCCCATCCTTTGCCTCTCTCTGGTAACCACAAATCTGATCTCTCTTTCTATGAGCTTGTTTTTTTGCTGCTGTCATTGTTTTTTGCTTTGTTTTCGTTTTAGATTCCAAATATAAGTGATAGTGACTCTATAATATATATAAAAAAAGATAATACATCATGGACACATATGGTTTGTCAGGGAATGGAAGATTTGTTTAGCATATGAAAATGAATCAATATAATTCACAATATTCACTAAAGAAAGAGAAAAATTATATTATCTCAGGTGAAGAAAAGAATTGACAGTATTTAATACCATTTATCATGTAAAAATTCCCAAAATTACAAAGGGGTTTGACAGTAGAAGTCTCTGCAGACAATTCACCACATTAATAGGTAAAAGGAGAAAAAAAAGTCATATATCCTCTCAGTACATGAAGAAAAATTCACGATAAAATTGCTTTACTCCTAATAAATATCATGAGTAAGCTGGAAATAAAAAAGAACTTCTTGAACCCAATAAAGAGTAGTTCCAACAACCTAGATCCAAAACATCCTTTACAGTAAAATGTTAGAAGCAATCACTTTAAAATCAAGAGCAAGAGAAGTATGTCCACTATCTGCTTCTATGCAAGTTGTATTACGGGTCCTTGCTTGCATATTAACACAGGAAAACTAAATTTTAAAATATAAGAACTAGAATGGAAAAAACAAAAATGTCATTTTTCACAGATGATATAATTATATACACAGAAAATCCAAATTAATTATCAAATTAATAAGAGAGTTTAGCAATTTGGCTAGAAATAAGATGAATACACAATCGCTATACCATCAATAACAATTAAAAAAATGTAGATTTTTAAAAAGATATCATTTAAAATAGCAACAGAAATATAAAGTATCTAAAAAATCTAACAAAAGATTTGTAAGATCATTATGGACATAATTTTACAGCTTTACTGAAAGACATTAAAGAAGTCATAACTAAATAAAGAGATTTAGCATGTTCAGGGGAAGGAAGGCTTACTATCATAAAAGGTACATTCCTCTCCAAATTTATCTAAAGAGCTAAATCCCATCAGGGTTGTTTTCTGTTTGTTTGTTTTTAAGAAATTTGCCCAGGTGATTGTAACATGTATATTAAAAAGCAAAATGGCAAAGGCTATTGAAAAAGATAAATAGGTTGTGAAGACTTGCCCTACAAGATCAATTTAAGGCTCCGGCAATTAAAACACTGTAGGATAATTACAGGGATAGATTAGGGGAAAAGAACCAATAAAACTGAATAGACACAACAGATTTATGACAGAGATGGCAACACAAATCTCTCGGAAAAAAAATGCTTCTTCAAAAATGTACCCTGGGACAACTGGTGAGTGACATGAGAAAGAAATCAAATTTGAACACTACCTCTCACACCATTCACAAAAATCAATGCCAAATGTTTTAACTATAAAAGGCAAAATTTTGCAGCTTTTTGAAGAAAATATAAGAAAACATCTTTATATTCCTGGAGGTTAGAAACAGTTTTAAAAGGACACAAACAAAAATTTAAAAATTAATAGATGCATTGAATTCCATTACATTAAGCTTTCTTCATCAGGAGATATTATAAAGATGGTGAAAGACAAGGCACAAACTGGGAGAAGATATTTACAACATAGGTAACTGACAAGATATCTAGAATACGTATAGAGATCTTAAATATCAATATGAAAAGACATGATTCAGTAGAAAAATGAGCAAAAGACATGAATAAATATCTCACACAGTGGGAAACACAAATGGTCTAAAAACTTATTTTAACATGCTCAATCAATTATCAATCAAAAAAATGCAAAATAAGATCATAAGATCCCATTTTGCATTTACTAGATTGGCAAAACAAAAGAGTTACACTACCAAGTTTTGGAAAGTACGTGGAGCAACAGAAAACATTCCTACACCACTGGCAGGAGTGTTAAGTGGTGTCAACACGTCGGAAAAACAATTTGGCATCGTTTTCTACACCTAAACTTGTGCACATCCTGAGAATGTGCAAGTCCAGTACACAATGATACATGCACAGGCATGTTACTTAATAGCAAATACTAGCAAATGCTGCAAACAGCTCCAGTGTCCATCAGTAGAAAAACAGATGCACAAACAATGAATGTAGCACATGGATCAGTTGTAGAAACGTTCATTGAGTGATGAAAGCCTCTCTGAAATGACTACACTGACTGTGATACCATTACATAAACTCAACAGAAAAGCCGTATAGTATTTAGGGAAACCTGGCTTTAAAACTTTAAAAAAACAAGAAGTGATTTTTTTTAAAGTCAGAGTAGTTACATCTGTAGGCTATTCATGGGCATGAGGGAGCAAGAAGACCACATAAAGAGCTTCATCTGTATTAGTAATAATCTTGTTCTTAAATGTGGTGGTCAGTTAATGAGTCTTTGCTTTTAAATTATTTGCTTTAAAATTTTTCTCTTTGCATGAATTCCCTGGCCGTCCAGTGGTTAGGACTCAGCGCTTCCACTGTCCGGGCCTGGTTTCACTCCCTGGTCGGGGAACTAAGATCCCGCAAGCCGCTCGGCGCAGTCAAAAAAAAAATTCTATTTGCAAGTTATGGAAATGATTATAATCTAAATAATTATATATAATTCAATATATATATCTTAGATTATGTGTGTATATATGCAATATATGTACATATTATATGTATTATGTATATACATCACATTTTTTTAAGAGGGGACTTACAGTATACTCTCTCTCTCTCTCTCTCTCTCTCTCTCTCTATATATATATATATACACACATACACAATATACAATTATACAATATATATCTCTGTCCTGGAAATCAGCTTTCCTTTTTTTTAAACACCATATTCAAGAGAAACCATTGCATTAGCTATGATTAGTTATATCCTTACTCTTTTTGAACTATTGGAAATCCAGGCTCCACTTAAACATGTATCCAAATGTATCAATTTCCATGTGTACACAGGTATATTCATTTTCTAGGGCTGATATAACAAATTACCACAAACTTGTTGGCTTAAAACAACAGAAATTTATTCTCTCACAGCTCTGGGGGTCAGAGCCCCAGATCAAGATGGTGCTGGGTCTGTGCTCCTTCTAGGGACCCTGGGGCAGGTTCTGTCCCTTTCCTCTTCAGCTTCCAGGGGTTCCTTGTCAGCTTTCCTGGGCTACATCACTCCAATCTCCACCTCTATCTCATCCAGCCCTCTCTCTGTGTCTTTTTCATTTCCCTCTGCCTTCCTGGTATAATGACAAAATTGGATTTATGGCCCACCCAGATAGGCTAGGATGACCTCATCTCAACATCTTTAACTTAATTACATCTGCAAAGACCTTATTTCCAAATAAAGTCATAGTCATAGGTTCCAATGGGTATATCTTGTGGGGAGGGGCATCATTCAACCCACGACAGTAGGTATATCCACATACATTTTATTTTAAATACTATTTATAAATCTGAGATAATATTCATAACATATTATGAGGGGGAAAAAAAACAGTTGTATGATTCCCTTAATACAAATATACATAGATAGATATCTGAAAAAGTTATGGGCCAGATTATGATTCTCTCCAGGTGGTAGATAACAGGCAATTTTAATTTTACATTTTTCTATATTGTTTGAAAAGATGTTTCAATGAACCTGTAATTTTTTGTAAACAAAAAAGTAAGCTCTTTTCACTTTGGAACTAAAATGCTATTGACATGTTTCTTTTTTATATTTTAAAACCTTCACCTACATTTCAACTTAGGTTGACAGAATTTTAAAGGAAGCTAATGATATTTCACAGTAGGCTATGTCATGGCTGATCTCCTGCCTGTTGGGCAAAGTTTCCAGTCTCTCTTGAATGTCTTCATGGTTAATCGCTTTCTCTCAACAGAAGGCACACGGGTCAGACTCAGATCTGAGTTCAAGGCCAGCAGAGCAATTCTTCTTTTAAAAATAGCTTCTTCTTCTTCTTCTTCTTTTTTTCTTTTTTTTGTCAAAGGCATACAAAGCATTTTGAAAGCATTATCTCATTAACAATAACACTCCTGTTGATATAATGAAAGAGTTATAGGAAGGGGGTATGTGGCATGTACCTTTATCTTCACTTCACTGTCAAAGACAGACGGGCTTGTTGAAGATGGGATGTGGCTTCCCAGTGAGGAAGGGGAGGTCTAGGACTGCACCCAGGGTCATGGTGCCATTCCTGTATAGGCTGTAGCTGTAGAATATTGCATCTCTTATAATCCCTGATTTTCCCCAGGGCTGATACAGACCTAGGCAGCATGTATAGAAGCAATTTCAAAAGATGGTAGTTTTAGTTGGGCCATGTAACTATCACTGTGTTATTTTTTTTTTACTGACTGCCTGTCTTGCAATGCCTGGTAACTGGTACAAGTCTCTTCAATGGGTACCAGGGTAATTTAAATATGTAATTGAGGGAATTTGGAACATCTGATTATTGTCTTCTAGTTATTATGGGCAAAACACTTGTGGGAGATTTCTGCAGTTATTAAGAACCCTTTACACAAAATAATATCTTCTTCCATTTAATTATAGAAGAGTAGACTGAGAGCCAAGAATTTTAAGTTTGATTTGTTCTTATGCCAATGGAGTAGGGTAATTGATAAATCCATTTAGTTATTAAGTCTGGATTATGATACCTAGGGATATTCTGAATTAAATGATAAGTAAAATGCAGCAAAATAAAGCTGAAGAGAGCATAGAGGTAAACTTATAAAAGATAAAAGTAGAAATTAATTAACTAAAAAACTAAGAGACAATAGAGCTTAGTAAATATAAGTGTGAAATACACAAAGTTTTGACCAATCTGATAAAGCGGGAAATAAAAATGACATTAGAAAAGGGGCATTTCTGCAGACACAAAGATGATTTTAAAAGTTACGTGAGAGTACTAAGTACAAACGTATGCAACTACTTTTGAAAATATACATGAGAGGAGCAATTTTTAATGAAAATATAAATTACCAAAATTGACTCAAAAAGATTTCAAATTCTTCATTGGACAAATGACCATAGATGAAATTAAAATTTAGTTAAATTTCTATCCCTAATTTAAAGTACCAACCCAGATTATTTTACAAATGAATACCATAAAAGAAAATAATGGCAATAAAGAATACCGGTCTTATTTTAACTATTCCAAGGCTTAGAAAAAGCTGGGAAGTTTCATGCTCATTCTACAATGATCATATAATATTGACCCAAAACTATAAACTAAATGTGAGAATATTAACAAATTAAATCTAGTGGCGTATTGGAAACTTAATATACACATGCATTTATACATATATTTGCCTATATGTATAATTATAATTACATATTTAAATATATATAAAAAACAAGACAGATTATATATATTGTGCTTTTTTCACTTAAAATGTAAAAGAAAAATCTTGACTTCTTATCATCTTCAACAACGGTACTTCATCAGTTGCATAGAATTCCATCAAAATCACCATTTTAAGGCAAAGTAAAGAAATAATTTACTCGTGTTAATCACAGAGCATTTTTGCAGTGATACTAGGGAAAAAACAAACACCTGACAGTTACTCATTTTATGCTAGTCTCAGGAACTCCCCAAGTAACTGTGGCATCAACTGTTAATTTTCTATTTTAGTGAGAGATTAATACGGCAGAAAGAGAAGGTGGGCAGTGAGAGGTAATTCTAAAGATCCGGTGAACTAAAAGTAGTTCAATGTCTGGGCTATTTATTTCCTAAACTAAAAGGTAATAAGGGAGCCAGGGGGTAGGAGAGAGAAGGATTTTGAGGGAGGCTACCAAGTGCCAACTCAAATAAAGGCAATTTGAAAACGGCAAGAACTTACACTGTTACACAGCACCTAGTGCCAGACTCTACCAGTCTCTCTACAAAGGGAAGAAAAAAGCATGATAATTCATTTCGCAGACATTCTTGAGGTTCTACTATAAGCCAGGCAGAGCAATAGGCAAGACACAATCATTTAATGAAGCCTGAAAATGTACATTGTAATGGATGAGACCAGGCAAAAGATTTATGAAAAGAAGGCATACAAGGAGAGTATGTAAGGATTGCATGTGAGACCTTTGCAAGCTAGCTCAGCTCTGAGTAGCTAAATATAACGGCATGAGCTATATTGCTCGATTCTGCATAGGATTAGTCATGGTTAATTAATTCGCCAGGACCAAGAGCTTTTCCTCTGTATTAATTGAGGACTTTTGCTTTTGGCTTGTGGTCTTCTTTTCCAACTGTATTAGAAGCTTTTGCCCCAGTTATTTCCCTTTTCATAAGACCTCGCACCTCCAGGTCACAAGGGTGCACAGTCCTGACCCAAGCAAGCATTGCGTCTTTATTTCTCCATCCATAGTTATTGGACCAAGAGAGGATACAAGATTCAAGCAGGGCTACAGAAAATCTTGCTGAACAAGGAAGTGGGAAATCTGGGGATACCCATGGCCATCTTTCATGCCATATGGAGAACACATGTTTGCAACAGCAGAGGATGAAGTAAACATAAGGGTGAGAGAGACAAGCTAAGATGAGAGACAGATCAAGAAAAATGACCTACACGTATGAAGTGAGATTCACCTCCAGCCTTCCCACTTGTATGAGCTAACGAATTTGTTTTTTACATTAGTTAAAATTTCTGACACTTAAAATTAAATGCTTCCTGAATGTATCTTCCTAATATCTACCCTGCTCCTAAGAGATTTCCATATGTGAATGATTCTTGTGACACCCCCAGCATCACCGTGTTTTGATTATACTGTCTCCATGGCCCTGAATCTCAATCTACTTCAAACACCATTGGGCCCTTGTCATTACTCAGAACTGCCACACTATGAAGGGCTATCCTCTAATAATTAGAGAGATACACATATTCATTAGTATCTGGATTATGAAAAATCAGTAGTGACAGATTGCTTAATATAATTAGGTGCTATAAAGTTTTTAAAAGATTCTCTCCCATTTGGGGTAGTAATATTTTAAAAAAAGCTCAAGTGTTCTATCTAATTTCTAGCTAAGCATATGGCACATAAAAGAATAGATCTTGTTAATGATTTTCATGGCCCCTATTTTAAAACACATGGTATTCTTATATATTGATTGGTCTTTAACCAAAATAGACAAAAAGGGAAAACTGTATCATTCCAATCCTACCGAAAGCTAAATATAATTGATCTTTTTTTTCTTCACATTTCTTTTAGCCTTATGCTGCATTTTTAGAAAGCATATAGAATTAATTGAATGTGATGAGTGGCTGAAGTGTTCTGAGATAGCATTAGGATAATAGAGAGGTAAGGAGCTGGGCCACGGCTAATCATAACAACATCCCACTTAAAAACTGGAATGCATCAGCAATCTGCGGTTGCCATACTGATTTCACTTAGCCCTTCTGGATGGAATATCAGGGAGATTTTCCAATGCAGAATCCAGACAGATGGTAGGGAGGTTGGGGAAAAATATAGTCTCGCAGTGTAATGGGAGTCAAAGCAAAGCTTTTTGAAAAATATTATTATAATTCCTTGACAAACAACCGACATCAAACTAAAAACATCTATTAGTACCATGGCAAGAAGCAATGGTGTAAGAACCTTCCAGTCTTCAGCGATATTCACTAGCTTTTTACTTTTGATCAGTGAAGTTAGACTTTGCAGGGCTATCAGTATGACACTCTTATAGGTGAGTTCCTCAGATCATTTTAAAAATCAAATGACATAATGCCATTAATTAGACTGGAGTTTCAGGGGAAATCTTGACCTGAAAATGGAATTTTCAAAATGACATTTAATTACAGAGCAAGTGTTTAAATGTTATATCTTTAATAAAAAGATCATATTCATGAATCAAACATTAATGTTGATGGCTCATGATTTCCTATGAGATCAATATAGAAGCCCAAATCACGTTACTCTTGTGATGCAAGAAAGATGGAAGTCCACTCTTATGTAGGAAGTGCCCAGTTTTCTTCATGTTATCCAAAGCTTTGGAAGTGACTACTTTATACTAGTTACCTCTACATAGTTACTATACTCTATCTTCCTTAGGTATATCTTTCACCTACTATCATTTTTTTGATCTTTAGAATTTGAGAGGAACCAAGGTAATTATTATTCTATGTACTTGCAAAAAGAGATAGCCTGGTGAAAAAAAAATAGAATTTTGAGGTCAAGGGTTTTAATCCAATTCTACCACATATTAAGTTTTTGACCTTAGACAGTTTACTTAACCTTTTAAACCTTCAATTCCTCAATGCAAAATTATTAAGAAGATTAGATACATAATTATATAAAAGTGCCTGGATTAGTCCCCTTACTTTCCCTCAATCTTGGCAAGAAAATCCACTCTCTCTTTAAAGTGGGAGTGGGGCTGGATAATTTTCAAGTGGAACTTCTTGCCTCTTCAACGAGTCTAATGCATTGCTTGGGTCTAGTCGTGATACAGGGGACTGACTCCCTACTTTTTTCTAGAGCTGACAATTTATGGCTGTAAGGAAAGCCAGTTCCGCCAGAAATTGCTGCTCCAACTCATTGCTTGGGCTTCGTCTTTCTGCAGCAGTGGAAAAGGCTGAAGATAAAAGTGAGGCACCAGGACCAAGGCCAAAGGAGTAGAAGCCAAGTTTCAAGGGAAGTTTGCTTCTGCATCGGGCCAACTGCCAGGGGGCTGCAAGAGCAATACTGGAGTCAAAGCAGAAAGTTCCAGGGGTGTGTATCCATGACCTCAAGTGTGGGTCAAGCCAGAGACCTAACTAACTGAACGCACTGGAATCAGTTCTGAGAGATTAAATATACGCTAAATGTAACAGACCCCCGCTGGAAACTCTTTGCTCTCCACAAAGAGGTGGCCTTGCCCCTAGGCCTCTAAGCCGAAGCCAGTTCACTGAAGGAACTAAGGTGACTTGCACCACTTTTGGTGCATTGCCAAAACATAGCTGTCTCCAGCTCTGCTCTAATACCCGGCCCCTAGAGAGATCTGACTCATCTTTTTGAAAGGCCCTGGAGTCATGCATGTCTCCCGAGACGAGGTCATCACTTTTATGACTCAGCTGGGCACTGCCTTAAATCCTAGCACATGTTGTCACGACCACTGTTTTGCAGTTTATTTGTTCTCTTTTTGCCTTTTGATCTCCTCCTACTTCCTCTAGAGGTACGAAGGCAAGTTCAATTAAGTTAATCGAGGACATAATGCTTGAGCTGGAAGGTGCATTAGAAAATATTTATTTAAATTTCCTCATTTTTACAAAGGCCAGGAGGTCAGGTGACTTGCAGTGGTCATGTGATGAGTGGTAGAGACAAGAGTAGAACTCAGATGTTTTGAGTGATGTTTTGTTCTTATGAAACAACATATCTTCTCTTGGATACAAATCATGGAAATTGTTGGACGCTTAGTAGGCCGTCAACTATAAATGTTGAATAAGTAGTTGCTTAACAAGTAATTGCCATGTAAGACATGTGATCAGTAACTAGATTCCTCTGTGAAGTTGATGTAAAGTAGAAAATCCGATTTATGTGTCTCCATTTTCTCCGTTTCTTTAGATCTGAGAATTGTAAAACACAGCACGAGTGAGTGGAAAGAGCTTAAGTAAACCGTGCTGGCAAATGCACGGGCAACAGATTTGGTTTTGATGGGCAAATATGGTCATGTTTTCCCCTGTCATCTTGGCTACCTTGCGGCCTCTGAAAGTTCTGCCCTCTGGACTACAGTGCATTTGCTTATGCGAAGTTGATGTTAAAAATCTGGTTCATCCAAAGAGGAAAAAAAGATGATTGTCACAAGGGGAAGGCTTTTTAGAACTGAAGACAAGCTGCTCCTTTCCAACTGAAAATGTCAAACACTTATTCATATGGTTCTTACCCGACTTGATTTATATGAGCAACTGCCAATCCTCAACTTTCCCCTCATGCAAGTGCAAATGGGAAGGCTGTTCATTCAGCCATGAATATCACGTTAGTTTTGTTTGATAACCTGAATAGAAAATCATTTCTCTCCTCCATGTAGGAGTTATTGATTTACCCTGTCATTCGCTTTAAAACTCTCCTAGTTTCTAAATATGTTTGTTGTTTACCTGCAGGGTTGTAGAAAATAGGATTATTTTCCTTATAGTTTTCTAGAAGTTTGGCTTTCAAAAAATAAGTGTTGCTTACAACATGACTTGTAAGTTAAATTCATATTCTCCAAGCCCAGTGAAAATTACACTCTTTACAGGAAGAGAAACAAATCAAAAGAAGATAAAATTTAATTTATACCATGTTTCCCAGCAATAATATGGCTTATGTACTGAAATCTATGCATTTTCTTAAGGACTCAAATATTTTAAATTTTTTACTTCTTGCATTTCTTAGATGAGATATGACTTTTACAGAAATATTCTTTAAATGAACATTCCCAGAGAGTGAGAGAATTAGCAGGAAAAATGACATGTACACGATTGGGATAGATGAAAACAAGGTTTTCAGTGAAAATAATAATACAAAGATAAAGAAATAAAAAGAAAAAGGAGCAAGCTTGGCCCTACAGAATGAGTCACTTATTTCAGAAAGAGAAGAGGGAATCAGAAAGCATGATTTATAGTACCATGGTCCAATAAATCATAGCCAGGAAAAAGAGTTGTAAGGTACAAAACATTTCCTGTGATATGCCTCTTCGAGCACCAGATTGACAAATCTTCAAAAATTAGTCCCTACCCCCAAATGTATATTACAACAGAGAACTCTCTTGAAATCTCCCGATTCACAACACCCTCATTGTCAAACTAACAAAGACAGGACCACAAGCTGTGTTTTGGTTTTATTTCATACAGCACAAGGACTAAGAGCTCCAGAAAAACTGTAAAGAAACATGCCCCCGTTTCCCCACTTCAAAAAGAATAGAAAGATCATTTATTCACTGAGCAGGATTTCCACTATTACGGAATTTTACTCACAGTATGTAGCGCTCCTACAAGAGAAGAACAGAGGGTGTTTAATGGCCATGTTCTCCAGGGGAAGCTGGGTCATCACAGAAGCTTTCTCTCCCAGTACAAATGCTCAGTCCAAAGACTGCCAAAGAGGCCGGTCAATATCAGGATTACCCGAGTGACTGTTCGATCTCCTGGATATTTTTAAAGCACGAATTTTGAGCCTCTCCACTTTTTTCAAACTCACTTTTTCCACATTAAATGACTTTCTTTTGAGACATGCCTGATGCATAACTCAGAACAAAGAATGACTTGAGACAGCATAACTTAACCACTGGTTGGACCGTAAGGAAATAAACCACCTCCTACAGGATTAATGAAATCAGACCCGATCATCCAAGGTTGGCAATGAAGCATGGGAAGGATTGGAGGTCTCTTTGGACATCTCATACTCATCACTGCAGCCCTATGAGGAAACGTATTACCACGTAAAAAACCAACCACGTTTCTCTGTAAGTCCTGGAGGATAAGAAAAAGGTTAAGGGGGACACTACGTATTTCCCGAGGAGATTCTCCCTTCACCCCAACATTGGCAATCTGAACGGGGTTTTATCAAGGAAATTGCCAGTCATTCCCTCAATTAGCAAGACAGGATGCAATTTCCTACTGAAATCTGTTTCATATTGAGCGCATCTTCTTCTTTATCTATAGCATTATAATAAGAAAATGAAATGAATATCGCCAATCATAGGAATGTAACTCTATTTTATGAACATAAACTTAGAAATTGGCATTTTCTAGGAAAAAAATAACCCAGAATTTAAAACAAGTCTGAATATTCAGCTGAAATATCATGCACCTGAAACTGTAGTATTTAACAAAGTGTTCTTATTCCTTCAAGATGTGTAGGAGCTGGAAATCTTACAGCTACAGGTAACAGAATAAAATATGACTGCAGTGGCCTCAAATACATTTATTGTTAACATCCACCTGGTATATCTTTTTTCCTCCTTTCACTTGCAATCTTTCTCTGTCCTTATATATTCTCTGTGTCATTTTATGTGTGTCACTTATAAACAGAATATAGTGAATTTTGGTTTTCTTTTATTCAAACTAATATCTCTGCATTTTAAACTAGAGAGCTTGTTCCTCTTATATCAACTGAGACTATTGATATATTTGGAATGAGTTCTAATCATCTTATTTTATTGTTCCCATTTGTCCTGATTTTATCTAGGTTTATTTGTTTCTCTTTTCTGCCATATTTTGGAATCAAATTTTAAAATTTCACTTCTCTGCTTTCTGCCACTGGCTAGGACGTGACACACTATTTCCATTCTCTAGTAGCCATTTGTATTAACTAGGATTCGTTCAGAGTAAGTGAGGCCCTTTGTACTTTTTAACATTATCATAACTACTGGCTTCATACACCCTCTTTTAGTGGGATGTTGGTATAACTTCAAAGCTGACAAGACCTAATCTTGCTCACAGAGACATGGGATATTTTGTTAAACTTGTGAACCACAGAATTACATGAAGGCAGAGCAGCACAGGAGAAAAGCAAGTATATCCACCGCGCTCCCACACTTGGTCTGTGCTGAATTCATTCATCCACTCAGCCATGTATGTAGTCAAAGAGCAGATCTTTGTTGCGTGCCCTCATACTGTTGGTATATTACTTGATAATAAAACCAAATCGCTTTATATGCAAGGAGTTTGTCTTCACTGACTATATTGTGCATTTCAAAGAAACAAAGACACGATCTTCTATTTTATTTTCCATCTTTTCATTCAGTAGTTCTCAAACCTCAGTGAGCATCAGACCCACAGGGGAAGTTTGACAGTCATGGGGGAGATCTGGGGATCTGCATTTTTAACAAGCACTTTCTCAGATGGAGATGAAGCACAATCACATGGTCTGTCCAGTCAATTCTGCACTTAGTGGTGATCCAAAAATGTTTGCCACTGGGAGGTAGATTGTTGCACTAGAGTTGGGGGAGGTAGGAGTCTACATTTCTATAAACCAGTAATTCAGGTATTAGTTGACAATGTCTTGATAGTGTGGTGTGCAGATTAAAAGTTAATCAAGAGTAATAATAACCATGGTTACATTTTATCTTTATATTAGTCTGACCCATTTAATCCTCTAAAGTTGCACCAAGAACCTGACTCTTTCAAAATCATCCTTGGCTGAGAAGCTCTCAAAATAGATGGGGCCGTGTAAGATGGCAAGGGAATCTTTGGGATTGCAAAAACGTTGCTCTGTGGCCAGAAAAAAAATGCACATTAAGAGAATTTAAACACTTTAATAATGCCACATAATGTCAAATGGCAGCCAATTATACACTTTTCTAAAAGAAGACATATTTCTGGCGGCAGTGAATTGTTTTCCAGACCGAAAGTTACTTTGAAAAATAATAAAGGATGGATTTTTCCCCTTGTAAGTGTATATTTCAGTTGAAGGGGAAAATGCTTAGCGTTAACAAGGTGACTGTGCTTAGCAACATCATAACCATAACCACTACTTCTAACTCTTTACAATTACGTGCTAGCTGGTATCTGGCAACTGTTTGATCAAGCATTGTTTCCGTCCCAGTCTTGTTGCCAGAGACACTGGGTGAGTCCATTTTGTAAGCAGCTATCCATCTGCCACCCTAAGGTTGGCCTTTGTCTTCCTCTTAGAAGAGAAGAAGAAATCATTTTGCGGTGGTTGGAGCTAATTTGATTTTGATCTCAAGGGCCCTGGTAAATTCTCTTAAAAAGTGGGGCAATGAAATGAGAAAGAAGGAACTAGTGATGGAGAATATCACCAACACTCCTCCTTACTGACTTTTATGAAAGTACCATGTAACTAGTCCAGAGCAAAAAGGGTGATGCGTGACCCCAAATAGGGAGGGAATATTTCACACTTCTGGCTCAAAATCTGTTACTCCATCCCAACTTGCAGTTGAGATTAGAGCCTTTATCTAGTATTTTAAAATTGTTTGTAAATGATCTAATTTGATTGTTTTAAATATGTAACATGGCATACAATTCAAAGTTTGAAAATAGATTGTCCATTTGTCCCCCAGAAATCCAATGCCCTTCCACAGAGAAGCCTTTGTCATCATTTGCTTGTGTATGCTTCCAGAACTATGCAATGCCCATATAAGGAATTAATAACCCTTTCAGTAAATATTTATTGAGCACTCAATATATGTCAGGCATTGAATATATGCATATATAAATGAACAAAAGAGTCAATATTCCTTGCCTTCAAGGAGTCTACATTCTAGTGTGGGGAGACATGCAATCAAATAAGATAAATGTGCTAATTTTGTAGCCTATTAGAACATGATAATTGCTATGGAGATAATTCAAACAGGGAATGGGGGAAGAAAGTCTTGGGAAGATGTAGAAATGGGTGGTCAGAATAAAGCTTTACAGAGTGACACTTGAGCAGACTTAAAGGAGGACAGATAGTGAGTTCTGTGGTTATCAGGGAAGAGCAGCCAGGAAGAGTGAGTTTGGCAGCAAAGAATGGGAAATGAGATCAAGGTACACAGTGGACTACATCAGGCTGAGATGTGTCACTATAATAAACTTGGCTTTGATTCTGAAGGAAATAGAGAGCGAATGGTGGGGGGCGGGGAGGTTGAGCAAGGAGTGACATGATCTGACTTACATTTTAGCAGGATATCCTGGATGCTCTGTTGAGAAGAGCCTGAAGAGAAGCAAGACTTCTGAGGGCGCTAAGAAGGACTTGGCAAGAATACAGTCAAAAGATGATGACTGATGGCTTGGACTAGAAGGCAGCAATGGAGGTGGTGAGAAAAGGTCAGATTCTGGATAGACTTTGAAGGCAGAGTCAACAAGAATAGACTATGGCTTGGAAGTGGGCTGAGAAAGGAAGTCGAGAATCAAGAGCGACTCTAGGGATTTTAGCCGGAACAACTGAGAAAACGGTGGTGTCATTACTGAGATAGAAAGCCTGAAGGGGGAGTAGGCTTTGAGGGGAAAATGAGAAGTTCAGTCTTAGCTACCTTAAGCCCGAGATGCTTATTAGACATCAAACTGGAGATGCTAAGCAAACAGTTGGATATGTGAGTATGAAATCACAGAACAGACCTGAGCTGGAGATACAAATTTGAAAGTCAAGGGCAAATTGATGGTGTTCAAAGCTGTGAGTTTGGAGGAGACCCTGACAGAAGTGAATGCAGGGAAGAAGGGAACAGGGTGGAGCCTTGGGATTCTCCCACAGTTAGTAGTGAAAACGATAAGGAGGAAAAAGCAAGCTGACTGAGAAGGAGGAGCAACGGAGAGGAGGAAAGCAGTGTAAGATGTCCTGGAAGCCAAGGGAAGGAACGTATTTCAAGGAGGAGGCATGACAATTGTACCTAATGCTGCTAAACGATTTATCAAGACCAAGGTCAATGGCAATATTGATGAGAAGAGTTTTAGTGGGATCAAAACAAATTAGAATGGATTTAGGAGTTAGGAGCAGAAGAGAAACTTGAGAAAATGTGTATAGATTAAGTCTCTTGAGGAGATTTGCTGTAAAAGGAAGCCAAGAAGAGAGGTAAAAACTAGAGGGAGAAAATGTGATCAAAAGGAGATTTGTGTTTTTTTTTTAATGGGAGAAATAAAAAGCTTGTTTGAATGCTGATGGGAATGATCTAATAACAAGGGGAAGTGTGTGCGTGTTTACACATATTCATTCTGTTACACATGATATTGAGTTGGCCAAAAAGTTCCTTAAAACCCGAACAAACTTTTTGGCCAACCCAATACATAGTTACACACAAATCTGAACTTTTTTTCCCCCACTTAATGACAGTATTCCATCAAGTTCAAGTTCTCACTGACCAGAAGACACACCATTATTATTTTACGACTCTGAAAGAAACAAATATTCTGCCATTTAAATACGACAGGCCATTATTTGAAAGACACATCCTGATTCCAGGGACGTTAAAACGGGAAAAAAGAAAAAAAAATCACCTCTCATAAACAATGACATATGATCTGCATCTTGGTGATTTTTTCCATCTCAATTCAAAGAGAAAAGCATCTTTCATGAAAGCCTGAAGGATATTCCTTTTTATCAGTGTACCCTAGCTTATTTAACCAGTTCTTTTTGATGATGATTTACTTATTTTCAATTCTTTGATGTCATAAAAATGCTGCAGTGAGTACCCTAATATATACAGTCTTCTTTACCCTGTCTAGGTGAATCTGTTAAAGAAATTTCTGGAAGTGCAGTTGTCATCTTATGGAGAATCCAAATGGCTGTGCATAAAGGTTTTACCAGCCTTCAGCAATGTCTGAGCGTGCTTTCTGACCCACCACCAGCCAACATATGGTGCTGTCAAATATATTAATCTTTGGCAGTATTGTGTGGGAGACAGAATAGTGGCCTCCCAAAGATGCCTACATACGAATCCACAGAACCTATGACTATATTCCCTTACATGGCAAAGGCGACTTGGTGATTAATTTAAGGATCTTAAAATGGGGAGATTATCCTGGATTATTTGTGTGGGTCCCATGTAATCACAGGGGTTCTTATAAGTGAAGGAGGGAAGCAGGAAAGCCAGAGAATGGGATGTGAAGAGATGTCAGAAAAGCAGAGGCAAGCAATATGATTGGTGGCTTTTTGAAGACGGAAGGGGCCACAGGACAAAGATGAGTTCCTCTAGAAACTGGAAAGGCAAGGAAATAGGCTCTCCCCTAGAGATGAGCGCTTCATTAAAATAACCTAGAAACTTTCCTCCACTGTTCTATACTCTGAAACAGAACAGCATTGGAGCTATCTATTATTTAACATTTCAGTAGAATGGTGCTTTGAAATAATTTGTTATAGAAGTTGGTCTGTATAAATTTTCTATATATTCTATTCTATTTACAAAGTCATCCTCTTCATCCATATCTTTTTTTAAATTAATTTATTTATTTTTGGCTGTGTTGGGTCTTCGTTGCTGCATGCGGGCTTTCTCTAGTTGCGGTGAGTGGGGGCTACTCTTCGTTGTGGTGTGCGGGCTTCTCATTGCGGTGGCTTCTCTTGTTGCGGAGCACAGGCTCTAGGAGCACGGGCCTCAGTAGTTGTGGCACACAGGCTCAGTAGTTGTGGCTCGTGGGTTCTAGAGCACAGGCTCAGTATTTGTGGCGCACAGGCTTAATTGCTCTGTGGCATGTGGGATCTTCCCAGCTCAGGGCTTGAACCTGTGTCCCCTGTATTGGCAGGCAGATTCTTAACCACTGGGCCACCAGGGAAGCCCCATCCATATTCTTTATTATGTTTGTATAGAGCTGAGCAAAACAGACTCTTATGATTCTTCCAGTTTCTACTGCATTTGTACTCATCAAATTTTTATTTTTGTATTTTGCTTTCTCCCTTTTCTCTAAGTCAGCTAATAATTTATCTTTTTTTTTTCTGTTACCTACCTTTTAGATTTATTTATTAGTTCTATACTTTTTCAATTGTCACATTCATTAAAATTTGTTTTTATCGTTCTTCACTATTCCTTTGCTTTCCTAAGTTGGAAGTTTAAATTATTTTTCTTGTTCATTATTAAATTATTTAGTGCTATGACTTTCTCTGAGCATGACTTTAGATGTATGCTATAAGTTCTGGCATGTCATGCTTTCATCAATCTTTCTAGATGTATTACAATTTGAGCTTTGATTTCTTTATGTCTCAAGGATTAAGAGAAAAATTTGAAATTTCCACATGACTGTGTTTTTGGTTGTTTTTAAATAGTTATATTTTCAAGTTTCTCCTTTTATTGCAATTGATCAAAAAATGGTTTTGATTCTATTCCAGCTTTGGTGAATTTGCTGAAGTTTCATTTATGGCCAATATATAAATTTTTTGCAAAATTAATTACATTTCCTGAGCATCTAAGAAAGAAGTATTCTCTATTTTCAGGGTAGTGTGTCTGATATATATGTGTGTGTGTATGTATATATATATATATATATACATACACACACACATATATATATATATATATATTCCATCTTATAAACTGTTATTTAGGCTTTCTATACCCTTAATCCCTTAATTATTTTTTGTCCATTTGGTCTATTGATGACTGTAATAAGTAGCTTAAAGTCTCCAATTTTGCCTTATATTTCTGGTGATTCTTATAATGATCTTGATGTTATATTCGGTGACTGGATAGTCACATTGTTTGAGCTTCATTGTGAGCTATACTCTATATCCTTATAAAGGGCCATTCTTTGTCTAGATTTTCTCCGGGTTCAGATGGCCTCTTAAAAAAAATTGTGCAGGTAAATAACACATTAGAACTTACCGGCTAATGAAATGCACCCAGCTGAGCAGTCTACTGAGTTGTTCAACTGAAAGCCCGATGACTTTACTTTCTTTGTCAACTTAATATATTATCTTCCTAATTTGAGTGAGTAATAAATGTCAAAATCCTACATCCAAAATAGCCCTGCAGCATCTCAACCTTCAGCTTTTGGGGAGAATGCCAGAGTTTGTTCTTTAAGATGATTCTTAACTGCTAATGATTAACACCTCAAAGCCTGGAGGCACTCATGACTCCTCACTGGAAAAAAATACCCAATAGCAGAAGCTGCACGGGTGTGTGTGAATGAAGAAAAACAAATTTCTCCAGACACAGTGTCCTGAAGAGAGAATCAAATGGTGGGTGAGCTGTCACTTGATCATTCTCTGTGTTAATGCTGCTGCAGGCATTGCACATTTTAGCTTTCCATTAGCAAATAATCTTATTAAAAAGATGGTCATGATAACGCTGATTGATGGAGAGGAAGCATGCCTGGTTTAAAATACTCACAATTTATAATCAACTGTGCTTTAACAATGTAAAAATGTCATTTAAAATGCTGTGTATATTTAATCTATTTCTGAGGGAGAAATTACATCTATATGAAATTCTAATGATTTGAATGTAATGTTCATCAAAGGATTCTCCATTTTCATTCCAGTCCCCTTCTCTTTAACAAATAGTTACTTTCATCTATAAGAACTGCATTCTTGAATACTCAATGATTATTAAATGTCCGTGTCTGGGTAATGAAGGTGGGACCAATGTAGGAGCAATCATAGTTTCACCATTTCTCACTGCTAGATGTCTGAGCAGTCTATTTTAGAACACTGACTTAGAAGTGAAGGATATGATCAAGTTGGGAGAAAAGTCTTTTTCCCTTGCAGCAACAGTACAGAGTATTCCTTCATCCAGCAAATATTTGTGAGTGCCCCCTGTGTATTAAGTAATGTGCCAGACAGTACCAGGTATGTGTTGAAATGACTGGTTGGTTCCTGTCCTCTTAGAGCTTGTGGTCTGAGGGAAGCAGTCAGATCATAAGTAAATAAGGGTGTTGCCTCCTTAGGTAGGTTTATTCCTAGGTATTTTATTCTTTTTGTTGAAATGGTAAATGGGAGTGTTTCCTTAATTTCTCTTTCTGATTTTTCATCATTAGTGTATAAGAATGCAAGAGATTTCTGTGCATTAATTTTGTATCCTGCTACTTTACCAAATTCATTGATTAGCTCTAGTAGTTTTCTGGTGGCATCTTTAGGATTTACTATGTATAGTATCATGTAATCTGCAAACAGTGACGGTTTTACTACTTCTTTTCCCATTTGGATTCCTTTTATTTCTTTTTCTTCTCTGATTGCTGTGGCTAAAACTTCCAAAACTATGTTGAATAATAGTGGTGAGACTGGGCACCCTTCCTAATCTTAGAGGAAATGGTTTCAGTTTTTCACCATTGAGAATGATGTTGGCTGTGGGTGTGTCATATATGGCTTTTACTATGTTGAGGTAGGTTCCCTCTATGCTCACTTTCTGGAGAGTTTTTGTGTAAATGGGTGTTGAATTTTGTTGAAAGCTTTTTCTGCATCTATTGAGATTATCATATGTTTTTTATCCTACAGTTTGTTAATATGGTGTATCACACGGATTGATTTGCATATATTGAAGAATCCTTGCATTCCTGGGAGGAAAGAAATCAAAGACAATACAAACAGATGGAAAGATATACCATGTTCTTGGATTGGAAGAATCAACATTGTGAAAATAACTATACTACCCAAAGCAATCTACAGATTCAATGCAATCCCTATCAAATTACCAATGGCATTTTTCACAGAACTAAAACAAAAAATTTACAATTTGTATGGAAACACAAAAGACCCTGAATAGCCAAAGCAAACTTGAGAAAGAAAAATGGAGCTGGAGGAATCAGGCTCCCTGACTGCAGACTATACTACAAAGCTATAGTAATCAAGAGAGTATGGTATTGGAACAAAAACAGAAATATAGATCAATGGAACAGGATAGAAAGCCCAGAGATAAACCCATGCACATATGGTTACCCTATCTTTGATAAAGGAGGCAAGGGTATACAATGGAGAAAAGACAGCCTCTTCAATAAGTGGTGCTGGGAAAACTGGACAGCTACATGTGAAAGAATGAAATTAGAATACTTCCTAACACCATACACAAAAATAAACTCAAAATGGATTAAAGGTCTAAATGTAAGGCCAGACACTATAAAACTCTTAGAGGAAAACATAGGCAGAACACTCTATGACATAAATCACAGCAAGATTCTTTTTGACCTACCTCCTATAGAAATGGAAATAAAAGCAAAAATAAACAAATGGGACCTAATGAAACTTAAAAGCTTTTGCACAGAAAAGGAAACCATAAACAAGATGAAAAGACAACCCTCAGAATGGGAGAAAATATTTGCAAACGAAGCAACTGACAAAAGATTAATCTCCAAAATATACAAGCAGCTCATGCAGCTCAATATCAAAAAAACAAAAAACCCAATCCAAAAATGGGCAGAAGACCTAAATAGACATTTCTCCAAAGAAGATAAACAGATTGCCAACAAACACATGAAAAGATGCTCAACATCACTAATCATTAGAGAAATGCAAATCAAAACCACAATGAGGTATCACCTCACACTGGTCAGAATGGCCATCATCAAAAAATCTACAAACAATAAATGCTGGAGAGGATGTGGAGGAAAGGGAACTCTCCTGCACTGTTGGTGGGAATGTAAATTGATAGAGCCACTATGGAGAACAGTATGGAGGCTCCTTAAAAATCTAAAAATAGAACTACCATATGACCCAGCAATCCCACTACTGGGCACATACCCTGAGAAAACCATAATTCAAAAAGATACATGGGGCTTCCCTGGTGGCGCAGTGGTTGAGAATCTGCCTGCTAATGCAGGGGACACGGGTTCGAGCCCTGGTCTGGGAAGATCCCACATGCCGCGGAGCAACTGGGCCCGTGAGCCACAACTACTGAGCCTGCGCGTCTGGAGCCTGTGCTCTGCAACAAGAGAGGCCACGATAGTAAGAGGCCCGTGCACCGCGATGAAGAGTGGCCCCCGCTTGCCGCAGCTAGAGGAAGCCCTCACACAGAAACGAAGACCCAACACAGCCAATAAATAAATACAAGAATCTTAAAAAAAAAAAAAAAAAGATACGTGTATCACAATGTTCATTTCAGTACTATTTACAATAGCCAGGACATGGAAGCAACCTAAATGTCCATCAACAGATGAATGGATAAAGATATGGCACATATATACAATGGAATATTACTCATCCATGAAAAGGAACGAAATTGAGTTATTTGTAATGAGGTGGATGGACCTAGAGTCTGTCATACAGAGTGAAGTAAGTCAGAAAGAGAAAAACAAATACCGTATGCTAATGCACATATATGGAATCTAAAAAAACGGTACTGATGAACCTAGTGGCAGGGCAGAAATAAAGACGCAGACATAAAGAATGGACTCGAGGACACAAGGGGGTGAAGGGGAAGCTGGGATGAAGTGAGAGAGTAGCATTGACATATATACACTACCAAATATAAAATGGATGGCTAGTGGGAAGCTGCCGCATAGCACAGGGAGATCAGCTCGATTCTTTGTGACGACCTAGAGGGGTGGGATAGGGAGGGTGGGAAGGAGGCTCAAGAGGGAGGGGATATGGGGATATAAGTATACATACAGCTGATTCACTTTGCTGTACAGCAACAAATAGAAACTAACACAACATTGTAAAGCAATTATACGCCAATAAAGATATAAATAAAATTTTTTTAAAAATTGGACTAAAAATAAGTAAACAGGGAGTTGGATTTTATTTGAAGTCAGGGAGAAGTTCCTGCAAGGTTTAAGCAATGGAGTGTCAGGATTTAACTTGCACTTTTAAAAGGTTAAATCCAGCTGTTCTGCAGGCAGTGAACTAAAGGAAGGCTGAGTTGAACCAAGGAGACTTCAAGTCCTTTGCAGTGACCAGGGGCCCGATAGTGAGGTGGCAGTGGGTAAATCTGAGAAAGTGGTAGTGGGACTAGCTATTGTTTGGATGTAGAGGTGAAAGAGGAGGCCGATCACAGGCCTCTTCTAAATTTCACGCTTGTGCTATGCGGCAGAGGGACCATATACTGCAATCAGGGAAAGGGGGCGGGGATAGGTCCAGAGCCCAACATATGCCAAGAGTTTCCCTAGTGCCTTATTATATTCACAAAACCTCATATGGTTAAACATGATCATCCCCATATCCTTGATGAAGACACCGAGGCTGAAAGGGGTCATGTTACTTGCTTGAAGCCACTTATCTCATGAGTAATGGAGCCAGAATTCAACCTTATTCTAGCTTCTCCTCTCTTCTCTCTCCTGTCACTCTTGACATAGTTTAGAAGAACTTTAAAGGTATGTTTTCTTCCTTTCTTTCTCTTTTAATTGTGTCCTCTTTTGTCCTATGATAATTTGTTTTTGACTTACGGTAAATCCAGATTTATCATAAGCTATCTCAAATCTCATTAGAGGAATTCAGTCCAGTTACAAGGACTTCTTTAAAACTGATTAATGGTAAAGTTACTATAGAATATATATATATGTATATATATGTGTATAAATATATACATATATACACATGTATATGGTATTTGGATATCTCCCTTGTTAATTATCTATATCAGTACCTGGATTAAGACAGCATCTAAACTATAAAAAGAAATGGAGCATTCTTAATTATTTAAAAGGACTAGAAAAGTGCTAAAAGCTGTCTTAAAAAATCTGTTAAAAAAAGATTTATGTTCTTTTTTCTTTTTTTTTCTTTGGTAGGGGTGGGGAGACCCAAACACACTGAATAAATCAAATAGCTGGCCCGTGACCCAATTTACTTCTACTAATGTTTATCTAGTGCTTATTTTCTGCAAGGTACTCTACTAGATTCTGAAACAGTCACAAAATAAATTTAAAATGACTGGGTATAAGCAATATCTGGAGGATTGGAAAGTGGCTGGCGAATCCTCAAAAAAAAAAAAACACCACTGATAAAAGGCAACATGATGAACTGCAAAAAGATGACCAGAGGGAGCCAGGGGAATGAATGTCTGCTGCAGTTTGAGCTACAACTTTATTAATCCTCTGGAAGGCGATGTGCATTAATGAAATTTCCAGATGATGCTAAATAGGGAATTGTCAAACACACCAGTGAAAACAGAGAAAGAATATTATGTGCAAAGGCTAATAAGAGCAAGAAATAAAGGTTAGGCATACAGAAAAGATGTCACTGCATGCCATTCTACATTAAGAACCACTGTATTCTACATAAAGAACAAAGATTCAGGGCTTCCCTGGTGGCGCAGTGGTTGAGAGTCTGCCTGCCGATGCAGGGGACGCGGGTTCGAGCCCTGGTCTGGGAGGATCCCACATGCCGCGGAGCAACTAGGCCCGTGAGCCACAGTTACTGAGCCTGCGCGTCTGGAGCCTGTGCTCCGCAACAGGAGAGGCCGCGATAGTGAGAGGCCCGCGCAACGCGATGAAGAGTGGCCTCCGCTCGCCGCAACTGGAGAAAGCCCTCGCACAGAAACGAAGACCCAACACAGCCATAAATAAATAAATACATAAATAAATAAATAAATAAATAAATAAATAAATATTAAAGAACAAAGATTCAAAAAAATAAATAAATAAATGCTAATTGGATTGAGAATGTACCAGAGGTGACAGAGACAAGTGAAACAATAAAATCCAAGGAGAGCAAGGTGTTATATACACAGAAGATGACGAGGAAGCTGGAAAAGCAACTGCTAACCAAATGGACTAAAAATATTTTGGATGTTTTGTATATAGAAAGTATAAACGATTTTTAAAAGCCTCAAACAAGCAGTGAAACAAAAGGCAACCCTGAAAAAGTTTACTGCCTGGAGCATCTTAGGCCATGCAGGTTCTGCCTCCAGCCTCTTGCTTTTCCTAGTTCAGGGTGCAGGACAGCCCACACCTTCTCTCTACTCCTTTGAAGGCAGAGCCTCTTTTTGCATCCTATCAGCTGAAATGATGGAAGAATAGCACTACTTTTTTTAAGTCAGTGAAGGCTCTGTGTTCAAAGCACCTCTGGAGGGCTTCCCTGGTGGTGCAGTGGTTAAGAATCCACCTGCCAATGCAGGGGACACGGGTTCGAGCCCTGGTCCGGGAAGATCTCACATGCCATGGAGCAACTAAGTCCGTGCACCGCAACTACTGAGCCTGCGCTCTAGAGCCCGCAAGGCACAACTACTGAAGCCCGTGCGCCTAGAGCCTGTGCTCTGCAGCAAGAGAAGCCACTGCAATGAGAAGCCTGCACACCGCAACGAAGAGTAGCCCCCACTCGCCACAAATAGAGAAAGCCCGCACATAGCAACAAAGACCCAATGCAGCCAAAAATAAATAAATTAAATAAATAAATTAAAAAAAAATAAAGCACCTCTGGAGGTTGGGATTCTAGCCCAGAGTGTGCATTCTGTTTATTACCCTAGAGGAGAGATGCCCTGCCCACACCTCACCCCACCATGGACACTGTCATTAACTACTAAAACTAGAAACCTCTTCTTGTTATCTCCTTCTCATTCTCAGATATACTAATTTTATCTAAGGTTGTTTTTGGATTAGACAGTGAAAGGAGATATCAAGCCTTGTTCCTCAAGCAACCAATGTGCATTCTCACAGATGAGTCACAGTGCTTAATAAGGCATGTATTGCTCACCTAAAGATGAAAACTCACAAGTTGATATTAAGCAAATACCTAGCTCTTCTGTTCTCTCTCTTTCCCATTTACACCAAATGAAGGAGGTAACTTCCACTACCACTACTACTCTGTTTTATAGTTTGGTTGTAGGTTGAATGGTACAAAATACTTTTTTTGAAAGCAGAACTAGCTTTCATTTGGCAATAACTATATGCCAGGCTGCTGGCACACATTAGCTCTTTTATGCTCCATAACAATGCTATGACCTAAAGATCACCAACTCCATTTTTAGAAAGCACTTCTTTTAACAAGATCCAGAAAAAAATGTGGCTCTTCTTTGAACATGATTATTTTTCATGTATCCGACCAGGAATGGTTGATTAAAATCATGATTGTAGAAAAAGGTGCAAGTTTCATTAGGTTCCCAGATAAAACTTTTTAACATTTGAGCCTGTCATACTGTGAATATGGTGACAAAAAAGGTGAAATCATCGACTCTATAACACTGAAAAGGACTCACTATTATATTCATATTTAGCATAATTCAATAGCTAGAAAAATATTCAAGCATTCAAGGAGGAGGGTGGCCTCCTCCTTCCAGGAGAAGACAATGTTAAATATTAGAAAAAAGAACATTGTCTTTATAAATATTTAAGGCATTCCCTGAGTTACATTTAATCTCAATTCTAGGGTATCTCTCTATTTTATCTACATTTTAGGACTACAGAATGATGTCATGGAAACATGAACAGTGACTTTTAGACCTAAGTCTAACACAAATTTGGTAAATAGATATAACATTGGGCTTCCTTATTCTTTCAGTAAATATTTATTGAGCACCAACCAGAAGTAATCTCTCTCACAGCTGAATTTATATACTGAAAGTATATCTCAGTTATTTACCTTGTATTTTTGGTATTTATGTTCTTGTCCTTTCTACTTTATTTTATTTATTTATTCAACAAGTATTTATTGAGTGGGTAAATTTTGTTAGGCTAAGTGCTATGTGGGACTGTTTTTGCCTTCAAGAAGTTTACAATCAGTGGAGGAGACAGAGAAGAAAATAGACAATTACACAACTGGAGTTATGGAGAGGACAATATATGTAAGGAAACTGTCCAAGACCAAGGAAAGAACCACTCTACAAGATTAGAGAAGACATCATTTGGCTTCTCACTCAGGGCTGGGGATTGTACCTGTTCCCAGTAGTCAAACTAGATAAACTCAAAATTCACAGGCTATTGAATAAAGTACTATTTTTTCTGGCCCCACCCCAAAAAATTAGATGAAAGACTTAATGAATCTATTTCCAAGTAACGTAACTGAATCCAGGTAGAAAGTTTAAGAATATTTATAGGAATACAAAAATATCCAGTCCAACAAAATAAAAATGACAATGCCTGGAAGACACTCAAAAATTATCAGACATGCAAAGAAGTAACAAAATACCACCCATAATGAGGAGGAAAATCAATCTAACAGAACCAATACTGAGCCAGATATTAGGATTAGCAGACAAGCATACTAAAACTATATTCAGGATACTATCACTGTATTCCAAATGTTTAAAAACTTAAGTAGAGACATTGAAATTATAAAAATAACCCCAAATGAAAACGATTTACTGGAGGAGATTAATCACAGCTGATAAAATATATACTGGATGGGATTAACCACAGATTAGAGACTGCAAAAAAAAAAAAGAAAGAAAGAAGGATTAGCAAACTGGAAGATATAGTAATGGAAACTATCTAAATAAAACAATCCTTCCTTTTTTTTTTTCTTTTTTTCAGTGAGAAGAGTACCATTGAGCTATGAGACAACCTCAGGAGGTTTAACATGTATGTAATTACAGAGCCTCAAGGAGAAGGCGGAGAAGGGGGAACAAAAAATATATTTGAAGAAATATTGGCTGAAACTTTAAACACACAGATCCAAGAAGCTCGAGGAGTACCAACCAAAACAAAACAAAACAAAAACAAAAACAGAAACAAAACGAAGAAAATGACACCAAAGCATATCACAATCAAATTGCTCAAAGCAAGTGATAAAGAAGAAATCTTAAAAGAAAAAAAAAAAACACATAAAACATACAGAGGGTAAAGAAAACAATGACCCTAGATTTCTCTTTGGAAACTATGCAAATGGAATATAATGGAACTGCAACCTTAAGGTACTGAAAGGAAAATAAATAAATAAATAAAAGTGAAATTTTTTTCAGTCATACTAAAGGTACAATAATTCATCACCAGCAGACCCTCACTCCAAGAAATGTTAAAGGATGTCTTCCAGACATATGGCAAATGATACTAGAGGGCAATACAGATTAAGAATTAAGACTTAAGAAGTAAAGTTGTCTTTACTCTCAGATGACATTATTGTCTACACAGAAAATCTAATAGATTTCCCAATGGATTCAATGGAATCTGCAAGAAAAGCTACAAGAATAATTGAGCTTAGCAAAGTTACCTGATAAAAGTTCAATATTCAAAAATTCATTACTATCCATATATTAGCAACAAACACTGAGGATTCAAAATTTTAAAACATCACCATATACAATAATATCAAAATATGAAATACTTGGGCACGAATCTGACCAAAGATGTGCAAGACTAGTACTCTGAAAACTGCCAAGTATTTATGAGAGAAATTAAATAGAGAGGTATGCCATGTTCATGAATAAGAATAATCAGTATTATTAAGATTTCAATTCTCTCCCAACTGAGCTATAGATTTAAAACAATTCAAATTAAAATTCCAGCAGGAATTTTTGTAGAAATTTTAAAGTTTTCTCAAATTCATATGGAAATGCAGTGGACCTAGAATAGCCAAAACAGTTTTGGATTAAAAAAAAATTTGAAAGAGTAGCATCACTTGAACTAACAATGAATGAATCTCAAAATAATTATGCTCAGAGATAGAAGCCAGACCAAAAAAAAAGAAACATCTATAGTTACAGATAGCAGATCAGTATTTTGTCTGGATGAGAGTGGTGGGGAGGGGTGGAGTTAGGGCCAATGGAAGAATTTACAAAAGGGCACAAGGAGACTTTTGGAGTGAGGAATGTGCTCACTATCTTGATTGTGGTGATGGGTTCATGATGCATACATATGTCAACATTTATCAAATTGTACACTTTAAATATGTATATTTATTATATGTCAATTACATCTCAATTAAACTGCCTAAAAAGTTACAGATGGAACCAAAGTCTCCTATCTTACCCCATTTCCCTCCTTGCTTCCACATACGTTATCACTATTAAAGTCAATTTCTTATGTACTCAGTGCATTTTTTCTTACTTGTTCCACATTGCTGTGTACCCATACAATGTATACTACTGTTTTGTGTGTTTTAAGCGTACATAAATGTTAATATAATGTGCACATTATATTTTATTGGCTTTAATCTCTCCAGAGTGTTGTGAAGGATATATGAGCTTCACTTCTGAAGCTGTACTGCCTTCCGGGAAGAAACCAATATAATCCTGAGAGGAATAAAGCAATGAAGAGGAAACTTTTTCTGAAATGGAAAAATGCGACTGAAAAAAAAAAACAACAAAGAAAAGATGTGATGAGGTTCTGCCATTAAGCAGAAGAGAACAGGGAGACCGGGCACACAATTAGCAGTCTTTATCACAAACTCCTTCAGGCTGCGTGCTTTTATACACATAGATTTTTAACTCTCATATAAACGCTACAAGATAAATATTATTACTCCCACTTTACAGGTGAATAAAATGAGGACTCAAGAGTTCAAGTAAATTATAGAAAAGTCACAATAGGATTAAAATCTAGATCTATCTGGCTCCACAGCATATATACTTTTCACGGTTAAAAATGGGAAATTTAAGAGTCAATCCTGGGGGAAAGATTCTTGGGAAGAGCATAAATAAATGTAAATGCAAAAATGAGGCAGAAGACCCAAGCAGAATGATTAAAATATTATAAAAAACAGGACAATGTATCGATAATTTGGGGAAATTGTTCTATGTGATGTCTACGGAACATTTTTTGTTTTTGTTAGCGAAAACTTGGGCCTTTAACGTATATTTTGTATAGATTCACAATCTCTTATTTATATGCCAAATCCTCAATTTCTGAAAACCAAATTTTTTCCCCCAAATCATTTATTGGCAAAATCTGACTTAAACTGATGTGAGATTCTTTATATTAGTTATTTTGTGTGACTATGCATAAGTTTCACTGCGGTAGTTATCAATGGGCTTGACTATAGGGACTGCTATACATCCCTGGGTAATAATGGTATATGTACAATGTTACCTTTCAAAGTCTGAAACTTTGTGTAAGAAATATACCTGGCCCCTAGGGTTCAGCTAAGGGAATGTAGACTCTATAAAAACCTTTCTAACTATTGAAAATCAGATAAGGTAATATCTGTGAAAGTGCATAAGGACGACTTGAGAAATTCATAAACGTGTAATATATTATTATTAGCTCACGGCCAGATTGGCTCATTTACCTTTGGCTCAGCAGGTCAATACCTGAGGTATATTTTCCTCCATAAAAAAGAATGTGTCTGTAAATTTACTTTGAATATAAATTTCTTAGACATTATTATTATTAGATAAATATTGTGATTTATGCTAACATTCTAATTAGCCTGGTTCAATTTGGTTGTGGAAATATCTTCCTCAGAGGCAACACTTTATGTGTGGTTAATCCCTGAAGGCTCCTGAGTAGAACACAAATCAGCTGCAGAGGCAAATATGAGGTCATTAAGTCGATAAAGATATAAAAATGCCGTGTCATGTTCTAAAATAACATGTCTAAGCACCTTGCACTCAGGTGATATGCACCATAAAAGCATATAAACAGCTCATTTTTCAACAAGAGGAATTATCATGAGCCTCAGAATATAGGCAATCAGCATGAGAGGGTTTTGAACAATTTAAAACTTTGCTGCAGTCTGCTTGTTAATTCGCAGCTTCTAGATCTCTACTCTCTGCTCACCATGTGTCTTTCTACAAATGGTATGACTTTTCTTCAGTTTCCGCAGTGGTTATCATTACGTTGTCTTTCATTGAGGGCTTCTGAAGAGATGCAATGAAGACAGAACAGGAAGATGTGCTAATGTGGATTGTTCTTTTAATGACAACCTTAAACATGCGAGACGAATGACATAAATACTATTTCCTAAGTGAGCAGCGCACTTCCAGATACCACAAGGCACATCCACGTCATCAACTTAAGAGCCAGAGGCCTATCAAGATACAGGGATCATGAACAAAAGGAGAAAATCTTTATTTCCATATGGCTTTTCATCAGTAGAAGAGATTTCCTTTTGCAGCAGATATTGCCTTTTTTTTTTTTTTTGCCATTTCAGGATGAGGATAAAAGCAAAGGATAGTGAAATAGCAACAAAACAGGAATAGCAGTGGCTCAGTCAAGTTCGAGACCCACAGCTAACCAGCTATGTTAGCTCACCTAAAAGTCAGTTAGTGAGTACACAGAAGACCATGTCACTGAAAATCTTTCTTAGTTCATCTTTTCCTGACCCCCCTAAACTCCAAGAGGTAAAAGAAAGCTAGTGGCAAACCCTCGGAAGGTAGGAGAATGGACAGTTGCTTCTCCAGGATTTCAGAGCTGCTTCAGGCCAAGCAGAAGCATCCTGCAGGGTTACTCTCTCCTTTCTGTATTTCATTACCACCTGCTATTATGAGTAATACAAAAGGAACGAAGATCACCGTAGACCTTGTGGAGCTCAGAACCTATTTTTCTGAAATAAAAGTACAAGAACAAAACAAATTCTATGGAAGGCAGTGCCCATAAGTGACGGCTGGGTCTTAGAACCACTATACACTCTAGGCATTGAGAGGGGAGAGAGATTATTTAGGACTTCCCCAGAAGCCAAGTGACTTCTTTTATCATTGTCTCCAGTGTCCCGGTGACCTAAAGAGGCAGGCAGGAAGGAGGAGGGGTGGGGAGAAACAGGTGATCCAGAACGGATGCTTTGGCATCTGGGGCCCCAAGGACACACACCTCTAATTTGCCAGCACCTTGTCAGTGAGGATGAGAGCGTGTCCCCTTGAATGCAGGGAGAAATGTGGCTGCCTGTGGAGGTATGAGGTCGGCAGCAGAGAGGGGAGAAGGAATAGAGAGAGAGGATGTTAGGAAGACTGGGATCTCGAGGTAGTGAGGGTTGCGTGGGTACTCTTGTTCTGGGCTTAACCAAAGACTCTCGAGAACAACTTTGTGGGACGTAGATTCACAGTAATAGGTAACGGCGTAGGTGCTAAATGATTTAACCACATTTCTTTAGTCCTGCAAGCAAGAGCACCAGTAAACCTGTAGAAAAACTGATTCACAAAAAAAGCCAAGTGCAGATCGCATAATATAAAACAGTAATTATGCTGGCAATTACTCATTTTAAAGTCTAAGCAAGCTGGCTTTAATAAACCACAAACCACATATCACCAATATTCTCCTTTTTATTACAATAAAATAGCACTTTCAAGCTTGTAATTGCTTTATAGACCTAGAAATAGAATGTTGATGAGATTATTTCCACAGGGTTCAAATATTTATGAAAATCCTAATAATTTTAAAAGTCAAAACACAAACATTACCAAAAAAAAAAAAAACCTCATAAAATAAAACAGCCTCTCTGTTGCATTTTCTGTTGTCTTTAAACCAAGAATTAACATTGGTCTCACATTTTCTGGCTTCTCCAAGTAGGAGCTTCTTAGTTACCGTTTCAAAGAAAAGGTTTCATAGAGAAATTTGGATGGTATATGTCTGGGTTATTTCTAAAGGAACAAGCTTCTTTATAAAGGTGCACCTTTACTAAAGCTTTTTACTGAAAAGCTTTATTACTTAAAGAAAGGTTTATAGGTAAGAGAAAAGAGGGGATAAAAAGTGAAAGACAGAGGAGGTCCAGAGATGGCTGATGAGTGAAGTGGAATTTAATGGCCATAATTGCTAATGTGGGCATTTACCAAATGGGCTGTTATAACAAACTGCCATAGACTGGGTGGCTTATAAATAGCAGACAACTATTTTTCATAGATCTGGAGGCTGGAAGTTCAAGATCAGGGTCAGGTGCAGCTACTAAACTCTGTTTATGTCCTCAAATGGTAGAGAGCAGAGGGGAAGCAAGCTCTCATGACTTTTATAAGGACACTAATCCCATTCATTAGGGCTCCACCCTCATGACCTCATCTAACCCTAAATACCTCCCAAAGGCCCCACCTCCCAATACCATCACACTGGGCCCTGAGTTTCAACATTTGAATTTTAGAGGATGCACAGATATTCAGTCCATAATACCAAATATAGCATTCATTCATTCATTTGTTCACTCACTTAATTCACCTAATTAAAACAGGTTTTAATTAGGGCCTCTTCTGTTACCAGCACTATTTTTTGGAAGTTATATCAGTAGTTATTCAATATTTTTTCAAATTAAGTCTCACATTACGTCTTATTATACAAAATAGATTGAAGAGGTATTTTTATGAAGCTGGATTGTTATGTCATGAACTCAAGTTTATAATCTTTATTTTCTATGGTTAATCACCAAATAATATGGCTATTTTGATAAGCCCCCAATTTGACATTGGCAGTTATAGCAGTCAGCATCCAATTTATTTTTTGCCCTTCCCTTTTCGTTGTTGTTGGTTCCATTAAAAATCTTGATTCATACCAGAAAGGCGTCACAGTTGGTAAGAGTTCCCTAACAGCATGACAGCATGTGTCCTGTAATCTCAGGGTACTCTTCAATTAAATAGAGATGAAAGAAAGGCTTTGATCTGAGGTCTGCACAAAAATGATTTAACCTGGTATTTATTTATAGACTCAATAAGTCACTGCTAGAGATATAGTGGTGAGAAACTATCTTTGTCAGTCTTGTGAAATTTAAATCTGGCAGGGGAGGTAGACATTAAACAAAATTAATTACACAAGTCATTATTTAATAATCATTGTCATAAATGCTACAGAGTGCTATCTGAGCATGTGGCTGGGATGCTCACTCTGACTGGGGATCCGGGAAATCTCAGGACTGGACGATTGGTTGGGTGTGGAAGGCTGGAATGAGGGAGGTGCCAAGGGCTGTTGAGTGGAATCGAGTCAGGGAACTCCAAGGTGGAGCGGGTTTGTTACTCTCATTTTATTTTGCAGGGCAGGGGGAGTCATACGTGGTGATCTCCAATGTGTTAAAATTTGGATATCGTACCTCTGAGTGTATTTTATTATATTTTTAATATACAACTAAATGACACATTTAAAAAATACAGTTTGCTCCCCACACATGTGGAACCTCGAAAGCACCTCTCTGGGATCCTCATGCCGCCCTCCCGTCAGAGTAGTTTTGAGGACATAACGCCAGGATTAAGTCCAAGTTCACCACCTCTAGCTTGACACCTGGAAAGTTCTGTCTCATTTCTGAGTGTTGATTTCCTCACCTGTGAACTGAAAGCAATAGGCCTGCCTTATGGAGTTGTGAGGAATAAATAAATTTAAATATGAAGGGCCCCTTGAACAGTCCTTAGTAACTAATAGCCATGTAACACATGTTAATATCAATTTCTTTATCTCTTTCTTCTTTATCCCTCTGCGAAACAGGAATGAGGATACACACTTACCAGGGTTAATGTGAGGATTAAATGCCATGCTCTATGTGGAAGCATGTGGTACATGGTATACGCTCAAAAAGTATCAGGAAGGAAAAAAAAAACTGGAAAAAGCATGAGAAATATGGTACTTCACACTTGGGACTAGACACTGTTACTCTTCCCAGAACCTACTCCCTCTCAGCACATAATCTATCAGCTATAGAAGAGCCAATATGCTCCCCGTCACCTACCTAAACACCAGTTCCTGGGATGCATTCCTTGGAGATTTGCTTCATGCAAGTGGACAGCAGAATCATATGATCTGCCACATGAGTATCCCTACTCTAAAAAACTACACTTTTTTTCCCTTTCTGGACTACATCTCGTTCAGATTTATGGGTTAAAAAACTGAGTGATGTACACTGTTCACGAATTACTCCTGGAAGTTTACTGACATCCCAGACAAAGAGACTAGAGGTCCTCAGGCTGCCCGGCTTCCAAGCAATTTCCCATCAGAGCTCCACACTTTGGGCTTCGTGATTTGCGGCTGGACCCCAATGTCTGGCTCGCCCGGATGGAGGTAAGTGACACCAGGTATTCTTCCATCACGGTCCGTGTTAGTTCACTACCTTAGAGGCTAATGGTTGCTCCTCTATGTGGCCCACTTACCTGCATTAATGAGGGAGTCAGAGCATATTCTATCTTTATGCATGCTCTTCTCCTTTTGCTTGACTTTTACTGTATGCTGTTTTTTAAAAGTCTGAAAACCCCAGGAACAGAAATAAATGGCATAGATATAGGCATATATTTAGATAGATGGATGGCTAGATGGAGAGATGAGAAATAGATTAGGTAGGTAGGTAGATAGATAGAGAGATAGATAGGAAGGAAGGCGAGAGAGCTGTGGACAGAATTCTAAAGGTGCCCCCACTCCCAAGAGTCTCCAAACCTTGTTTATTCAATCAAGCACTAATCTAGGTGCTGCTCTGAAGGAACTTTTACAGATGTAATGAAAGCCCCAGGTGGGTCTGATCTCATCACCGAAGCTCTTCAAAGCAGAGAGCTTTCTTTAGCTGACAGCAGAAGTCAGAGTTTTGAAGTTGGAAGATGGGCAGACATGCAGGCAGCCACTAGGAGCAGAGAGCAACCCTGGCTGACAACCAGCAAGGAAATGGGACCTCACTCCTAAAACCACTGGAAAGAATTCTGTTGACCATCTGAATGACTTGGAAGCAGATTCTTTCTCAGAGCCTCTAGACAACAAGCCCGGCTCACATCCTGATTTAGGTCTTGTGAGACCCTAAGTTGATAATCCATCTAAGTCCACCCATGCTTCTGACCTACAAATCTATAAGCTAAATTTGTGGTAATTTGCTGTGCAGTAACATAGAAGTAATACAGATAGGCAGACAAATAGATATCACTGCCAGCATATTGCACTAATTAAAATATTGGAGACTTGAAATTACTCAGTGACATGTCATAGGAGGATTATTTGGTGATGAGTCTAGATCAAGTATACCCTGTTGGTTATTACTAGATCACAGAATTTACATTGTGCCCTTGGTTGCTATTTCTTCCAGAAAGATTTTAACCCCAGTTTAATATAAAACCAAAAATTCAAAAATTCATTTAACATGTCATGTAACAATTATGGGTTATGCTTTCAAGTAGTAGGCTTTAGATTTCTAGTAGGCTACTTTAGTCATCTGTCCAGATTTCACTTTTACTTAAAAAAAAAACTTTCCTAATGGTATCAGCCCCTCAAATGGAATGCTTGATATTATGGGACATTTGAACAATTTTCAGAAATAATAATGGTAGCTAATTCAAGAAATAAAGGCAATTAAAATTCCCAGGAAAAGCAAAAAGCAATATGAGAAACGAAATAAAACCATGATTCACTGTTTGGATCTATTTTAAACTGCATAAAATAATCACAATAATATAAATATTCCTTACTGATTTTGATCTTTTAGAATTAGCTCAAAGCATGGAGATTTAATTATGATTGTGAAACAGAATGCAGGTGTTATTAATCTGAATAATGTTAAAGCACAAAAGAAAAAGTCTCAAAGGTGGAAGGGGAGGAAAACAGTAAGAAGAACCCATCTTAGGAAGGAAAGGAGCAAGAAACAACACCTGTAATTGATGGAACACGAAATGTAAGATTTAAGTATACACATTTCTTAAAACTCAATATGAACCAATAAAGGAACTAAACATCTCGATATAAATATGTTTAAAAATTGTGGAGGGAAGGTAGGAAGTGGTATAAGTTAGTACAATCATTAACGTTCATCATGGGAAATAGGTAATGTTTCAACTGGTAGGATTTTCATCTTAACTAGAGATAGAGCAGTAACTGCTAGAAGAAATAGCTAAAGGTAGTTAATAATGGTTGCCTCTGGGAAGTGGCACAAGGAATGGAAGGGAGTCTGGATGAGAACCATTGTGTGTGTGTGTTTTGTTGTTGTTGTTTGTTGTTTTGTTTGTTTGTTGTTTTGTTTTTGGCCACACTGTGCGGCATGTGGGACCTTAGTTCCCTGACCAGGGATTGAACCCGTGCCCCCTGCATTGGAAGCACAGAATCTTAACCACTGGACTGCCAGGAAAGTCACGTGTGTGTGTTTTAATTAGAAATAGTTCAAGAATTCAAAAAAAAAGAATAGATAATAACAGAATAAACATCAAAGTAAACCCAGTTTTACTAAATTTAGTATTTTCCCACATTTGCTCCAGATTTTTTCTAATTTAAAAAGTGTTTTAAAAGTGTTTAATTAAAAAAAAAAAGTAAAATATAATCAAAGAACCTGATGTACCTCTCTAATCTGTCATCTACCTTCCCTCCCCAGAATTAAAAACTAATTGGAGGTGAGTGTTTTATTCCCTTGAATGTTTTGTTTTTCCCTTCATATGAATAAATCCATAGCATACACAGTACTAGTTTGCATGTTTTTAAACTTGAAATTTCCAGTTTGCCATTTTTTTCTCCAACATTACTTCTTGAAGATATACCCATGTTTTCCATGCTCTATTGCATTCAAGATGTTTGTTTTTGCTATTTAGTATATTTAGCAAAATGCTATTTGCATTTTATGACTGCTCTACAATTTTTAAATTAATCCTTCCATCAATGGACAGTTGGGCTGTTTCCAAATCCTCACCATTATAAGCAATCATGAATATCCTTACACATCCACTTGTGTGTTGATTCACCCACGCAAGGCCTCTTCTAGGCTGTGTAGCTAGCAGTGAGTCCTTAGAGAGTAGGGAAGGCACTCTTTCAACATTATCACATCTTGCCAAATTAATACATCAAAAGTAATGATGTCAATTAAAATTCCTACCAGCAATGCATGAGTGTTCCTGTTGCTTCACAATCTTTCCAACTCTTGGTATTCTCAAACATTTCAATTTTGCATACTTGATACTTGATAAAGTAAAATGGCATTGCTTTGCTTCATTCTGCCTTTACCTGGTCATTAGTGAGGGAGAGCATCATTTTTTTTTTTTAATTGGGGTATAGTTGCTTTACAATGTTGTGTTAGCTTCTGCTATACAATGAAGTGAATCAGCTATATGTATACATATATCCCCTCCACTTGGACCTCCCTCCCCCGCCATCCCACCCTTCTAGGTCACCCCAGAGCACTGAGCTGAGGTCCCTGTACTATACAGCAGGTTCCCACTAGCTATCTGTTTTACACATGGTAGTGTATATATGTCAATCCCAATCTTCCAATTCATCTCATCCCCCCCTTAAAAGGAGAGCATCTTTTGACATATTTGTTGGAAATTTGCGTTTCCTCCTTTGTGATTATCCTACTCTACCCTTTTCCCAATTTTCCATTCAATTATTTGTTTTTTCTTGGTAATATGTAGAAGTGACCTATATACCCAGGATACTAACACTCTGTTATACCTTACAGATATATTTTTATAGATAGTCTTTCCACTTGGGATATGGTGCATTTTATATAGATGTTACACGTTTTAATATAGCTTAATTTATCCATCTTTTCCTTTAAAGTTCGTGGGGTTTTGTACCTTAAGAAATCTCTCCCTGAGCCAAGTTCAGGACATTGGACCACCAGAGACCTCCCGGCCCCACATAATAACAATCAGCGAGAGCTCTCCCAGAGATCTCCATCTCAATGCTAAGACCCAGCCCCACTCAACGACCAGCAAGCTCTAGTACTGGACACCCCATGCCAAACAACTAGCAAAACAGGAACACAACCCCACCCATTAGCAGAGAGTCTGCCTAAAATCATAATAAGTTCACAGACACCCCCAAAAAACACCACTGGATGCAGTCCTGCCCAACAGAAAGAAAAGATCCAGCCTCATCCACCAGAACACAGGCACCAGTTCCCTCCACCAGGAAGCCTACACAACCCACTGAACCAACCTTACCCACTTGGGGCAGACACCAAAAACAACAGGAACTATGAACCTGTATATCAGCAAGATCCTTTCTGACCCACCTCCCAGAGAAATGGAAATAAAAACAAAAATAAACAAATGGGACCTAATGAAATGTAAAAGCTTTTACACAGCAAAGGAAACCATAAACAAGACAAAAAGACGACCCTCAGAATGGGAGAAAATATTTGCAAATGAGTCAATGGACAAAGGATTAATCTCCAAAATATACAAGCAGCTCATGCAGCTCAATATCAAAAAAGCAAACAACCCAATCCAAAAATGGGCAGAAGACCTAAATCAACATTTCTCCAAAGAAGATATACAGATTGCCAACAAACACATGAAAGGATGCTCAACATGACTAATCATTAGAGAAATGCAAATCAAAACTACAGTGAGGTATCACCTCACACAGGACAGAATGGCCGTCATCAAAACATCTACATATAATAAATGCTGGAGAGGGTGTGGAGAAAAGGGAACCCTCTTGCACTGTTGATGGGAATGTAAATTGATACAGCCACTATGGAGAACAGTATGGAGGTTCCTTAAAAAACTAAAAATAGAACTACCATACGACCCAGCAACCCCACTCCTGGGCATATACCCTGAGAAAACCATAATTCAAAAAGCGTCATGTACCACAATGTTCATTGCAGCACTATTTACAGTAGCCAGGACATGGAAGCAACCTAAGTGTCCATCAACAGATGAATGGATAAAGAAGATGTGGCACATATATACAATGGAATATTACTCAGCCATAAAAAGAAATGAAATTGAGTTACTTGTAGTGAAGTGGATGGACCTAGAGTCTGTCATACAGAGTGAAGTAAGTCAGAAAGAGAAAAACAAATACTATATGCTAACACATATATATGGAGTCTTAAAAAAAACAGTATATATATATGGTTCTGATGAATCTAAGGGCAGGACAGGAATAAAGATGCAAATGTAGAGAATGGACTTGAGGACACGGGGAGGGGGAAGGGTAAGCTGGGATGAAGTGAGAGAGTGGCATGGACATATATACACCACCAAATGTAAAATAGCTAGTGGGAAGCAGCTGGCTCACATGGGGTTATCAGCTAGGTACTTTGTTACCACCTAGAGGGGTGGGATAGGGAGGGTGGGAGGGAGACGCAAGAGGGAGGGGATACAGGGATATACATATACGTATAGCTGATTCACTTTGTTATACGGCAGAAACTAACACAACAATGTAAAGCAATTATACTCCAATAAAGATGTTAAAAAAAATTAAAAAATTAAAAAAAAAAAAAAATAGAAATCTCTCCCTACCAAGAGGTCATAATATATTCTCTGAGAGATTCTTCTAAAATTTTTAAAGTTTTTTTCATTTTCACATTTAATTCTTTAGTCCGCATGGAAGCTATTTGGAGCCTAGAGTAAGGTAAGGGTACGATTATCTCCTTGTGGATAACCAATTATCTCAGCATCATTTGTTGACTTGTCCATTCTTTCTCCACTGGTTTATATGCTACCCCGTCATACCACATTTCCATACATGTGCAGGAGCTTTCTAAGGAGCTTTGTTCTGTTCCAGGGATCACCTGTGTTTCATCATCAGGTCTTCTGAAATATTTATTTTAACCATATATGTATATTAACTTGAAAATAATAAATATTAATAAAATAGAAAATCTAAGGTTTTTTTTCTACTGTAAAGGTAGAGAATTTTCCCTTTTCTTTTGAGCCTCTATTTTTTTAAAAAAGTGTTTTCAGTAAAACCATGGATGGCTGCTTCTATCAAAGCACCACTCAAAGCAAATTACTTTTACAAACAGTCACAAAATTGTTGAACGCACATGCTTTGGAAAATATATTTTACTTAAAACATTGGCTAAATTACTCAGCAGCATAATCTCCTCTCTTGGTATAAAATAAAATTCATATACGGGAGATGTTCAGGATCTACTCTTGGAGAGGAGTTATAAACGGGCTCTAATGCATCTTCTGGAGCCATTAAGCCTTGCCAGGTAAATACTGTGTGTTTTAAACATCCCTGAATCTATATTTACAGTCATATGATAAATGGTAATGGCTCCAAAGAGAAACCTTAAGATCTAATGGGCATTTAAAACAGCCCTTCAATATGTATTTATGCAGGGGATTCAAAGAGACTCAAAAGTGGTTTAGTTCTATTTGATCAATGGCGATCAATGGTTTTGAAAGGTGTAGAATGTTTAGAGTCCATATTTAAAACTTCTATAACAAGCAGGCCTACAAGCTTATGGTTATAAATCTTTCTTTGTAGCTTGGGGAAGATGTGGAAATTTGAAAATATCCCAGTAACATCACACCAAAAAAAGGCCAAGAAAATTTAGCACAGAAAAAGATGACATTTCACAACAGTGAAGTTGTAGTACCAAACAAGAAAAGCTGGTTCATCCTTTTTATATCCTCAATTGGATTTTCATTTGATGTTACTCAGTAGGAGTCATTTTGAAGACAATTTCTCCTGAAAATAAGCTTTGAAGCATTACTGTTTTTAAAAATCTCATTTGATTCAGTTTGCACAGGCCTTGGTTTCTATTTCCGTTCTCTTCTCCCTTTAGAATCACTTACTTTTCCATTGTATTGTTTGAATCACACTTACTGAATCCTTTCAACGCACTGGGTGTGTGGGGGAGGGAGAGGATGTCCCAGAAGGAGAATTTGCATCAGACTCTTAGAAAGCCTTTATCGGCTAAATAAAGAGTGTCAGGAAAATGTGAGGGACATTCGGAAGCTACCCAACAGTTGCTTATCAACACATCACCTTGATTGATTTGGATGGTAAGCCAACACTTCTTACTTTAGAAAAATGGCTATTTGACATCTGTAAAGGATTAAGGTGCAGTCCTGGCGGCTAGCTCATTCTTTCATTGTCTCACTACACATCACCCCTCAACCCTCACCCTGGAGTAACAGAAACTGTATGCTTTTGCTTGCATGAGTTTGATATCTCATTGAGTTCAACATATGGAATTCCAATCCAACAGAGTCTATCACCATGAAACTCGAATTCCATAGCTCCAAATCATCAAGTGATGCCCAATCCACCCGTTCCCTGCTTTATTGGTATTCCAAGTTCTTACGACGCTGTCACATCAGGAAGTATCTATAGAAATCCTGGTGTCAAGAAAGATATATTTGTACTTCTTAGTGTTCATGCCCTACAACTCTGTTTAATTCTCTCTACCATTTACGTTAGTTCAATTTGGTTCAATTTAGCCATTTTTCACAAATCTAGGCAGCCCTTACACAATCCCTAAGCTATAGGTCATGGAAGAAAAATCAGAACTGGTTCACACAATAGACAAGAAATGAACTCAGACCATTCCTGGCCTGTAACTTTCGACAAATATTCCATATTAGAGTAAAGCATCTGCTATCCCAGAAAACTAGAGTTCCACATAAGTTATATATTTTATATTCTACTGGGGCAGAGAATCACAATAAAAAAATCTTAGCTTCACATATAGAATACTAACTGGTCTGCTCAATCTATTGCAATTATATTAGATACCATTCTTTATAAGGTGTATAACTGAGATTATAAAAAATTCAGATTGATCACAACCTGGATTATAAAATCACAAGGTAGGGATATAAATAAGTATGAAGTCATAAAGAAAACCCACGGAGAGAGTGTGGTACAAAATATATTGGGAAACACATGGAAAGTCTGGAATGAGACATGCAATGGCACATAAATAGAAAATATGTGGGAAGGCAGCCCCTGAAAAACGTCCTGTGGATATGCAGGTGCTTAAGTGATGCTTTAGATGGTGGCTTAATAAGGAGACATCCTTAGAAGTTAGGAGAAAAAATATATGTATGCAAAGTAGAAACTAAGAGGTTCATGCAAAGTAGAAACTAAGAGGTTCATGCAAAGTAGAAACTAAGAGGTTCATAGAAGGACATGAAGTAACACAAGCCAGAGAGAATGAAGACAGGCAAAGATGAGGACTATCTCGTCATAATTGCTCATATTCTATTTTCATACAGAGAATTACTGAAGAAACTTATGTATTTCTCACATAAAAATGATTCATCTCAATGCTAAAGAGTTTATTTCTTCTTATTTTATTACTACTTATTACTTTATTAATAAACTACACACATATTTGGGAATCACTAGAGTGCCCAGTTACTTTATTTTCACCATGTAATTATATGACTGACAGGTGCTCTGGCTGGTCAGGCTCTGAGAACTTGAGAGAGTGGGTCATTCAGCCTGGGTTATGAGGGGATATAGGCTGAGGTGTGGCCAACCGGGGGGAAGACAGGTCAGCCTGAGTTTACTGGCCTGTGCAGGTAACGGTCAAAGAAAGATGCCCAAGCTGAGAATGGAAAAGCTCAGTTTCTACAGTTCGCTCACCTCCCTTTGGACTGGGCAGTTTACACACAAGGCAGGTTAAGATGTAAGACAGACTCAGGACAAAAGGTAGATTTTTGTTGATGAGACCAGCGAATGATGAAAGTGTGGAATTGTTGAGAAGTCTGAGAGAAACGTGCTATTCTGATACCAGCATAGTTCATTCAGGTCCCGCTGGCTACGTGCCCTCTGAGATAACACCCATTTCATCTTCAAGGGTTGGGACAGTTCTCTAGGCCTGGTTTCCCCAGGGCACAGATAGATTCAGCTTCCATCCAGAATTCTCCAGCAGGTCCTCCTCACCCCTGGGCGAGACATTTCTCTGCACACAGAGAGCATCTTACGCCTCATCAGGGGTCTCTCAGTCTGCATTTGGGAGGGGCAGTTGCCTGGGAGGCAGTGCCTGCCAGGAGATGGAAAGATGAGGCGGGACCCACTGCAGTGGGGTCAGCCTGGCAAGACGAGGCTGGGGGTTGGGACTGTGCCTGGCTTAGTATGTATTTGATAGACATGTGTTGTGTAACAAATGAAAGAATGAGTTATCTGCCTAATCTGTGCATTTCCTTACAGAGAGAATCCCCTCTGTTATTTGCATGCACCTACTAAACGCCAAGACCTCATAGAGCCCAGTTTTATCACTTTAGTCTCTGGGACCTGAAGCAGCCAGCTCTGGGTGGGCTGTGCTCCCAAAGCCTTGCTGGTGGGTGTGGGGTTCTGGGGAACCCAGAGTCAGCTGCCTTCAGGCAGAACTCTGCTGAGTCAGCCCCCAAATGAACGTGGCCAGTTCAGGCTGGGACCTGCACTATGGTTTAATTTCTAAATTTATTGTTAAATGATACTGCTTAATATTTCATCCTATATCTTTTGGCTGTCTTCTTAGCCTTTTTCAAAATCTTAAGCTGTACATTTAGTAGGCTAATTATATATAGCAGGAGCATTAGAATAATAGTCATTGCAATAGACATTAATAGCCCAAAGTGATTATTTACTCTGTACCAGAATTGTTTCAGCTACTGTGCCTCCCTTATATCTTGCAGTGATTGAGAAAGGGCACAGAGTTGCACTTAAGGACAGGGATTGCAGACACAGGTTCAAATATAGCTCTGCCACTTAGAGCCCTTTGTTTGAATTCTAAATTATTTTCTTTACATCTTCTCCAAGTTACAAAATGGTAATCATAATAAGGAAGATGGAGCTATTTCAGTCTACCACTTCATATAGATATTAAAATTAAACAGTATCTTAAAATGCTTCACCTTGAGTCACCTACTTGACATTTATTTATTGCTTACCATCTTAGCTCAGGCTGCTATAACAAAATACCATAGAGTGGGTGGCTTAAACAACAAACATTTATTTCTCACCGTTCTGGAGGCTGGAAGTCTGAGATCAGGGTGCCAGCATGGTCAGGGTCTTGGTGAGGACCCTTGTCCTAGTTTACAAATAACCACCTTCTTGCTGTACGCGTACATAAAGTCCATCTCTCTCCTTTCTCTTCTTATAAGGGCACAAATTCCATTCCTGAGGGGTCCACCCTCATGACCTATTTAACTCCCAGAAACCCCACCTCCAAATACCATCACACTGGGGGTTAAGGCCTCAACAAACAAAATTTGGGGGAATCACAAACATCTAGTCTATAGCACTCACCATTGGGAAAGCTTCCAGGGATACAAAGATGAATAAGATAAAATGCTTTCACTGAAAGAAACTTACACATGTGCATGTGTGCTCGTATGTGTGAGTTTGAGAAAGAGAGAAAGTAAGAGGGAGACACACAGAAAGAGGGTGGTGATGAAAAGACGGTTTTTAGGAAAAGGGTGGGGGGATGGGTAGTCAAACATTAGTTTTTCTCCTATCCTTTCTTTCAGCCTATCAACAACTGAACAGCATCTACTTTGTAAAATTGCCTTTCCATTCCCTTGTCCCTCGTTGATAGGCATATCATTTTGCATCTCTGTGGCAATGCTGGAGAACTGCTCCACAAATGAGTTGAAGGAGTGATCACATTCCCCCAGCTCAGCTGGTGTGGTCTGACCAGGACCCTTGGATCCCACACCACTGGGCTATTCTCCCTTGGATCCCACACCACTGGGCTATTCTCCCTTGGATACCCACATCTCTCTGAAGAGAATCAGTCTCTGGGCTGTGTATGAGAGCTGCTTAGTTAAATAAAAGCCTGACCTATGTGTATAGAGAGGGCAGGGGCCGTCTGAAGAAGGAAAAGAGAGAGGATAGTGTTATTGGCGATAAGAAAATAAGTGAAGGATATATTAGCAAATTGAATATTACTGCATCATTATTTTTCTGACCTTCCTCAGTGAGACAATTAGCCTAACAGAGGCCAGAGAAAGACACTGGTACATTCTCAAATTAGACTGACCATGTCTTGGGAAGTCAGAATACTATTACTGAAAATTTCATGTTACATGCTGCAAATATGAGGTCCAGACTTTTACATGGCCTCATGTTTTTCAGAAACTTAATCCAGTCATGAGCTGGTCTCAGATAATTATGGAAAAAAATGTAAAGTGACTTCTAAGTGCACTGTTTATTCATTTTCCACAAACATACTGTGAAGTAGGGAACAGGTCAATGATTTCTGACTGCTGTTTTCTTGAACTCATGACACCAGCGCTTAGTGTTTTTCTGCAGGCTGGCTGAAAGGTTCACAAATCCAATATCCCCAGGAGTTATTTCATTAGATTTCCTAACTTTAAAGCCTATCTGGAATGCCCTTATTCCTTTGCAGCTCTTATTGACTGACGCTGATTATGCCATCAGCAAACCACACTAACTCAACTTCTTCATTTAGATCATTAATGGTCAATAGAGGGCCTGAGATGGTTTACTATCAACTGTTTTGCATTCAGAGGACCTTTCATTCAGAGGACTTTCCTTTGTTTTTCACTGCCTGCTTAGGTTGGCTCTCTATAGGCAGAGGAGAAGAGAGTGAAATAAACAAATCCTGGATTCTTTCTACATCCTTCCTATGTGGACATGAGCCCTGGGATTGTCCGGGCTCCTCATAGGAGCTGAACATGCAGAGTGCAAAGGAGGAAGCGTCCAGGGTGTCTGGCTCCCAGTGCACGTATGTAGAAGCCGGAGGAGGCATGGCCAACATGAAGCACTGCCACAGTCGGCTGCAGTAGTTCTCCAGTGTCAGCTTTTTGGCTCAGGCCTGGCTGGATGCATCCCAAGGTCATGGAAAGGCTTGAAAACTGCAGATTCCTGGGTCTCACCTCTAGAGATACTGATACAGTAGAACTGAAGTGGAGCTCAGGAATCTTTTTTTTTTTTTTCTTTAAAGCTACTCTGGTGATTTTAATGCAAAGTGAAGTTTGGGAACTGCTGTTCAGGGAAGCTTTCAGCATCTCTCCACTGCCTAAAAGGGGCAAGGGTGGGAGAGAGAAGGAAGATTATCTGTTGGTGCTGCCAGAACTACACAGCCATGTGGGTAATCTGAGCAGGTTAATAATTTGCTACTCCTCTAAACTAACTTAAAGCCCATCTGGAATGCCCTTCACTGGGCATTGCCCCAAAAACTGCCCCAAGAAAACAAATTAAAAAATATATTTTGTGTGTGGGAGAGGCAGACTGTTGCATAAGGAGTGGCAGCATTCTTGGGAACCATCCTTGTCCTCCTGAGGCTTCAACTCTGGTCCTAGACTCATAGCATCCACCCGCAGCCCTGGAAAACCAAAGCCCTCCAGGCACATGGACCCACTGTCCTGAGAAGAAATTTACTTGACCACTGGTTGTTATCAAAGCCTGCCTCTTGAGAACCTCAGTATCACCCCATTTAACTCAGCACCTATATTTCTTAACCTACGCAGTATTTTGCCTGCTAAATGTAAGATTTTTCCTTGCTGTTATATTTGCACTGATGTTTTAGCTCCCAGAGGTTTTTTTTTTTAACACCTTTTTGTTTGAAGACCCAGGAGGCTCACAGCCCTGCCTGCCCCTCAGTCCAGCTCTGGGTGTAACACACGACCCGAACACAGCTTCCGGGGGCTGCCTGCTCAGTTTCTGGGGGGATGATCCTGGGGGAAGAGAAACGTGCTCATTTCCTTTTTGCTCTTTGGGGACGGATGTACTAAAAAGAAGTAAATTTCCTTATTTGTAAAGAGTTAAAACGACGACTCATTATATTTTGTGGAAAAGTGCCGCAAGGAAAGGAACCAATGGATTATTCCAAAAAGAAAAAAGATACCTAGATGAGCCTGGATTTGGCAAACTCTTGTACTAAAAGTAGAGAACTAACCAGATATCGATGAATAAAAGAGGAAAAAGAGGCAGGAGCCAGTGAGAAGTTACTGTCATCTTCCTTTGGGTGAAGTAAGCAAGAGTTTAATGATGGCACCTCCAGCTGGAGATCTGATGAGATCGCGGTCACCTGGGCAGGTGTGCAGCTCACAAGTAGAAGGAGAGAGAGGGGAGGCAGCGAATCTCTGGAACCCATGCAGGCTGCTTTTCTGCCCACCTGTTAGGTTCCTCATGTGCCGCAGGCAAAGGCTTGCTTTGGGGAAAGAATGCACAAAGCAGATTCCTGAGGATGGGAGTCATGGAGAGGATTATGAGGCTTGAGCCAGAAGCCACCCACCTTTGGGTTTCAGATGTGGGCCCGTGGAAAGGCCATCAAGATCTGGGTGCAAGAGAGGAGCTGTGAGAGGCTGGGATGGCCGAGTGGGCTCTAGCATCTTTTTGTGGCACCCTTATGGAACTTCTGATTCCAGACATGGAAAATTTGCTAAATTGCACAGGATTCCATGAATGATATCACCTGGAAGAATTTGAGTAAAAAAATCACACTGACAGAAGAGTTAACCTGACTCATTATTTTGGCTACTTTTGTCTTTCTAAAAGTTATACTTACATTGGTTCATATGCAATTTAAAAAAATCCTAAGAAGTTGGGGGGAAGGCGGGATAAATAGGCAAAGCACAGAGGATTTTAGGGCAGTGAGACTATTCTGTATGATACTGTAATAGTGGATACATGACATTATACATTTGTCCAAACTCATAGAATGTCATAGAATGTACAACACCAAGAGTGAATCCTAATGTAAACCACAGACTTCAGGGGATAATGACATGATGATGTAGGTTCATCTGTCGTAATAAACGTCCCACCCTGGTGGGTGATGTTGATAGTGGAGGGAGCTATGCACGTGTGTGGGCAGGGGTTACCTGGGAAATCTCTGTTCTTTTCACTTAATTTTTTTATGAACCTAAAATTGCTTTAAAAAAATAATGTCTATTTTATAATGCCCTAACAGAGTCTTTTAATAAATTTATTTGCTTTAACAGTTTCTGAAAAAAGGTCAGACAGCACCCATATGGGATCCCAGGCAACCTGGACCCTTAAGAGCTCCCTTCCCATCTCTGATAGAGACCTCAGGGTGCCTGTCAAGCTTAGCTGCAGGTTCAGATATTTAGGAACTTGGGAGAATTTCTCACTCTTCCAGTCCTGTGACTCAAATCTCCCTGAGGCCTGGGGTCCAAGTTCTCGGAGTTTCCTTCCTACTCCCTCATACCTGGCCGCTTCTCTGCAAAGCGCCATGAGGTTGACTCTTCAGACGGCCTGGATCTGCTTTCCTACTCAGCCTGCTTGTAAGCCCCGGCCCCTGCTCAGCCTGCTTGTAAGCCCCGGCCCTAGGGCACTCAGCTCAGGAGCGACATCTTCATTCCAATACAGGAATTTAAGTTTACTGCTTCTAGATAGATTCAATAATTTTAATGTCTGGTCTTTTTGCTCTTGATCAAATGATAGCATTAATCTATAATTATCTTTCCACTTGAGACGTCCACATCCATTTGCCCCATCTAACTGCTGACGTTCGTCCTCGGCAAGATGACTAGGGCAGGCCAGCTTGGGAATGAGTCCTGTAAACCATCCAGACAAGATCCAGATCATGCATAGAGAAGAACCAAAAGACTTCCAGGTTGGGATTTAGTCTCGAAAATACCTGGTGCCAGAATCCCATCTGATCTGTGTAATGTTGACCAGAGACAGAGCTTGCTGTCTGCTGATATTATAACCCACTGACCTCTATTTGCTTCAGGGCAGATTGTGGAGTTGCCTGAGATACTCAGGGCTAATCAGAAGTGCCTCCTTAGAACTACTGTGAGGACAAGGACTGACATCAAAGTGTTTAAGCCAAGATTTTGTTTGTTTGTTTGTTTTAATAACAGAAGACATGTAGCATCCTTTGTTAAGTACCCCAGTAGTGAAGTAAGTAATCCCAACAAATCCAGCAAACAGAACATAAGAGAGAGATTATCAGTAAGTAGTGCTAACGCTGATGCCTATGAATTTGCTGCATTTTCTTTGTTATCCCCATTTAGACACATGAAAATATTTGCAGCAATTTTATGCGGAACAAAAAGCAAGCGCTCAATCAGGCTAAGTGCCTCTGATGAGAGCATACCATTATTTTCATTCTCCATTTTTAATTAGGATGCACCAGAAAATTACAGGTTGGTTACTCTTCTCACAACCTTAACAAATGCAGAGGAGCAGAGCTGCTTCCCGGGTTAATGCTAAAAGTTCTCAATGCCATTTGTTAAATACAGTTCTTAAGCCCAGGGAAAGCCTCAATGATAGGCAATGCCAATGTCAACAGATCATTTAGGAAAGTTAGTCTTTAGTGGAAGCTCTCTCATAGATATACATGGTTTGCTATTTGGAAGCAGAAACTCTTTCTGGTAACAGAATTATGCACCGTATTACAATTTGACTTTAACATTAATGGAAGCAATTCAGAGAGCAAACATGTTCAATATGCATGAATGTTTTAAACCAGGACTTGGAGATCCTCTAGTTCAACCATTTTATTGGACAAAGAAAGAAGTCTCAGGATAGTTGAATGAGGTAGCTCAAAGTTATAGAGGAGAAAATAACCACAAAATAGCACCTAATGCTTTATTAAATTTTATAGTTTAAAAACACTTTCCAGTATACCATTTCTACTGTGCAAACTGAGGCTCACAGAATTTGATCGACTTGCCCCGGTCACTTACCCCCTTCATCTCTCAGTCCCTTTGTTCCATGTCCAGCTAGTATGTCTTGTGAACTCAAATACTCAGGGTAATTCTTGGGAGATATTTAAAAGCCCCTTAAAGAGATGTAAATCCAATGATCTTAGTACTTTTTCTCTTGGAACACTTTCTGAAATTAAAACGCTGACCCCTCCAAAGTTTCTTTGTTCTGTATATATAAGCAAGTGATTTGTTTTGTAGGTTTTCAGTAGAGAATTGGGCAGTAGGTTTGATACAGCCTTGCTGATGTCAGAAAGGTGTGGGCAATTCTCATTGCACCCTGATGGTTCCAACCTTAGACTTTAAAAGTAAGGTAGGAATATGTCTAATTGGTTAATATTATTGATTTGGTTCATTTGTACATACATTGACAGTATTTCCTTTAAAAAGTGCCAACTGAACTACATGGGAATATTGTCCCCAAAGGGCCATTCTGGATATGAAAACACCAGAACAGTCTGTCTAAAGGGCCCTAAAGAACTATGAATAAAGACAGAAAAATCCCTATCAGATGCCTTTTGCATCATCTTACTGGGATGATTGCAGACAGCTTTTGACCAAAGAGGAATGGACCACATGTTCTTTAATGGTCTCATCTGCAACGATGATTCCTCCCCACAACTAACGTGGAGCAAACAACAAATATTGCCTCTAGTTGACTTCACCTGGATATTGAATTCCATAGATTCTGCACAGCCATGCTTACTGTTCCTCTCAACTCCCTCATCACATCCTCTTTCCGTCCGCTGTGATTTCCATTGATGACCTTGATCCAGCCTCTGCCCTTCCAACCATTGTCTATGCTATGTATTGATTTCTTAATACCCCTTTGCTTATATGTAATTCTTACATTTTTTTTGTCTTCCTCATTAAAATATAAACAATTGGATCATGGAGACTCCTTTTTATGTCCACCAAGTACCCAGAATACAGTAACGTGCTTTGAGTATTAAATTTTGACTGACTCTTCTTCCCAGCTCTGTGAGTTCTGTACTGCTGGATTTTATTTTTGTGCCCAGAAAAAAAAAAAAAATTAAGGCAAGTTAAATATGTTTATTTAACCACTTCCAATAGTTATTTAAAATCCAGCCTCTTCTAATTTTATTCTTAAATACCATAATTGGGATTTGTCTATACATAATGTAGAATCTCAGTGAGCTACCATGTTATTTGATTAGTCATTCTCTACATCTTCAGACCAGTAATTAACATTTCACCTGTCTCAAATTGCACAAGTGTCGTAGATGAAATGAAAACGAAGTGAAAGGCTGGTTTTAATAATACGCCATGCCAGTTGTCATAACAAAAATGTTGTGACTTTGGTAACTGAGGCTCCAGAATTTAATTGACAAAAGAAGAATAGTACTTCTTTTGTTAGATGGTAATTTTGATTGATAGATCAACCAGCTATTTAAAACAGCTGATTATTATCCAACATGTTTCTTCTCCCCAAATCAGCTAAAATAAAATTGTTCTGCTTATTATGATGATCAAAACAACTCTGTGAGTAAACAATTCCCCCCTTAAATCATGACCATGTCGTTCCAGGAGGTGAATTTCCACTGGTTGGATTGTTTCTTTGGATGAACTAAATGAGACCCGGATGTCCCAGGGCCCTTGCCATATACAAATAAGGAGTTTACACTCATTAAGTCATTATTTAGCCTAACGATTAAACCCAAAGAAATAAGAGTGAACCATTCGCTCTAGGAGAAGTATGTCACCTATTTTAGGCCAAAAAGAAACGATTTCGCAAATGACCTTTTCCAGTGTGACAAGCAGTCCCTATGGAGCCAGTGTGACAACAGTCCCTATGGAGCCAGGAGAAGCCAGAAGAAGGCTTCTTCTCTACAGTGGATAATTTTTCCTCCTCTCCTACACAGACCCCAGATATAGTAGGATGACAAGCAAAATATTCAAGTTCTTTCTTTAGCTTTAGGAATAACAGATTTATTAGTTTAGGTTTCATAGGTTAAGATAAAAATCAGCATCCGCGAAAATGTTGACAACGTACATGATGGGCTTGTCCGAATAAAAAGAATTGAAAAGGGATAATGCAAAGCTTTGGACATAACTACAAACAAACAAATAAGAAATAAATGCTGAGGTCCTGAGCAAGGGAGATATGTTTTAAGGATACAGAAATGAAAAATAGTTTAGGGGCTTAAACTGCCAATAAGTTCGATAGGATTCCGCAAAAACTATTGTCACCAAAAGGGCTAATGCAATCTTAGTTCACTGCTCAGGAGAAATAAAGTATTTAAAAGGAGTTATGTAATAAACCTGCACTATTAATCAATGATTAGTCTGTATCTGGTATTTTGTGTTTGCTTCTATGAATCACATTTTTAAATGTATAAAAATATATTATGTCAGTCTCTGGACAGTATTAGAGTAGAATATAAAAATACTCCAAAAACAAATGAAATAACCCATCACTCCGCCACCCAAAAATAACCCTGGCTGGTAGAATTCTGTGATCAAAACTATTTCCCCTTTCAGTTTTAGTTTAAAGGCACTGTACCATTGTCTTCAAGCACGCATTGCTGCTGAGGAGACCTCTTTCAGAGGTTAGACTTATTTTGTTTAAATTTTCTCTTTTTATGGAAACTTTAAGGATATTTTCTTTACTTCTGGTGTTCTAAAATTTCACATGGATGTGTTTTACTCTGGTGTTATCTCATTTGTCCTATTCAACACTCAGTGGAAACTTTTAAATGGAAGAATCTTGTCTTCCATTAGCTCTAAAAATGTTCTTGCATTGGCTCTTTTCTAGTTTCTCTGGCTGTATTTTCTCTTCTCTTTTGGTGGAACTTTTAATTGTCATATGTTGGAATGCATGGGTTGATTTTAATGTCTCTAATATTTTAGCTCATATTTTCCTATTACTATTACTTTTATTATTGTTGCCATACATTTTCCTCTTTTTTACACACATACACACATATTAATTTCTGAGGGACTTTTTCTGGTCTCTTTATCTTGTTCATGTTATCTTCTTCTTGTTTTATGAATGTATCATCTTCTCAAATCTCTCTGAATATAATAGTTGTTGTACATTATCATGTTTCTTCAATATTATGTTTTTTTCTGGGGCAGTTTTTCCATTGTGCTTTTTTCCCTTTTCTCTTTTTTTAAATGCTGCATTCTTCCTCAAATGCCTAAAGATTTTGATTGGCCATTTATATTTAAGGACAAGGAAACAGAGGGGCTGCCTGAGAGGTGTGTCTGCGTCCGTGGACTGCACTTGTTCATCATGTTTTGGTTTGATGTGAGCAGATCTTGAGCTCACTGTCAGGCTAGAGGCCTCTTCTCAACGCCAAATGATGCAGGCTTTACTCTCGTCTGCCAACACCTATGTCCTAATTCTTCCCAGATGTTAGTTCTGCTTCCTTAGAGAAAAACTCTGCAATTTTTCACTCAGCTTTAAAGGTTAGTTGTATGATATCGTACAAGAGCACAAGGAAGAAAGATGTGGGGAAATAAACAGACTTTCAGTAAATATCTACTTTTCTGCCTCACTTCCCAGTCCCACCTCAAAACTGTCCCTGGCGTTCTGCCAGGCTCCCTCCTCTGCTGTGGCCCTGTCAGTGTATTATACATGCTGGGACTTCTTCCTCTCTGATTTATCAGAAAACATTCTGCCATGCATTGTCTATCTTCTGGTGTGATAGTCAGCTTTATGTGTCAATTTGGCTTGGCTACGTTTCCCAGTTATTCAATCAAACACTCATAGAGCAGTTGCTTCTGAAGGTGTTTGTAGATGAGATGTAAAGTCCCCAATCAGTTGACTTTAAATAAGGCAGGTTATCCCAGATAATCTGGGTGGTCCCAATGCAATCAGTTGAAAGGCCTACGGCAAAGCTGGGGCTTCTTTGAGAAAGAAGGTATTCCACCTGTTGACAGCTGCTCAGCCCCTACCTGAGAGTTCCATCCGCCCTTCCTGGCAGCGTGGCCTGTGGATTTTGGAGCTGCCTAGTGAGCCCGGACAGTCATGTAAGCCAATTCCTTGCACTAAAGCTCTTAATATATACTTCTACTATTTCTCTGTTTGGACCCTGATGGATATATTTAGAAATTTGTTAAGCTCTCTCAACCATTCAGAGACTCCGCCCTACTGTATAGTTCTGCTGTTATGGATTTATATTACTATATCTTAATAAATTATTATGAAGAAGGTATGAACATATATTCTCAGTCTACCCCTTGGTGCCATTAACCCCTGATGATTTAATTCACTCGTTAGTTTTGGATAATTCAGTTTTTCCAAGTTTTCGTTATTATTATTATTGGTGTTATTATTAATGCTGTGTTCCATATCATGTGTATGAACCTTGTACCTCTCAATATTTTTCTACACTAAGTTCCTACAAGAGAAATTGCTGAATCAAAGAGTAAGCACATGTTAAAATCTTTTTGTTATATATTGCCGAACTGTCCTCCAGGAATTTTATGCCTATTTCCCTATCCCACCTGCAGTGTGTGAGAGTGACTATCAAACTTTCTGAGGGGCCATGGAACTGGAAAACCTTCAAATGAGATTGCCCATTATGAAGGAGAGAATCAGAAGTTGTTTTATATTCAAAAGAACTAGGGATGATTGACCTAGAGAAGACTCCGATGGTACAGAAGAACCGTCAATATCTTGTCTCAAAGGAGTAAACTAGGACCAATGAGTAGAATCTAAAAAGAGAGAGATTTTTTTTTTTCTGGGCAACATTAGAAAGAACATTAAATTAAAAAATTTAAAAATGATAATAATTAAAAAATAATTTTAAAAAGAACTACAATAGTACCCTTAGATGAAATGGGTTTTCTCATCACCCATCCTGTTCAAGCACTTAGATGGATGCAATCAATCATCACATAGCTGGGACTTTGAACCAAAAGATTTTTAAGGATACTTTTAAGCTGGAGTTTCTAGGTGTCTGTGTTTCTGGGCAGATGCATGTGTGTGTGTGTGTGTGTGTGTGTGTGTGTGTGTGTGTGTATGTGTGTCCCTTATTTTGATACATCAAGTTGGTTTTATTTTCATAAGATTTAATACTATGGACAGGGAAAGAAGAACGGCTGCCTGCAGAGGAGAGAAGGATATTACTGCTTAAGCTCGGTTGCTTTTAGAATGTTAGGTCTGTCTGTAGGTTACAAAGCGTTGCTGAGAACAGCATGAATTTAAGGGTCAAATCGGGGCCTGTGTTACTTTAAAGAGGAGTCTCTGTGACAGGACTAGAGCCAATTTCCAAATGAAAGATGTTTAGAGATTGAGAATGTGAATATGAAAGCAGTCACTTCTGCCTTTAACCTTCCTGAGGGCTGGTCTCACACTAGCTCTGCCTAATTCCCCCCAAATTGTGCTTCGAGCCAATCATCATTTTACCATGAGAATAAATAGCTGAAACAATTTGGATTATGCAGTTAACTCCAGTGCAACTCTAAAGAATCTAGCTAAGTTTTTTTAAATGGCATAACAAAGTCACATATATCTGACATTAGAGAAGGTTGTTCTATATTCAGTAATGAGGACGGGATCTGTTTTCATAATTTTATTTTATTTATTTATTTATTTTCATTTTTTGGCCGCGCTGTGTGGCTTGCAGGATCTTAGTTCCTCAACCAGGTATGGAACCCGGGCCCCCTGCAGTGAAAGTGTGGAGTCCTAACCACTGGACCACCAAGGAATTCCCCATATTTTTATTAAAAACAGGTGAAACAGGACAATAAGCTTTCTGTCTGTAACCTGTAGAGAAAGCAGCCTTACCTGCATAAAAGCAGATAATAGATGAAGGGTGAATTCCATCTTAGAGAACTAAAATGAAATTGTAAATTGGGATTGTAGATGGACATCCACCTTTGGGAGTCACTGCAACTGAGTATGAAGCTTAATTTTTCCAATGGGGATTATCATTTGGCCACAAATGCCCTTTTCAAGCAAAAATTCCAAGATGAGCTTGGTAAAATATAGACCAGACCATGTTCTTCAAATAGCACATTAAAAAATGCACCAAACAACAACATATTTTCTCTTACATAGTGATTTTTAAGAATAGTAATTGGATTTGCATAATTCTGAATACAAGATATAGATAAATAAAACACAAAAGAATTAACAGGAGACCGAAATTAGTAAATAAGCAAATGGAAAACTGTACATTTTGGTTTACTAATTTGACCAATAATAACTATGCCAGAAAAAGAAAAGATGTGAAAAATGAACATCTGTTATTCCATGAAACATTATTAATATTCATATAGAAATAGATGCTGCTGAGTCATTCAGTATGGAATCTTAATGCAGTTTAATTATTTTCATCTTCAGGATTTGTACAAGCTCCCTGAAAGCAATCTGTGATTAAAGTTCCCAACAGATTCGGGAATCTGTAGCTGCCTTATAGTATCAAGTGTCCTTGAATATACTATGAAATCAGTGAGGCCCCCAAGGCTACATAATTCTGAAGAAATGAAGAAATGATTTCCCAGAAATATTTGTTGTTTGAATGAATCTGAAAATTTCAATCTGAGCTGATTACTGAATGATCAATTTTCATTGTTCTAAGTATTAGTCTTTCTCTGACTCACAGTAAACATGATTTAGTTCAGTTAGGGCAGTTGTAGTAAAAGGGCACTGTATTTAGGCTTAGGCTCAAGTTTGAATGCTATTTCTCTCACGTGTAAATCATCTGACCTTGAGCATACATTGTTTAACTTCTGCCACTGCTTTTTCTTCTGTAGAGTTGGAATATTAATATGTACCTAATGGTGATTAATTGGGGTAAGAGTTAAATGAGATGAAATAATGCCTTGATTAAGAATTAGTTAAGAGTTAGTTTCTTTAGGGCACACATCCACCAAATTTGCTATTTTTCGTTAAACTCTTCTCTCTGCTGAGTTAGTGTTCAGGTTGTTTTAATGATGTAGGATGAGGAAAAAGAAAAGAAAAGAGAAAAGAAGTTTATAAAAAGCATAAAAGAAAAAGAAAGATAAAAAGAAAACAAAGAAAATGAAAGAAAAAGAAAAACTAAGCAGAGTTACCTGAGCTGGCTGTCAAACTCTCAAAAGACCAAATTTGCCATCCTACAAAGTCAAAAACTTAAACTATAATATGTTTATTTAAATTCCAACTAATTGTTCCTTTCTTCAGTTCTTTCTATATGACTACCAGTAGTAAGAAAAGATACAATGGGCTTCTTTCATTGGCCAATAATTTGAGAGATTACGAAGATCAAATGAGCCAGGAGAGGGGCATAGGGAAGCTGGCTACCAGTCTTCGATTTAACAGCCCACTTTAAATCCCTTATCTTCAGTAGCCTGTCACCAGTGCAATCATTTACACATGGCCCTCTGACAACGTATCAATCATGAGACAGCTGCAAATTAAATATTTTGGCTGAAAACACCCTCTCCTTATGTCAGGACACATTAATTTGAAATAAACATTTTGCTGAGATGTGAAATGAAGCAGATCCACTAAAAGCGACCAGTCATGTGTTTTGATTTATTACTTTCTGATGTAGGATTTGCTGTTGTGCAGACACAGTAACCGTTGACCAATGTGATGGACTTTCCATGGGACAGGAAGGGAACTGCAAATTATAGGAGGCATGCTGCGTGCCAAGGACAGTGTTAAGACACTTTATTTTCCTATTTCCCGATAATAATCTATTAGGTAGGCACTTATTCCAATTTAGGAGTTGAAACATTTGAAACCTATCACAGTTGAGCAGTGACAATAAGAAGAATAAAAGCCTCATTCAGATTTTTTTCCTTATATCTCTTGTGGGCATTCATTTCACAAGGAACAAGACCTTCCCATGTGTTCTGAATGGATTTTCTTGTTTCCCTATCCCTGAGAGTTTCCATGCAGAGTAATGGTCTCTGCACAGAGGCACTTTGAAAGTGATCCAAACATGCATTTCCACAGTTTCAGAAGTCCTTGACAGTGCTTGAAGGGTAATCTCTATCCAGGTAAACGGAGGTAAACATTACCAGATGCCAAAGCCAAGAGTACTTCTTCGTCATTCCCTCCTGGCCTGGGAGATGACTGTCATTTCAGATGACCCATGAAGGTCCCCGGCAGCACACTAGAGAAGTCTGTGTTATATTTATAACATATCCCACTTTCTGGTTTCAAATACCAAGTCGGAAGGGAGCCATGCATTAGTGCCTAGAAAAGCTTTTGTTATGAACACTCAAAATACCAATCTATCAAACAAAGATGACTTGATTGCATTTTGAATAGTAAACCATACACAGTGTACTGGCTGCAAATAAATTATAACCTAAGTAATGAAACTAAATGCTCTAGTATTCTTGCACTTTTGCCCAATGTTTGGAGTTCGTCTATTCTTTGTTTCCAGTTTTTTTAAGGATGATTCTCTCCTTTGAATTTCTATTTCATTTAATTCAAAGGTTCATTCATGCTTTTAAATCTAATATTTTAAAATGGGATGGTATGAACTTCCTTTGTAAGGACTGAGTCAAGTATCTGAAATCTAGGATGCAACAAAGAGGTGATTTCTGTCCATAGAATCCTTCATAGGTTTTCTTCACTGTAATTCAAAACATGAGCAATTAAAGGACACCCAGGGCCTTTCTCAAAATGGGCCAATTTTCCCTGCTTATACTTTCTCCTCTGTGAATCTTCAACCTATCAGTCTATGATATGGCTAAATTATTAACATTGAAACAAAACCAAAACTGGAAGCTGCATATTATAATAAAGAAGAAGGTGTCTGTGGCCAGCATGATCTGAAGTTAATAATATATTTCTCGATAAACATCTATTGACAAATAAACTAAATAAAGAAGAATAACCAAGCAAGCAGCCTTCTTCTTTCTAGGAAGAAGGTGAACCAAAATTTGTACTTCATTTCTTTCATACTTATAAAGTAGGTGTATTTATGTATTCATTTCTATATGTCAATCAACCACACAATTACCAAAAAAAAAAAAACCAAAAAAACAAAAAAAACCCCCTACAAACACAAATCCTGCTGACTAAGCAACAAATTAATTCATTTTTTTGGAGACCCTTTTACTAGGTATAAACTACAAAATTGTGCCTATTCTTACATCACTGGCAATATAGTTGGGGATACAGGGCATACATGTAAATTACACCAGAATATAGTTTAGAATAAAGCGAAATTTGCTACAGATCAGTATTTTCGGAACTTAGATGAGGGAAAGATATGGGAAATAAAGAAGAGCCTGCATTTTATTGCCCAACAAATTTGAATCTAATTTCCAGTTCCTCCACTTACTAGCTGCCAAAGACAGGAGTGATTCCTACCTTCCAGGGACCCCCCTGAGGACTGGGAGTGATAAACATCTGCCCGGTGCTGACCATGTATGCTCAGCAAACCCTTACAGATGCCATTTTATTTAACCCTCGGAACAATTCTAAAGGGTTGTAGAAGGTTGCATTTTGATTATCTCCATTTTACATAAGATAAAACTAGGACTCAGAAAAAGTAAATAACTTGCCCAGTCAGACTTACGAATCGACATCCACTGCTCTATACTGTCTCATCACCAGCTTTCTTGCAGGGAGTACAAGGACCTAACACAGGTGGAGATTACTGGCATTCTCTAAACGGTGGCTCTTTGGACCAGGGTGAGAGGACAGGCTTCAAGGACAGAATTTCAGTTGCACTTTGAAGCATAAGTAGGGTTCAAATAAATAGGCAGCAATAGGAGGATGCTTAAAATGGGGGGGTCTTGCTAATGAGGACCTACTGTATAGCACAGGGAACTCTACTCAATACTCTGTAATGTCTTATATGGGAAACAAATCTTAAAAAGAGTGGATATATGTATATATATAACTGATTCACTTTACTGTACAGCAGAAACTAACACAACGTTGTAAATCAACTACACTCCAATAAAAATTAATTTAAAAAATGGGGGTGTCTTGGGTAAATAAGAATTGGCAAAGCATCCTTGGTAGGTCCTAAGCTGACCACCGTGGCTAGGCAAAAGATATATGCCAGGAACTAGTGGGGCCCTTTACATGGTGATGGACAACTTATTTAATGAAGATTATACATATATTTTATCACACTAAATAGGTCACTGTAGAAGAGAGAGAGTTCATAGACAACTGACAGATTCACAGGTTCAAGAAAAACTCATTAACAAAAGCACACTTAAATTCCGAGGTTGTGAATTTGACAGCTGATAGGGTTAGAATAAACCTCTCTATCAAGTGAGCATCTCTTCTCTATTACTCCTTCAGCCTTATCCTTCAAGGTGAAAAGGTGGGGCAGTAATTAAAAACAGAAGGAAGAAAATACCTTCGATCTACCATCATTTGGATCTGCACCAAACTAATCCTACCTCTTCATGCCACCAGCTGGAGGAAGTCACATCAATCACAAAGAACAAAATCCATTAAAAAGTAAAAGCAAATTTTATTTGCACATAAAAGCATAGCGTCCAGCTGAGCTCCGCAGCCTAGCTTAGTACCACCAGCGGGAGAATTGAAAGGTTTTGGTTGACAAAATTGGAGCCAGAGAGAGTCAACTCATTTCAGAGGTCTATTATCCAAATGACGCAAATGAGGACTAAGCTGGTGTCTGACTGTCTCATTCATTGTTTTAGCCAATTTTTAGTGAGAAATTGCACTGTGTCAGTCACTGTGCCTCACCGGCTTTTTCTTCTTCATCCATTGCCCATCCCCCTAAAGAGACCCTGGGTCTCAATCCTTCCCAGCTTCCCTAACATTTTACTACTCTGTTTCCAGGGCCACCAATCAACAAGCCTGCCCTCATCCAGGATAATATTTAGACCCATCCAGCCCATTGTGGGAACTCCCTCTTGGATTGACATACACACTACAAGATCATTTTAGAGATAGAAAGTGTTTCACATTTTTCAGAGATTGGCTGATATGTCAGTTGGAAATATATAATCATTTCTGCCCTTCATTTCCTGCAAATCTAAAATACCAAAGTGAACTCAACTGTGAGCATGCTTAGAGACATTCTGCATATTGTAGTCATTTTAAAAATTCACCCTGTCTAGATGTGTTACAAACATAAGTTGCCTAAATTCAAAGTAATTGACTTTCAGCCAACTGTGACCAAATCAAAAAAAAAAAAAGAACACGCTGTGTGTTATACCACGAAAACCCACCCCAGACTCAGAACTTTCCACCCCAAAGGAAACTTTTAATAGTCTGCCTTGAAATCACACACATATTCTACAGTGAATAAAAATAATGTATTCACTGGGGGTGGAGCGTGTAAATTTGTCTCACTGAACAGATTATTTTTTAACAGAATTATTTTGTCTATTTGTTATACTGAAAATATTCATAAAAGGAACATCTTACCGTCATGTTTGTTAAAAAAAAAAAAAAAGATAAATAAAGCCTCTTCTGGCTGTTTCAGAATATATTTGGTATTTACTCCATGTTTCTTTAACGAAAAGGAGAAAAGAGCCTGGAGGAAAGAAAACAGTAAGCATGCATAAACTAAATTGCACTTTTATCTCTGGTGAATATTAAATACCAAAACCCACATTTTAATATATCTGATTGTCACATGCATTGGACTCCACAATGGGGAATAGTGTCAAAAGTACCTACAGACAATAGATCCCAAATACAATGTATCTATAACATATGGCTACGAATCCCATTCCCCAACACCAATGTTATACACAGGCTTCTTCTAAGTTGGTTTCCACGACGGAAAAATTAAGCGCCGGAGCTATAATTTTACATTGGGATGATGATTAGAGGATTGGAACAAACATATGGCATTTTAACCTTCCTTGACTGTAAGCACGCTTGCATTATCAAGGAGCCTTTTCGATTTTACTATTTAGTTGCACAGATCATGAGCTTCTTGATGGAAGGGGCTGTCTTGTATATTCAGTGTCTCAGGAATGGAAGTTATTAGATGTACTAAATTAAAACAACAACAACAGCAATAAAAAATGACTATCAATCCTTCTCAGATGTGCCTAGACAACAGAAGATAGAACATTAAACCTGAATAGGTTCAGTTACCTCGCATTCGTCTGAAAATGACAATAACTCAAGACATGTTTTAGATGGCTTTGGCCTCTGAGCTGGATGCGCTAAGCACCATTTCAGCACTATTTACACAGGTAATAAACTATAATTATTAAAAGGGAAGAAATGCAGTGCTGTGGGCTAAATCACAATCTGGTCTTCACATCAATAAAAATACCTTTTCACTGTGACAGTTATTTTCTTGGCTCGAAAGGTCATCACTTGCTGGAATAAATCGGCGAGGAGGAAGGTCTTCAAGCTGTGTTTGTAAGGAAAATGAGACCCCAAATTGGAGGAGACGTGTATGGTAACGAGAAAGTGTGATGATGAGTTGTGTGTAACTGCAGGCAAACACTTTCCTCCTTGTATGAAAATTTAATGATGGGTTACTTTTCCAATGGGAAAGTAATAACTTAGGTGAGTAACGCTGTATACTCCAAAAATGAAATTATTTTCAGTTTTAAAATATAACCCCAATGCCATATACCTGCAACTTTGTCTGCTACTGTCATTAACCGAGAATCTAAAATGAACGTCTCATTCTCTGAATTACCCTCTGGATTTGGCAGGGAGTTAGGTAACATGACGTGGACGTGGATCACATCTCTCAGCTCCTTGGAAGTTCTGGGAAATTATTCTGGGCAAATGAGTGAAAACAGGAATGAAATGCAGTAGTTGCCATCTTTCCCATGGTGTGCCTGTGTTTAAGAGGTGATATTTTATCCACTTGGGGTATAATTCTACTTCTTTTCCCTTCTAACCCCATCATGGAGCAAGTGTACTGTAAGATGGGGAGGGGACAAAATTCACACATGGCACACACCTACAGAGTGGAAGGTTTCAACTGCATAATAACACCTCAAATACTGCTGACGCTCAGCATACGTTGATTGAATTAGTGAATGACTGCCACGTTTATTCTCTACGCAGTATCTAACGCAAATCCTATGTGCTGGTTGTATGGAACTCACTACATAAAATGATTAGAACCATAAATTTGTGACGATGTAAACTTGCGTAAAGACACAAAATACAATATGGCCTTTGCTCTTCCATAGTCTTATGCCAGATATTTAAGAAATGACATTCTTTCCACAACCACAAGCATTTGTCCTATTTCCATCTCTTTCATGATCAAAAAAAACCGCCAAAAGAATGAGGTAATGAGAAGTAAGCTATCCACATATAAACCCTATTGACCTAAGTAAAATAATCAATTTCTGGTCTACTTAGTGCCAAAGTGATTGGTTTGACCTGCATTATCTTTTCATTGGTTTGTTTTGGAATCACGGCAGAGAGACTAATGGTGAAATGATATTTCTCTATTAAAAATAGAAGACTGTCAGATTAAGAGAACCAGTCCCCTGCCAAATAGATCGATTCCGTGTGCTGTGTGCTGAATGCTCATTTTATGTATTGATCATTCTTTTTCACCCATATGTTTTTGTTGAAAGCTAAAGAACCAAATAAAAAATGCTGTATAAGTATGTTTTTGTTGCATATGTGCATAATACACACACATATATATACATATATGCGTATATACACACATATATACATACACACACAGAGCATTTTTCTACTGTAACTGTCCTGGTAAGCAGCTCTTAAATGCACCTAGTAACTTCTTGCTTGGCTGGGTCTTCTGCTGGCATCCCTGCTGTCATGTGCCACTGTGGAGTGCATTGTAATTAGCTGTACATTTCATGTCATGGAGCTGCACTGTCAAGTGATAACAGGTTAGGGCTGTCAGTTCAGGCATCAAGAGTATGAAAGGATATTAAGTGCAGAGATGACAACACAATGCGAAGATTTCAAATCCAGGAGTCACTCAAAATTTAGGTCTCTATCGAGCAAAAGGCTACCTTTGCAAGAGAATTTATTTGTAGCATCAACTGGTCCTCTTCACGCCCCTCACCAATATGTGCATACTGAGAACTTTGATCTCTGGCTTGAGTTTTGCAGAAGCCTCTAAAATTATACACACAAGTCTCCCAGTCCTATTTCCACTTGTATTTCTGACTGCAAGTAAAGACTTCATTGCAAAAGTATTGGCTGGTATCAAATATTAACAGCAACATTTAATTCAACTACTTAAGATAGCTCAAAAATTAGAAATCCATTGGTCCTGCACATGGTGTCTCTGGATATACAGAAATGCAGTTTAAAACAGACCACCTTTTGGAGCATCCAGGTAGAAACAAACAAAAAGGTACGTTAAGGGAAAATAAACTACAAAAGAGAGATGAAGATAAAAGATAATTATTTTACCCAGGTTCCTAGAAATTTTATATCATAGAAAATACAGAGAACTTTTTACTCTGAGCAAAATAGTTTAGTTATTGGGGCAACAAATGTATGTGAGTTCAGTGTTTAACCTGTGCTACCCAGACCTATTGTCTCCAAAATTACACCTGCTTAACTATTTCTAGGTACGTAAATATTAATGGACTTGTAGAAAGTGACTTAGCTCTCTGCTTAACCCTTCAGATTCCCCAGTATACAAAGATTGTTTCAATTAGAGAGGTATGCAGAGTAATGTGGCAGAGAAGTGTCTACTTCTATTAAAAACAAACACTAGGCTTCAAATCCATCCACCCACATTTCAGTTGTTTTCAGAGTCTGAGTGGTTGGTAATTCTTATACTACAAAGTTTTTATAAACTGAAGATAGCACTAATTGTGCTCTGTTATGCTAAACGACTTGGGAATTGTTTACATCTTATTATTATTACTGAAGATTTTTCCCCTACAGAAAAATGTTAAGACTCTTTCTTATGCAAGCAAATAATAGTCCAGTAACACAAACAGAAATGACACATATGATAAGAGGGTATTTCCCACAAACTGAAGACTGTTTAACAACAATGCAATGACTTAGCCTAATAAACCAAAATCTATCAGTACGAATGGCTACCAATCTTTTTTCCGCAGTGTTTTGGCTAGCACTTGCTTCGAACAAAGTGATGACAATAAAGGAATTATGAACATATTAAGCCAATGATGAAATCATATCTGCTAGGATTCATGCTCCTACAATGTCTTAATGAACATGCAATAAAAAGGAGAGTGCTTTAGGCAACTGTCTCCATCAGTAAAAATTCTGCTAAGGCACACCAAGGTTTAATTAAAACATCAAAATGCGAGGGAGAAACAATTTGACAGATAAATGTGAATATCATGGTATTGTCACTGAGCTTTTCTAATGAGATTAGATTCTTCTTTAATTGACATTTCCAACTGAGGCACAGATAAAACAGTTTTAATGGGAGCAGTTATATATAGCTGGACTCTGGCTGGATGAACAAGTGTTTGACATTTAAATACTGTAAACGATATATTATACGCTCCCCTCACTAACACACTGTCAATATTAAGAAGGATAAACAGATATGTTAAATACATAAGGCACAGAGAATAGCACAAGTGATGCAAATAAACCTTATGATGACACCCTTGCATCAAACAAACTTGCGTGAAATCAATTTCATTCCGCGCACGTAGGGTCTTCTGTAAGAAATGAAAAAGCCACACAAAGAATCACTAAAAGTAATTTAATTTTGTGTTTATAAAAAGGAATGGGAGGGCTTCCCTGGTGGCGCAGTGGTTGAGAATCTGCCTGCTAATGCAGGGGACGCGGGTTCGAGCCCTGGTCTGGGAAGATCCCACATGCCGCAGAGCAACTAGGCCCGTGAGCCACAACTACTGAGCCTGCGCGTCTGGAGCCTGTGCTCCGCAACAAGAGAGGCCGCGATGGTGAGAGGCCCGCGCACCGCGATGAAGAGTGGTCCCCGCTCGCCGCAACCAGAGAAAGCCCTCGCACAGAAACGAATACCCAACACAGCCATAAATAAATAAATTAAAAAAAAAAAAAGAATACAGTAAATAAGAAAATATAGTTAATTCAATAGGCCCTGTAACGAATGGATTCCCCCCCCAAAAAAAAAAGGAATTGGAGGATATAAAGTTTCTTCTGAAAGTGTATCAAGGATTTTTTTTTTAAAAAGAATGCTAATCAGGTGCTTTTCTGGAATTGTTTTCATTTAGTACTAACAAAAGACATGGGCAAAATCCATCAACTAATGGAAGGTTGCATCATGATCAAGACAAAAGAAATAAACCCATCATTTATTTTAAAATATCAATACAAGAGCGTCTTCCTTTATTGGCCTTTAACCAGCATTCTACCATGAATGCACCTAAAGCACGTTAGCTTAATGAACGAAATGTGCTCTTATGAGGTCTCTTTTGTATCAGGCCTAGCATCCAAGTACTGCAGCTCCAGAATCTACGTGTGATCCACTACACTCAGTTCTCCAAGAGTCACTGGTGGCCTCTGGAGTCAAAGTCATTCTCCTCCATTTGCCCAATTTCTAGCTGGAGTTCCTCTGATAATTCAGCATGCATCAAAGCATCACTGTGGGGCTTCCCAAGTGGCGCAGTGGTTGAGAATCTGCCTGCCAATGCAGGGGACACGGGTTCGAGCCCTGGTCTGGGAAGATCCCACATGCCGCGGAGCAACTAGGTCCGTGAGCCACAGCTACTGAGCCTGTGCGTCTGGAGCCTGTGCTCCGCAACAAGAGAGGCCGCGATAATGAGAGGCCTGTGCACCGCGATGAAGAGTGGCCTCCACTTGCCACAACTAGAGAAAGCCCTCACACAGAAACGAAGAACCAACACAGCCATAAATAAAAAAAAAAAAAAAAAAAAAAAGCATCACTGTGTTTTTACAAATCCTTAACCATAACTACACAAGAACAAATGATAGACTGAACATAGAAGACGAATAAAACATTCAGCCACAGGAGGCAAGGTGTTCCTAAGCATAGTGAATATAAAGAGAATATAAATGATATGAAGGTTGTAAAAAAGTTATTATGCCACCTAAATATTTATGCACAAGCACAATTTCTGTGAGCTTAATACGTATTTGTGAATAGGAAGAGGTCATATATTCATGTATAAAGACATACATGTTTGCATATGGACAGGTATTCTTAACATCCAGGCTAAGCCTTGTGTATTAATTAATGTTCTTGGAGAGGCATAATAATAATTACGTGTATACATTTTAGTTTTTTAGTTCCCCAAATATTTATGAAGCACACACTACGAATATTTATGAAGCACCCACTATGGTCTAGACACACAGATGAATAATACATGTCATTGGTCTCCAGAAGCTCAGTCTATAGAATAGATAAGAATATACCCAAACAGATACAATAAACAGACCCTTGGTTTTGCTCGGGTAGTCAGCACAGGCTCTGCGGAGGTGGGTGAGGATGCCAGAGGGAACCCTGTACTAACGGATGAGGAGGCATTTTTCACACAAAAGGAGATTTCTCGATGAGGCATGAGAACAAGGATTATTCAAAAAAAGGCCACAAGTCAGCAAGCCTAGACTGAGACAGTGTTTAAAAAGTGGGCTACACAGAATCTCTTGGTGCAGGAGGAAAGGAAGAGGGGAGGACGTGGAAGAATGAGTGTTGGGGGCTCCTGACCCCTGACCCACAGATCAAATAAAGCAGTCTCGTTCCATTCATTTTTCACATCATGCTTGAAATTGGATTTCCTTTGAAGAAGTAGTCTGCTGCTAAGAAAATATATTTGAAAATTAATTCATTAAAAGTACATGTCCACAGTGGGATGTACAGGGGGAATACTAAAAAGAATCTAGGTTAATTAAGCGCCTTGCATGAACATCCAAGGGGTTTGGACTTTAATCTTGGACAATGAAGAAAATGAATGCTGTAATAGGGTTACTGATAGGATCAGTTTTGCTTTTTTTTGGAAGGTAAGTGTAGCAGCAACAGGATGGAGAATAATTCCTAGTGGGGGTAGAATTACAGAAGCTAAGAGACCCATGAGAGTCTACAGCAAAGGAAACTGGGGTGGAGAAAAGGTATTGTCAAGCATTGTGTAGATGAAAGAACAGTCTACACCAATATCCCAGATTTGACAAAGGTGACTGGTTGAAAACAGGTGTCATAATTCCTTATTTCACAAATATTCTTACCCTGGACAACATAAAACATACTTTTTGTGCCTAGTTTTATTTCAAATAGTCATACATCTAATCGATTCAAACAAAATGTACACAATCAAGTGTTATTATTCTTGTTGGGGCCAAAATTGTGGAGAACCTATAATGTGGAGCCCAGTATCCCAACTAGGCGAAGGAGGCAACTACTTTTATGGCACACTTTGACGATTTTAGGGAAAAAAACTAATGATGGCAAGTAGTTTCCCCCCATTTTACAGATTTTAAACTGAGGCCCAGAAAACTTCAATGCCTTACCCAAAGTCACATAGCTAGTTAGTGGTGAAGCCAGCATTCCAAATCACAGTTACGTAGCCCCAAATTCATCACACACTCTCTCTACCTTCTCCCACCCTACATGTTCCCAACTCTTTGCTATTATTTTTTTATGATGCCTGGGATTCCAGTGATGACTTTTATGAAGTATGGAATCTTCTAGAAATTTACATATCCCTGGAGTGGGAAGAAATATATGCCCGGGGCTGGAGGAGGGGACCATTGAACCAAGATGATGGGTCATCTCCTGGTGCAAGAGTCTTCTTGACAAGTTGGCCATGACAGCCCATGCAGATATGACCACGAGCTGTGGTCTAACCTCTTAGGAGGATGGCGGTGCCGGAACCTTCCTCAGCAGTGCTAGAATACTCTCTATACCTCTGCAGAAAGACATTTTACTGCATCTGTATAAAGGAAGTGTCCTCTTCCCTATGTCTCCAAACTGGTGTGCACTAAAGGGGTCTTATTTCATCACAGGGTAGAGGTCCTTAAGCATTCCACTGCCTGGCTTCTAATAGCATTTCGTCCAAACCCACTCTCCCTACCCTCTCACAAACCTTAAAAATGTGCAGGAGAATTGCCAGGTTACACTTATCCATATTGTAGGGCTCTAATGTGGTGCAATATCTCTTGGGTTCAAGGAGGGGTTGCTGACCCAATGTGGTGAAGAGATGACAAGATTCAGGGATGCCATCAAAAAGTGCAGAAATCACTCAGAGGTCAAGGGCTGTGTGGCAGCCTGCTTGGGTCAACTGTCCTTCAGAAAGAGATGCTAAGATGGGCCTAGGGCCTTTCATAGACATTTTTCCCATCCATAAACACTGGCATCTCCCAGGCAGCAAATCCATCCTGGAGGTCTGTGCTGGGATGGGCTCAGGGTGTCTTTCTTCACAACCCAGAGGTGTATTCTATTTCCCTTTCTTGTACTCCTTCCCCATGTTTCTACCACCTCTGCTTTTAAGCTAAGAATAGGGCCTTTGGGGTCTCAGGAACCCCACTTCTTATTATGCCCAAACTATCCCCATGAATTCTAATGCTCTCTAGGCCAGGACCCAGTCTCTTGGACCTTTTGATCCCGTTATTGGATCCCAGCAAATACCGGATCCTTAAATGTTTGATGAATGAATGTCTGACGTCTACCTCAAAGAAAGAAATGGCAAAAAAACAATCTGCTGTGTTCAGCACGGTTGCCACAGTAACCAGTGGCTGACCTCCATGAAAGAAGGGGTCTGTGGGGGCAGAAAACTAGGGGAGAGCAACATTTCAAGTGTGCTACTCACAGGAGAACAAAAAGAAATCACGCTACAGAGACTAGTGAGCTGCATAAGCTAAAGGATGAACTGTCTTTGGCTGTGTCTTGCAGCGACTGCTGGGACAGGCTGGGGTCTGAAGGTTCCAGTGGGCGTGGGTGGTAGGCGGGATGAAGAATGGGGGAGTAAATAAAGGTACCCAAATATACATGTGTGAATGTGTCTGTGCAATTGTTTTACATTAAGCATTTGTGTGGTTGCTGGGGGGCAGGGTGATGAGGAGTCCCAGGTCCTATCTCCTGGGGTGAGGTAGGCAGAGGTACTGCTGTGGGCCTTGAACAAACCTGCTCAGAGCTTTTTAAGGAGATGCTCATGTTTCTCATCATTAATTGATTAATTAGTTAACTAGTTCAGCCATCAGTCAACTTTTGGCTGTTATGTTAAGATGCTGGAATGTGAGCATCTTGTAGATAATATTAAGATGCTCAGGACCCAGAAATAAGTGCTGGTCCCACCCAATAGCCTAATATGGGAGCAGGTTGATATCTGAAGATGATATTGCCTCGTGGACGTGAAATAACAAGCACAGAGGAACCTGCCAGATGGATGAGGGTACTGCACTAACTCCCTTCGTCCTAACAGGAGTGACTTCTTTGTCCTATGACCAGTTCAGAAAATACACGTAATTTTCCGATCTTCTCCACACTCAGGGTGAATTTTGGGTTGACATTTTAATAAATTGTTTTATAAATAATAAAAGCACCCATTTGAAATTCTGCTTTCTTTGTTCCTTCTTGCTAATGCTGTGCAGGCTGCATGAATAGCTGAATCGATAAGAAAAATAAATAAATGACAAAATGCATAGTGTGGTAATTAGTAGGTGCACAGTTAATGAGGTAAATCAGAATCTGAATCAAAGAGACTTGATTCAGAATTATTGTCAATTCTTCACATTGCTTTTGAGTTCAGAAGACCGATCTTGCTTTTATCTGGTTTTAAATATTAGCCAGAAAGCTATAATAATGTATTATAAATAGGAGTATTACCAAATATTGTAGGCCCAAGTCCTAAAAAATATTTCTCTACATTAAAGAACTCAGTATGAAACAATAAATAAATAAACGTTTTGGCCAAGTACAATATTCACTTAAATTTGAAAAGAGATTTATGTGAGTCTAGTATGACTCAAGTTCTCAAGGAGAGAAAAGAGATGTAATCAAATATTTACAACACAATGTCATAAGACGTATAAGAGAATTGAGTGCAAAGTGATATGGGCACAGATTTGCTAATAATATCCCCGAAATAAATCTCTTTTAAAAAGAAATATAGCATGGGGAATGAAAATGATATGTAACCTTCTCTTTCACTTTAATTTTTCTTGAACAACAACAAAATATGTTTGATATATATGCACGTACACACACACACACACACACACACACACACACACACACACACACGTATATGCCCAAGTGAAATTTAAAATGCTGAGAAACACTCATGACCATCGTAGGAAGACCAGCCCACTCACGTCCTATTTAATAGAGAGGCTTTCAATCCATCTAGATGCCACAGCTGCTGGCAAAAGTAGGGGGAGACACAAAGCCAGCCAAATGTAATCAACAGAAATCAGACTCATTCGCCTCCCCTTTTAATGGTATTTCTCTTCTTACATTTTATTTCATCTTTATTGATAGAGAACAGGTATACTATCATAATGCAAACCAACCCAAACAACCTGCTTTAATACAGAAAACTCTGACCCTCAAGACAAGAACACAGATAGACGTTCTTGTACTTTACCTCCATATAATGTAATTTAAGACTCAATTAATGTGATGAGCAATTTTTTCCTTTAATTTGGAAATTTCTCCGACCATCCATAAAGATGACCCATGCTCCACCTCAGAGATCTCCTGCACGTATCATGAGGCATTATTTGACAAAAGGCAGATAGAAAGCCACCTCGTCTCTACTGACTATGACCATGACCCCTCTTCCATTTCTAGTTCACTTGGAGAGATTTTCTAACTAAGAATACCTGCTGATCACCACCCCCAAGGAGAGGGTGCTGGAAGAACCAAAATAACTTTTTGAGGAACAAATCACAGCCATCTAAATTACTCCTCTGACAGAGTAATGGATCTTACAGATGAAAGGGAACAGAAGGTGTCATTTATCTCGACTTCACAAGACTTGTCAAATTTTCTTGGTCTTTTCTGAAGAACACAATCATAAATAATTTAGAAAAGTATGACTTAGACCTCAAAAACTTTGAGCTAGACAACCACAACCTGGGAATGGGGACTTTCAAAAACATAGTTGCCTGCGTCTCTTAGGGGAGGAATGGGAAACATGAAGCAATTTATCAGGGAAATGTATTTAGCCTGGCACTACCTACAATTGATAGGAGGGACTCCTGTCTTGGATAATTCAACTTCATTTAATTCAGTAAGCATACATTTGTTTACTGGAGCTGTGATGAAGTTGAACATCACACCGGGCATGTCAGTTATAGTGTCTGCACCTTAAGAGTTGGTTTCTGGTTCAAGCAGCTCTGCCCCCATAGACCTTGTTAAGAGTTGAATTCTGTCCCCCCAAAAGTTCAGAATTTGAATGCCTAACCCCCAGTAGCTAAGAATGTGACTATACTTTGGAGATAAGAGTCTTTAAAGAAGTAATTAAAGCAAAATGAGGTGCACTCTAATCCAATATGACTGGTGTCCTTCTAGAAAATTAGAACACAGACACAGAGGGAAGATGATGTGAAAACACCAGAAGATGGCCATCTACAAGCCAAGGAGAGAGGCCTGGAATAGATCCATTTCCTTATAGTTCTCAAAAGGAACTAACCCTACCAACACCTTGGTCTTAGATTTCTAGCCTCTACAATTGTGAGGAAATAAATTTCTGTAGTTTAAGCCACCCAGTCTGTGGTACTTTATTACAGCAGCCCTAGCAAATTAATACAAAGTCCTGTGCCAATAAGCAGCTCTGAGTCCCCTGCAGTGCACCGGTGGCTCTTACTGGACCGGGGATTAGCAAGTGACACAAGGGTAACTCGTATATAGACTGACTGACCCTGTGAGGTAGCCAAGAGCATAGCTTTCTGCACAGTGGGACAATGACAGAGAGCTACCCAACCAGGCTGGCTTGTACCTGAGTTCACATATTGGATACAGTGGACTTAGAGTCAAAGTCTAAAGAAGGTGTAGATGCACACAGAGAAAAGCGACAGCATGGGGAGAGACCATGAGGGCTACTAGTGAAAACTGGAGAGAGGTTACTCCTTCAAGCTGCTTCAGACTGATTGTTCTTCTTTCTCTAATTACTTTAGGTATAAGTTTTGGTTGTTTATTTGATTTTTCTTGTTTCTTGAGGTAGAGCTGTATTGCTGTAAACTTCCCTCTTAGAACTGCTTTTGCTGCATCCCATAGGTTTTGGGTCGTTGTGTTTTCATTGTCATTTGTTTCTAGGTTTTTTCTTATTTCCTCTTTGATTTCTTCAGTGATCTCTTGGTTATTTAGTAGTGTATTGTTTAGCCTCCATGTGTTTGTATTTTTTACAGTTTTTTTCCTGTAATTGATATCTAGTCTTATAGCATTGTGGTCGGAAAAGATACTTGATACAATTTCAATTTTCTTAAATTTACCAAGGCTAGATTTGTGATCCAAGATATGATCTATCCTGGAGAATGTTCCATGAGCACTTGAGAATAAAGTGTATTCTGTTGTTTTTGGATGGAATGTCCTATAAATATCAATTAAGTCCATCCTGTTTAATGTGTCCTTTAAAGCTTGTGTTTCCTTATTTATTTTGATTTTGCTTGATCTGTCCATTGGTGAAAGTGGGGTGTTAAAGTCCCCTACTATGATTGTGTTACTGTTGATTTCCCAAATGGCTGTTAGCATCTGTCTTATGTATTGAGGTGCTCCTATGTTGGTGCATAAATATTTACAATTGTTATATCTTCTTCTAGGATTGATCCCTTGATCATTATGTAGTGCCCTTCTTTGTCTCTTGTAATAGTCTTTATTTTAAAGTCTATTTTGTCTGATATGAGAATTGCTACTCCAGCTTTCTTTTGATTTCCATTTGCATGGAATATCTTTTTCCATCCCCTCACTGTCAGTCTGTATGTGTCCCTAGGTCTGAAGTGGGTCTCTTGTATACAGCATATATATGGGTCTTGTTTTTGTATCCATTCAGCCAGTCTATGTTTTTTGGTTGGAGCATTTAATCCATTTACATTTAAGGTAATTATCAATATGTACATTCCTATTACCATTTTCTTAATTGTTTTCAGTTTGTTATTGTAGGTCTTTTCCTTCTCTTGTGTTTCCTGCTTAGAGAAGTTCCTTTAGCATTTGTTATAAAGCTGGTTTGGTGGTGCTGAATTCTCTTAGCCTTTGCTTGTCTGTAAAGGTTTTAATTTCTCTGTCAAATCTGAATGAGATCCTTGATGGCTAGAGTAATCTTGGTTGTAGGTTTTTCCCTTTCATCACTTTAAATATATCCTGCCACACCCTTCTGGCTTGCAGAGTTTCTGCTGAAAGATCAGCTGTTAATCTTATGGGGATTCCCTTGTATGTTATTTGTTGCTTTTCCCTTGCTGCTTTTAATATTTTTTCTTTGTATTTAATGTTTGATAGTTTGATTAATATGTGTCTCGGCGTGTTTCTCTTTGGATTTATCCTGTATGGGACTCTCTGTGCTTCCTGGACTTGATTGACTATTTCCTTTCCCATATTCGGGAAGTTTTCAACTATAACCTCTTCAAATATTTTCTCAGTCCCTTTCTTTTTCTCTTCTTCTGAGACCTCTATAATTCAAATGTTGGCACATTTAATGTTGTCCCAGAGGTCTCTGATACTGTCCTCAATTCTTTTCATTCTTTTTTCTTTATTCTGCTCTGTGGTAGCTATTTCCACTATTTTATCTTCCAGGTCACTTATCCATTCTTCTGCCTCAGTTATTCTGCTATTGATTCCTCCTAGAGAATTTTTAATTTTATTTATTGTGTTGTTCATCATTGTTTGTTTGCTCTTTAGTTCTTTTAGCTCCTTGTTAAATGTTTCTTGTATTTTCTCCATTCTATTTCCAAGATTTTGGATAATCTTTACTATCATTACTCTGAATTCTTTTTCAGGTAGACTGCCTATTTCCTCTTCATTTGTTTGATCTTCTCCTTCATCTGCTGTGTATTTCTCTGTCTTCTCACTTTGGTTAACTTACTGTGTTTGGGGTCTCCTTTTGCAGGCTGCAGGTTCATAGTTCCTGTTGTTTTTGGTGTCTGCTTCAAGTGTGTAAGGTTGGTTCAGTGGGTTGTGTAGGCTTCCTGGTGGAGGGAACTGGTGCCTGTGTTCTGGCGGATGAGGCTGGATCTTGTCTTTCTGTTGGGCAGGACTGCATCCAGTGGTGTTTTTTTGGGGGTGTCTGTGAACTTATTATGATTTTAGGCAGCCTCTCTGTTAATGGGTGGGGTTGTGTTCCTGTCTTGCTAGTTGTTTGGCATGGGGTGTCCAGCACTGTAGCTTGCTGGTCGTTGAGAGGAGCTGGGTCTTAGCATTGAGATGGAGATCTCTGGGAGAGCTCTCACTGATTGATATTACGTGGGGCTGGGAGGTCTCTGGTGGACCAATGTCCTGAACTCGGCTCTCCCACCTCAGAGGCACAGGCCTGACAGCCGCCCGGAGCACTAAGCTGGCCGTCAGCCACTCGGTCAGGTACGTGGGGAGTTTCTTGCCTTTTGGGAAGTCTGAGTTCTTCTGCCAGCGTTCAGTCGGTGTTCTGTAGGAGTTCTTCCACATGTAGATGTATTTTTGATGTATTTGTGGGGAGGAAGGTGATCTCCAAGTCTTACTCCTCTGCCATCTTCAAGGTCAGTGACCATTTTATTCTCGAGGAAGACCTATACTCAGTGAAATAACCCAAATGCCCTTTTTTTTGAATGAAATAAAAATGTATCTTTTAGTATTGGAAATTGAGTATAGAGAATATATATAATATTTATTTATAATAGTATATATATATATATATATATATATATATATATATAAAATGATGAATTATTCCCCCTCAAAATTGGAAAATACTGTTCCTGATTTTCACAAATCTGGATTTAGCTTTAGATTTAGGAAGATCTAAATTTATAGAATTACATTTATACTTAAATTTTCAATTTATACCAGTGTGTGTGTGTGTTGATCTTTTGTTTGCATTCTTGTCCAAGCACTGGCTTCCCAAAGATCAGGAGTGGAAACTGAATCCTGCAGTAAAGGCATGCAAGCCTGAACTTCTCTCCATCTTACCTTGGAAGAAAGGCTGGGCATGGTGCAGCCAAAGCTGGAATAGATTATGCGGATGCTACATTTACTTGTTATTTTGCACTAAGGTTAAACATGGTAAGCTGAATCCATGCATTTATATTTGCCTTCTCCTGAATCATGACTTTTTAAATTAAAAAAGAAAAAAGTAAAGAAAAAAAGGGCATAAATTCACAAGGATATTTCTCTTGAGAATGGAAGAGGAGACAGAATCAAGTAAGAGACATCAAGAAAAATGTTTCAAGCAGAGCTGAAATAGAAGTCTACAGTGCATGGGGTTCAGGGAGGGATGGAGATGGGGGCTGGACCAAGAAGAAATGAGCCAGTGATCACTTCTGAACCCAGGCTCAGAAAACTGGAAGCCATGTGCTTCCAAGGCTCTCTCCCATCTTGAAGAAGGACTGTTTACTTCTTCTGAGGCGAAATCAGAGTAAGTGAACTCAGGAACAGTGAGTCCACTTGAGGACCGTGGAAGACAGGCCGAATGGAGGGACTCAGTGAAAGTCTGCTCATGAGCGGTGAGAAGCCTGGGCCCTTTCCCCACTCAGCTCCCACAATGCTAGCAGCCTGGCTCAACCCCCTCAGGAGGACGTTAGAGGGTTTCTCTCGAAGAAAAAGGACCACCTATATGGAAAAAAAGAGAGAGAGAAACTGACACTTGGAAGTCACCCAGCAAAAAAGCTGACATACTTGGTGATCATCTTATAAAATTTTATTACCTCACTATTAAGTATGAGCAAATAGCCAAACATTTGAAAAAAATCTTCCCATGTGAAAGAGGGAGGTAAAAGCAGACCATTATTTTTAAAGCACTTGGAAGAGAAAGAGATGATACAAGAAGTTAAAAAAAAACTTATTAAAAAATTCTAAGGGATGAGAAAATATCGTGATCATGAAACAAGAATTGGATGCTATAAAAAGGAGGAACACGATACTAGATATTAAAATTTTAGTATCAGATATGTAAAATATCAATAGGAGAATCAGAAGACACTAGTTGAAGAAATCTCTCAGGAACTGGAAGAAAAAGTTCAAGAAACAGAAAACACAAGAGAAAATATAAGTAAATTGGAGGATTCACCTAGAAGGACTTAGGAATGTCAACAATTGACAAGTAGGGATTCTTGACAAAAATAGGTAGGATACAGGAGAAATACATTCAAGGAATCAATAAAGAAAATATTCCTGTAATAAAGGACATGAGTTTCCAGACGAAATTGCCCACAAAGTGCCTACAAAGCAAAATAATTGACAAAAACTAACACCAAAACTCATCAGAAGTAAATTCCTGTTGTTTAAATCACCCAGTCTGTGGTTCTTTGTTATGGCAACTCTAACAAACTAATACGCTTGGGAACTGCGTCATGTCACTTGTTCTATCAAGGGCATGAATCCAGGACACATCCTTGCAGCTAGGCAGAGATTCAGTTGAAGGGAAATGTCACTGTCAGTCATCTTGGGAAGAGGGTAAATCCTGGTGCAGGAAATGAGCAGCCCTTGAAACACATAAGGGAGAAGAGACTTCTTCTGATTTGAGTTCTAAAGGATTTGGGAGACGGGGGGAATGATGGCATTCGGGCCAGGACTCTTAAGTTCTGAAAACACTTGCAGTATTCCTAGTAACGAAGTGAGCTACCTGCCCTCAATCCATGTGGAAGCAGAAAAGTTGACCCAGTAGAAATTCTCAGATTTGGACAGAGGGGGGGTCCCTTCTTTTCAAAGTTACAAGCTACTCTCTGGTGGTGTACTTTCATTTTCCCTAAGAATTCAGTTAACTGCTCCTGAAGTTCATAGCTGTTCTTGTTGCAAACAGAGGTCTGATCCCAGGTGTAGTAGGTCCAACCAAGGGACAGTCAAAGAGTGCAGTATCAGTGGTCGACCCCCAAGGAAGACAGCTACGCTCTGCAGAAAGCACTTGTAAGATCTTTGGCTGCATAAACAACACAACATTTTCCATTTCTGTTAGCCGCTCTTTACCCACTTGGTACAACAGATTTTCAAGAAACAGTGGATTATTCAAAGGCTTGAGAAAATATTTGATGACCTGAAACAAAAATCGGATTCAAATATATAAATAGAGCAGTTCAATATTTTATTTAATGAGCCAAATCTCTAACCCTCCTCCATCTGTACCCATAGATGTGACTTCTACCCAGCAGCCATAGACAGCTCTCCCTAGATGGATCTAGGATCAATACTCCACTTGTGTACTGGATACTATTCCGTGTCTGGAAGTTCCTTTCTCTCTAGGATCACCATTTCTCTCGTTTCTCTCTTCTACGGAATGATCTCCACTAGTGCACAGTCTTGCTGTAAGATCTCATTGCTTAAAAAAATGATATCACAGTCCCCTCTGCTATCACCCAGTTCTCTGTTCCTCTTTATATTAAACTCCTGGAAAAAGATGTCTATATTCACTAATTTGGCTTTTGATCCACCATTCTCTCTTGAATTTACCTCAAATAGACTTTGTCCCTGTTACGCCACTAAAAACGACTTTGCCAGGGTCAACAAGGACCTTTTCTTGCTCAACCTCGAAGCAGCATTGAACACAGCTGGCGGCTCCCATGTTTTTAAAGCATTTTCTTTATTTGGTTTCCAGGACACCACATTCTCCCAATATTTTCTATTTCATCTCTGACCTCACTTCTTCTGAGTCTTCTTTGCTGGCTCATTCCCCTCTTTTCAGACCTCAAAATGCCAGAGTGCCCCCAAGGGCTCAGTTCTTTCTGTATTAACTTCACTTTCTACATTTACTCCTTAGTTGATCTCATACAATCCCATAGCTTTGAAAATAATCCCTAAGGTGATGGCTCTCAAATTTAAATTTCTAGCCTAAGTTTGTCTTCCCAACCCCACACTGGTGTTCTCTGTGATACTTCAGGCTCAAATTCCTATTCCTCCTCCCAGCCCCACTCCACTCCCCTATCTTAAGTTACTGCAGCACCATTGGCTGAGTCAACAGAACGGCTATGATGACAATTTCCTACTACTTTTGTCTTAAAACGAAAGGTCTGGGCTTCCCTGGTGGCGCAGTGGTTGAGAATCTGCATGCCAGTGCAGGGGACACGGGTTCGAGCCCTGGTCTGGGAAGATCCCACATGCCGCGGAGCAACTAGGCCCGTGAGCCACAACTACTGAGCCTGCGCGTCTGGAGCCTGTGCTCCTCAACAGGACAGGCCACGATAGTGAGAGGCCCGCGCACCGCGATGAAGAGTGGCCCCCGCTTGCCGCAACTAGAGAAAAGCCCTCGCGCAGAAATGAAGACCCAACGCAGCCATAAAAAAAAAAAAAAAAAAAAAAAAAGGTCTCTGTTATTCTGTTATGTACTTCTCTTATTAGAGAATTTTTAATATTTTTAAAATAATATCACTTTCAGGGCAGGGTCCAGAGCAAAACAGTGATATGAATATCATTTTTTTAAGTGTTAAGAAGAAGAGAAAAGGTTACGTCTATCCAAGTATAGCAAAGTTGAAGAACCATCAAATCATGCATATCCTCTGGTTACCAACTCTTCAGAAACGAAATAAGAAGATAGAGGCTTAAACCACCGCTGGAGAGACTAAGAGAGGCATGAGAGAGGGCTTTCTGGATGTGAGCCCAGATGGGTCCTGGCTAGAAATGGGCCACTGGAAAAGGGAGACACATTATCCCTCCAAGTCCCCATCTGGAGCTTTCTTGGCCTAGGCAAACTCAGTAGCCATACAGGGTTTACACCCAAGGAGGTATTCACATATATGTGCCTCCAGCATAGCTTATTTTATTTTATTTATTTTAATACATAGTGCTCTTCAAGTTTCCTTTGAAGTCTACCGCAAATAACAGGTTTTAGCACATCAGGTGATATTTTGCTTCCTGAAGCATTTAAATTAATTTTCTGTTACCAATGCAAATGTGTACCTTCCAATTTACCCACTGCACAATAAAACCTAATTTAAAGCAATTAATGTTCATTAATGGCCCCATCTGCATGTTTATCGTTTTATCCTTAAATACTTGAGACATGGTATCCATATTTTATAGCTCACTTCTTATCAGCAAGAATTCTTATCCTCAAGGGTAAATGTAAGACTAATGTGCCAGTATCTCATATCTTTATAAGAAAACCACATTGCCTTTTTTTTTTCCCCTGGAAAAAGCTAGATGAACAAGGTAAATGTGCACTATACCAAATGTAGCTAATAAAAAAAAAAAAAAAAAAAAAAAAGAGGCTTTGTAATGGTGTGCTTAGCTCCCTCCATTACCTTTTCTTTTTTTCCCCTAGAACTGGTGTGGCACAGCAGTACAGTAAGTGCGCTCTGGCCAGTCCCGACAGGATTTTGCCAGGAACGGGTGGAATGCAGCAGCAGCACTACGAGATTTTCCTGCCTCACCGCCTTCAGTAGATCAATGCCTTGTAGGGAAAGGGCAGGTAGGGGGATCTTCTGACATCACAGAGCATTCTGAGCATGCGCACTAGCATCAGCCAGGCCTTGCTTTGCCACTTGTTAGTTGCTTTACTTGTGTACACTGGAGGACACTAGCTAAACTTTCTGAACATCTGTTTTCTCAGCCTGACTGATCAGGTTTTTCTCAGGACTGAATAAGATAGTATGCTAAAGGATAAAATCATATCGTGATTAAGAGGGTAGTCTCCACCGGTCCAGACTTCCTGAGTTCAAATACTGGCTTTACCTCTCTCCTGCCTCGGTTTTCTCATCTACAAAATGGGCATCATAACAGTATCTATCTTAAAGGGTTCCTGTAAAAATTAAAATGAGTTAATACCTATAAATAGCTTAAAATAGAGCTTGGCAAATAGTAAAGACTTGGTGAACATTAGGAAAAAACAAAAACTGTAGGTACTTTGGAAACCACAGCTATTTTTATTAAAGGCTTTTCCCTAAAGTGACAGTCGGTGGTGCTAGAATGTGACTTCTGGGCTTAGAGACAAGAATCCTGGCACAAGGAAACATGCAGGTGGGTGGTCTCACACCCCACCTCGTCCTAGAGGAAGGCAGAGTAAGTACCTCTTCTGTGACGCTATTATGTCTTAAAGCCCTGACAGCCAATTGCATATATAATTCTTGAAAGAGAGAGAGAAGGAAAAAACAGAAAAAAAGTTAAAAGTAAATAATATGTTTACACCATTGTAAGAAAAAAAGCAAATGAGTTTGGATGGGATTTTTTTTTAATCATATTGCTTAACCAAGATAACCCATCTGATTTCTCTATTCCTAAAAAAAAAAAAAAAAAAAAAAAAAAAAAAAAGTTAATAAATGTTTCCACACATGCGATTTCAATGAAATTTACATTTACAAGTCATTATCATTTTGGTGGAAGGCAAAAAATGATGTTCAGCTTGTACTGGAGGGGCAGATGGAGATGGAGTTTAGGAAGTTGACACACTAGCTGACAGAAATGAGTAACATTTACGTTCCAACCCACCTAATGGCAAGCAATTAATTATCTCTGAACTAGGATAACAACCGTGCTTTTTTATCCTCAAAAAGTTGACGTGCATTATAGAAATTTACAGAAGGCATATTTTCTGTAAAGAAGCAACTGCTTCTGTATTCAGCATTTAGTACAAGAGTTTAATTGGATGCTGACCCTTTCAGAAGATTTTATTACAAGTTAAAGTTAAATATTAAGAGAATAGAAAAATCTACCTGAAGTTGTCTGCTACTTTCCATTATCTATTTCTCTGTTTAAATATTGCCTTACAAATGTACTTTTACTTCATATTCAATACCATTGATAGATTTTACCTTTAGCAAAACACAAATTGCTTTATGCACAATCCATAGTCATACGATTTTATGAGTATCATAAATAAAACAAATAAAAGTGGGAATTTGGTGTTTATCGTGGTTTAAAAGACCGTCTTAGCACGAGAAAGACATTTTTGATTCCATGATTAGTTGACATCCTACATAACAAAAAAATTGGCAAATACAGTGGTGTAAGTCATCATAGGTGACATTATATAATTAAAATGTATTGATATAAACATTAAGACAATTTAAATGTCTTATAGTGTGAATTTTGAATGTTTTGACTCATAAATTTATTCTACATAAAAAAGCAACCAAAGTAGATGCAGTGTCCTATCTACAAATTACATATCTTGAAACAGGATGAAATGACTTTCACTCACTTATTTTCATGAAGGCATAAAATATAGCTACTACATGATAAAATGTAAAATTTTGAAAATTAAGTTACACAGAAAGACCAGAAATATGCATCCGCAGACTGTTAGAAATGGAAATGACCATAGTTATTATCTAGTCCAAATCCCTTATATTAGAAATAAGGAAGCTGAAGCTAAAAATATTGCCGTAACATTATAACTGTGGTATTAAATAACAGCGATGGTAAAGAAAAAATGAAAATGTCTTCAGCCCTTTGAAAATTAACCATAGCTCTATTTTAACAGTATTAAAATCTTAATTTAGCAAAAATATTGGAAAGAAAGGCATACCAGAAAAAAAAATCAGCATGAATGTGATATAGTTCAATGAATTGATGATAGCGCTGTCAGATCAAAGGAAAGAGTGAAAGAAAGGAATAGGAAGAAAAGAAATAACATTGAGTACCTGCTATATAACAATATCACATTAACATAACTTATTCAAAAGACTTAGTTTAAAATGTCTTAACACTTACTAGTTGGTGTCCTTGAGCGATTCAAGCCCTATCAATCTCTGATCCCACATGTCAAAGTGAAGGAAGTAATACCTAGAACTATGTGAGGACTAAACAAGAGAGTGTATGTTAAGCATTAAATTATCCGTGCAGTATAGAAAGACTATCTTGTACTCTTGGATCTTCAGAATGGTTCTGTCACTTAATGCTCATAACCATACCATGGCATAAAGGCAGTGGCAGAACTGGCATTCAAATCAGGCCTGTCTAGTCCCAAAGCCAAGCAATACTCATATATTTGGCCTCAAGATATCTGTACATTTTTCTGCTGGGAATTCTTTCTCCACTCCCCTCTCCTAAATCTTCAACTGCCTGTTAAATCCTATTCATCCTTTACAATTCATTTTAAATATAACTTTTTCAGTAAACTATGCCTGGAGCTTCTATTACATGTTCTCTTAGTATTCTCTCATTTTACCTTTGTTGTATTAATTAATAGTTAAAGTTGTTAATTCGTCTTCCAATTATTTTTAACTACTGTTTCTCTACTAGACCGTAAGCTCAAGCAGGGGCCATTTCTTTCTTTCCGACCATCATGTCTCCCATCCCTAGGAGGGTACCTGGCACAATGCAGGCATTCAATAAAAATTTGTTGGATACATCAATTAATGATAAGTGAAGACTGAAAAAGAGTTTTGGGTTGGCAAATATTTTTGTTTGGTTTTATTTATGGCCATGCTTCACGGCTTGCAGAATCTCAGTTCCCTGACCAGGGATTGAACCCAGGCCACGGCGATGAAAGCCCGGAATCCTAACCACTAGGCCACCAGAGATCTCCCTGGTTTTATTTGTTAATGACAGAATGTTAATAAGATCCCTGAGGATTTCAAAGAACTTGATCCAGGGCACGGAAGCAAGAGCTGCCCAAGAAAAGGAGGAGGAACAGTTCTGACACTGTGATAGGAAAGACAATTGTAAGATCATTGTAGATGCAGAAATATTTTCAAAGGAGATCCCTTCATAGACATTCTACTCTGTAGAGGGTGGTATTCACACGTGAGAATGAGTGACTGAAAGGAGATGGGGTTCTGAAGAGCTTAGTGAAGAGAATGGAAGAAGGCAATAAATGAGAGTCCAGAGCTGCCAGAAAGCATCAAGCATTCAGCCAAAGTTAGATTACGAATGCTTAGCCTTACCAATCTACACTGACTCGGGTGGCATTTCCTGCTGCGTGGTTCAGCAACTACCGTCTTGAAGACAGATGGTTAGACTCAGTGTAAAGATGATGTTGATGATGATGATGATGATGACATTGATTCACTGTTAACTCCGTCAAGCACTGTGTAAAGCAGTGTCTATGAATTGCTTCATTTCTTACACACACAAAGAATGTTGTGTATACCCATTTTTTTTACAAATGAGAACGCTGAGACTTCTGTTTTACACAGCTTTATTAAGGTATTTTTACAGGCTATAAAAGTCACCCATTGCATATGTAGAATTAAATGATTTTTTATAAATTATACAGTCGGCAATTATCACCACAAGGCAGTTTTAGACCATTTCCATAACTCCAAAAAATTCCCTTGAGCCTGTTTGCACTCAATCCTGCTTTAACCCCCAAACACAGGCAACCACTGATGCACTATCTGTCTCAATACATTTGCCTTTTCTGGACATCTCATATAAATGGAATCAAAGAATATAGAGATTTGTTTTTTTGTGTGGCTTCTTTCACTTAGGATAATGACTTTGTGGTTCATTCATGCTGTAGTATGTATTGGTATTTTGTTCCTTTTTTATTGCTGAATAGCATTTAATTATATGGCTACACCACATTTTGAAATTCACAGGCATTTTAATTGTTTCCAATTTTGGACCATTATGAATAATACTGCTGTGAACATTCACTTACAAGTCTTTGTGTGAACATATATTTTTACTTCTCTTGTGTAGATTCCTAGGAGTGGAATTCGGAATTACAACGCTGTGTGATAAGGTTATGTAAGTTTTTAGGAAACTGCCAAAATGTTTTTCAAAGTAGATGTACCATTGTATATCCCCACCAGAAAGGTATGTGTCAAATGTGTTTTCTGTGTCTATTGAGATGGTCATGTGGTTTCTGTTGTTGATTCTATTTATGTGGTTATTACATTGGCTGATATTCAGATGTAAAACCAACTTTGCGTTCCTAAGATAAATCCCACATGCTCATGGTACACAATCCTTTTTATATGCTGCTGAATTTGTTTTGTTAATATTTGTTAAGGAGTTTGCATCTATCTTTACAAGGGATGTTGGTCTGTAGTTTTCTTGTGATGTTTTTATATGGCTTTGGTATCAGGGTAATTCTGGCCCGAAAAAAAAATAAGAAGTGTTCCCTCTTCATCCATTTTCTCAGTTCATAAAAACTGATATTTCTTCTTTAAATATTTGATAGAATGCACTAATTAAGACATGAGAGGACATGGGCTTTTGTTTGTGGGAAGATTTTAAATTACTAATTAGATTTCTTTACTTGTTCTGGTCTCAAGATTTTCTATTTCTTCTTGAGTCCATTTTGGTAATTTGTAAACACAATTTTCTGCTCTAATCGTTATTCTTTCCTTCCTTCTGATTACTTTGGATTTGGTTTGCTCTTTTCTAGTTTTTTAAAGGTGAAAGCTTAGGTTATTGGGATTGGAAACTCTTTTTTGGCGTCATAAGCATTTAGAGTTACAAATTTCCCTCTATGCATTGCTTTAGTTGCATTCCATAATTTTCATCTGTTTTTTTTTAGTCTTCATTCAACTCAGAACAACTTTTGATCCCCTTTTGGCTTCTTCTTTGACCCATGGGTTATTTAGAAGTGTATTTGTACCCAAATATTCGGCACAGATTCCCTTCTACTGTGGATCTCCAATTTAATTTTTTTGTGGTCAGAAAACAACAACTGCATGATTTTAGTTTTTAAAAAATGTACTGAGAATTATTGCATAGCTCAGCCTATAGTCTATACTGAAGAATATTTCATTCTAAAAATGTGTATTCTGCAGTCCTTGAGTGAAATGTGCAATAATGTCAATTAAGTAACATTGGTGGATAATGTTGTTCAGTCTTTTATACCCTTGCTGATTTTCTTTTGAGTTACTTGTTATATCAATTATTGAAGTGGAGTGTTGAAATCCCCAACTATTACTTCTTTAATTGTCTATTTCTCCTTTCAATTCTGTTGGTTTCTGCTTCAAGCATTTGGGTTTCTGTTATAAAGTGCATATACATTTAGAATTGTTATATCTTTCTAATGTATTGACCCTTTTAACATTATGAAATATCTCCCTTTGTTTCTAATAATATTAATATATGAAGGTTTATTTTGCTTTATATTAATATAACTACTCCAGATCCATTATTGTTACTGTTTCATGGTATATCTTTTTCCAGCCTTTACTTTAAAGCTATTTGTGTCTTTGCATCTAAGTTGCATCTCTTCTAGACAGCATATAGACATCACAAAATGCCAAAGAAAACTTGATTTATTTCTCCTTAATTAGCACCTTAAGGGTTTAAATTACGAAGCTAATAAAGACACCATCTACCCTAACCAAGCAATTGTAAGACTAGGTAATGAGATACAGAAATTTCAACACTGTATTCTTAGGAAAGTTTGCATACATTTCCTTTTAGGTAACTCTGAAATTTGGAATTAAATGTTTAACTCTTCTGGGAGACCAGAGATGGATGATTTTGAGTTTCTAGTCACTTTTTGTCTTCTTTCACTGTGGTTTTGATGACTTCAGATACCCTATTAGTTCTAAGGATACAAGGAAAACTTAAAAACATTTCACTCTTTATACTAATATTCCTTCACTGAAATTGAAGGAGAATGCAACTTTTTCTTATTGCTTACAATATTATCAACCAGTAAGTGACTGATGACAATAGGGCAGGTCTTTCACTTTTACCCTTAACAATTCCATGACTCTGTTGGGCACTGCACCTGCCAGTTATGACTCATTGCTTCTTTTCAGCCATCACATGTAGATACTTTGTCTTCTTCTTGCTCCCAATAACACATACTCTTCTCCCAAAGTCTGTTCTTTCAAAATACATGTAATAATATATTGTATTCTCTGTGAATCCAATTGCATCCAATTTCTACCATCCAAGTTTTAGAAAATACACTGTTTCCATGTCACTTAGGTTATTATTTCCATGGGCTGACATACAACAGCAGGACACTGAGTTGACTATAATGTCCCAGGGCTGGGACTAGTGCTCTGAATAAATCCATATGTCTCTGAACCTCAGGAGGGTAGGACTGAGAACTGTCCAATGAGCTGAGTGTGAGGAGCAATATCTTGGAATGAGCAAAGGCAGACACATCTTTGTTGAGCTCCACCTTGTGCAGGCTGAAGATGTCAAGGTCATCACATCTCCTACAGACCATTCTAGACTGTCTAAGAGGACCATCCTTCTGCAATGTCATTGCTGAAATTGCTAGTGTCCAAGCAACGCATAATTATTTGACTCCAACCATCGTAAATGTATGGACTGTTTTCTTCTCCTCATTTTCCTAGGTCTTTGAATTTATGTCTGAGACACCTTCATTAGTTTTTGCAGTCTAGGCTGCCAAGTCTACCTACCATGCCTCATCAGGTGGATGAAAAGGAGCACAGAGAAAGTTCCTCTTGAAACTTCAAAATCATTTATTTGATTAACCCAACAATTACCGATTTAGGAGGGCTCCAATTTTGGAGATAGGGCAAATACTTAATACTTAAAAGGTTACTATAATTTAAAGTTCCTGAAGACTGGAGATCTCTTCTGAATTAGAGGCTTGTCCCAGATAAGGTCTGTTTTCTTATGAACAAGCTAAAAGGATTTTATGTCTGTCAAATAAGCTAAAATGATTTTGTTTGTCAAACATTTATTATTTATCAATAACAAAAATGTTTTTATAACAATTTACATTTTTGAAAGCACTTCCATGTCCATTAATAGGCTTTATTCTTATAATAATTCTGGAGGTAAGTGTTATTATACCCAAATTACAGCTGAGACCTATTCTGCACAGTTAATAAGGGGCAGAATCTTGATTAGAATTCAGTTCTTCTGATGCTGTATTAATCTACTTCACACTATACAATAGAGGTTCTCTTCATTAAAAATTTAATTCCCTTGCTAGCCTTACTGCACTTGTATGGAACAAGGGTACATAATGGTTCAGTACATGTAAGAAAAAAATTTAATAATTGAGTTCAAAAGCCATAAGGGATTAAGTAAATTTCAGTGCATCTATAAATTAAATCCTGTCCATTGAAAGGTACTGTGTTGAATATCATTATCATGAGAATATAACCATAATATACAAGCAGAAAAAATTTACAAAAGACTGTGTGTAAACAGAATAGATAGTCCAGAAATAGATGCACACATATAGAGTAAACTGCTTTATGACAAAGATGCCAAATATTCAGTAGGAAAAGAATTTATTTTCAATAAATGGTTATGGAGCAACTGGATATCTCTATGAGAAAAAAATGAACTTTGTGTCAGTATTTCACATCATACTTAAAACTTAACATGAAATGGACCTTGAACCTAAGTATGAAAGAAAAAACCCACAAAATTTCTAGAAGAAAACAAAGAATATTTTCATACTTTAGGGTAGAAAATTATTTCTTAATTAGTACAAAAATTAATATACATCAAAGAAAAAATGATAAATTGTATTTCATTAAATTTAAGGACTAATTTCTCAAAGGACACCAGGAAGAGAATGAAGAAAATAATCCAAGAATGAGAGGAGACAGTTATACAGTTGGTCCTTTGTATCCACAGGGGATCTGTATCAGGACCCTCCGCAGATATCAGAGTCGGCAGATGCTCAAGTCCGTTAAACTGCCAAAGAACAGTCAGCGCTCCGTATCTCATGGATATGGAGGGCCAACTCGAATACATATATCCAGCAAAAAAGCTTATACATAGTATATCTCAGAAATTCCTTCACACTAATAAGGAAAAGACAAACAAACCAATTTTTAAAATTGGACAAAAGATTTAAACAGGCACTATATAAAAGGGAATACCTAAGTGACAAATTAGCAAAAATCAATAGAATCATCAGTGTAATGCAAATTAAACTAACTATGCAATACCACTACATCCTCTTTAGAATAGCTAAACCCAAAAGACTGATAATACCACTTGTTGTCAAGAATGTGGAATAACTGGAACATTCATATCTTGCTGAGGGAAAACTAAACTGGTGCAACAACTTTAGAAAACTGTTGCCATTATCTACTAAAGCAACATATACCTTTATCCTATGATCCACAATCACACCCCTAGGCATACACCCAAGAGAAAAAAGTGCATATATCTATCAAAAGACATATGCAAGAATATCCACAGAAGCCTTATTCATAATGGCCAGAAACTGGAAACAACCCAAATAATATCAATAGAAGAAGAGATAAGTAAATCATGGTATAGAATAGAATAGTAGACAGGATCAAAATTTAACAAGTTAATGATGGATGAAATAATAAGCATAAATCTCATAGACATTTTGTTGAGGAGCCAGATGCCAAAAAAGGTTCATACGGTATGATTCCATTTATATGAACACTGGGAACAGGCATACTATTGATAATGTTGATATGGATGTGGGTGACAGTTATATGTAACTACAAAGTCAGGTGTTGCTTCAGTTTCAATGTACTTCCTTATGGCCAGTGCCTCTTAATTTTTATTCTGTTAAAGTCTGACTTCAGCTACTAGCTAAGGTGTGCTGTTTTTCCTTCACAATTGCTTTGATGGTAATTTTGAACAGAACTTTCCCATCTTCCTCCCTTCACTTCTTTTTTCACATCTACGGACAGGTAAGAGTCTAAAAGATTACACTGAATACTTTTGGTGTTGGCATGACCATTGCCAGGCAGCTTCTTCATGAAAGCTCTTTCTGCAAAAGTCACCAATAGCATCTTTAAACCTCCAGCACTCACAGCAAAGCATTTTTCAAACTTCTAAGACATTTCTTTTGAAATAATGATAACAGGATACATCTGGGCACACTGTTCCTGTCTTAACATCTTAAGAGTGAGAGTTCTAGATAATGTCCTTGTCTTTTTCTTTTTCTTTTTAACATAATCCTTATTATGTTTGTAACTTTGCTTTGCAATAACTAAAAATAAGGGAAGAACATGTCTTTTTGTTTGTGCTGAATAAACATTAGAGCTGGTTGGGGTCTACTTTTCTTCTTTTCTTGGCCACACTAATTGCATTAGTGTGGCCACTTGAGGCATGTCTCAAAAAAACACAGAGACACATGCATTTTTCTCTCCCTCTCTGTCTCTCTCTCACACTCACACACACACACGCACACAATTGAAGGAAGTCAGAATAATCCATTTTGCCATAAAACATCTAGGTTTTGACAACTGGCACCCAGTGGAAAGGCATCCCAAATGTGGCTTTAAAGCAACCATGAGACTGTTTTAGGCATAATATACACAGAACCAATCTGTTTGCTCTGAAATTTAAGGTTTAGAACTCACATAAAGCTTGAGGCACAGGAACATCAGTCCTAGTTTCTCAGTACATCCAGTTTGTTGAAGAATCCAACCAGGATTTGTGATTGAAATAAAATGACATTTCCCTTAATAAAGGAAAGGGTATGTGACATAATTGGGATACTGTAAAACATCCTGAGAAATCATGGATGGAAAGCATTATTGGGGAATAAATTACTAATTGCATTAGTGTTCTGCTCTGCTGAACTTAGCATATAACTTTAAACTATACCTGGCATCTAGGTCCATGACCGTAATTTACTTTCCTTGCATTTAAAAAATATTCACATGCATTATTCTTAACAATGCTTTTTTCAGAGGTTCAAAGACAATCTTCATAATTCCTTTAGTTTATGAATAAAGACACAGAAATATTAGTCTAAACTGGAAGCTCTTGAGGGAATTATATCCCTTGCTATGTTTTATACATTATCTAATTTTCTCTCAGCAACCAAAGATCCTGAATTATAATTGTGGTCATCCTCATAACAACAAAAATGAGTGAGATCTTTTACTACCATAAACTATGCTCAGCCCACTCCTTTGTTCTTGAGATGCAGGATCTCCTCTCAGAAGAAGTAGAGAGACCTGAGCAGCCCGACAGAAGGTTGACAAGTACACAAGGTTAGGAGACACATCTCTACTCTTTATCACACTGTGGTCTGATGGTCTCCCCTTTTGTCCCCAGCCATCCCCACCCAACTGCCAGGGACAAAACGCACATCTGGTCAGTATGGAAGGAGCAAGATCTGTGGGTGTTTGGTAGAGTTTCATTTTACTCTTTATCACCAATGTCTGGCTTTCCACAGCACTAGCTGTAGTAATATTCTTCAGCACACAATCAGAATTTTCTTCTTGGAGAAGGCTCATCACAGATACATCAGAGGGTCTTTGAACAATCTTGTAAATGAAAGGAGTAGTTCTTTTATACAGGCTTCCAATAAGACTGACTATTTGGGCATAGATACGAATGAAAAAACCTAAGCAAAAATCAGCAGTCCTCCCATTGACAGATCCTTCGCAAGTTTTGAGTAAGAATTCAAAATGATGATGTCTTCTATTGCATTCATCCTCCTGGAGATAAGCCATAATCGTGTGCATTCCAAGCACTTTGGTATTCCCCGCTGAACTTGACTTTGAAGCACATTTTCTAACACACGTGAAATGTCCCCTGATTTAGCCTCCTTAAGAAAAGTTGACCACCCACCCACTGTCAGGGGTGGGGTCACAGTTTCTCGAGTCCCTGCCATCATGAGTGAGTTAGATTGAGAAATTCGGTTGAACTGAAAAGCATGAAGTAAAGAACTAAGATGGTCATTTTGCTCTCCCCTGACAGATATTGGCAGAGAGAAAATATAAACGTAACAATGTCCTAAGGGCTCAGGTGATCTTTTCCCTCCACTGATATACACCTCAAAAAATAACAAAAATTGCTAGTAAGCCAGCCAAGACAGCCAAGAAGTTCCCTGAACTCTTGATGGGGAAAAATTGGTACTGATCTTGTCAAATTGAATAACCACTTCAAACAGGTTAACTCTAGTTTTTTTTCTAATAACGATGGCTTTCAGAATAGGCACATCTTGGATGTGTAAAAGATAAAGATGAGATGTGTGCTCTTACACTAATGATTAAAAATAAACCACAGAGAGTCTGGGTCACTACAGACTTCATTAGTTTCCATTAGGATATTTATTTTTTGCAAGTGGTACTTCTAAAAACAAAAATTTCAAAAGATTTTATACATTGCCTACTATCCAACCTCTGTTTCTTTGGGAGGGAGTGGAAGATAAGAATCAAATCCACAGTGAACAGACAATTGTGCTTTCTAATCCTCTTGGTTCAAGACTGGTCTGAATAAAAAAGTGAAGCTCCCCCGCCTTTGCATTCACCTCAGAAAAGATTTTAGCAAACACAAGACACCAAATGGCACTGGCATTAAAAAAATTGTTTAAAGCATTTCTATTTTCTTGCAGAGCAAACAGTCAACCATCAGAGTTTGGTCATCAATTCATTGACAACTACTATGATGTGATTGGAATTTTGGAGCACCATAAGAAAATCCTCCCCATCTCCTTTATCAGTGCTGCATTTCTAAAAAACAGCCAAATAGGAGGGTGAAGATAGCCCAGCAATGCCTTTTTAAATTTACAGTTTTAGAGTAATTATGAGCGCTATTGCTGACGGCAGCAATATTTTCAGAACCCGTATCCCCGCAAAGTTCCTCAAAGACTGGATGCATAATTTGCATCGAAAGTTACTAAGCATCTGTTTGACTGCATTTAGTCTCCCCTTCAAAGAAACATAGAAAACAATTTGCTCTAAGGCACTGTACAGTTAAGAACAAACAGGTGAGATGCTTTCAAACCTATATACCAGTTATATACATACAAATGTGTTTACATATATATAAATATAGATATATAGAGAGAGACTATAATATATGACTGCATTATATATAATAGTAGAATTTAATTATATATGTGAAATTAAATATATATATGTATTCCTGAGACTATACACCAGGTATTAAGCTTCTACATATCTGATGTGTGTCATGACAATAATATATGGAGCCAAATATGTATGCATTCATTCATTCCACAAAAATTTACTAAAGACTTTGTTATGAACAAAGAATCGGACCACATGCTGTTGGGGAAAGAGAGCCAAGGAGAATCTGGTTTCCATAGTCCAAATGAGTTTCAAGCTGCATAAAGGAAAAGGCACGTAGACAGCTCATTGAATACCGAACAGTATGAAGCAAGTGCCCTGATAGAGATAAAACCAGATGCTGAGAAGACGTGAAGGAAGGAGGGATTATTATTGTATGGTCTGAGGGTAGAAGGAGACGAGGAAATATTTCTTGAAGAAGATGCTTTTTAGCTCATTTTAATAGCTGGAAAAGGTGTAAGAATTCTGCAAGCCATTAGAGAAATGTGAGCCAGGCCTGCCAGAAGGGAGGAACAACAAGCTGAGGAATCACAGGGAGGTTCACCCACCCGGAGAGGAGGGTGCAGCAAGGAAGCCACGCCAGGGACAGCAAGAGCGGCAAGGTGGCCTATGATGTGGACACCGTGCTGAGTGTAGGTCAGAAGACAGGGCAATTACTAATTCAGTCAGGGATGATGATGGGGAAGACAAGGCATTTTAACTAAGTATTGAAAGATAAACATGCCTTCTACAGTCAGAAGTGGGATGAAGGGACTTCCCTGATGGTGCAGTGCTTAAGAATCCACCTGCCAATGCAGGGGGACATGGGTTCGATCCCTGGTCCGGGAAGATCCCACATGCTGCAGAGCAACTAAGCCCGTGCGCCACAACTACTGAGCCCGCCTGCCACAACTACTGAAGCCCGCGTGCCTAGAGCCCGTGCTCTGCAACAAGAGAAGCCACCGCAATGAGAAGCCCGTGCACCGCAACGAAGAGTAGCCCCCGCTCGCTGCAACTAGAGAAAGCTCACACACAGCAACAAAGATCCAACGCAGTCAAAAATAAATAAATAAATAAATAAATAAAAGAAGTGGTGGGATGAAAAAGAACATTCCAGAAAAACAAGATGGCATTAGGAGAGAACTGGGGATAAGAACATATAATGTGGACTTAGGGAATGGTGAATGTACACTTAGGATAAAAAACTTTTGCTCATTCCTGACACATGCTAGGAGTTCAATAAATATGTGTTGAATGAATAAATAAATGATTGATCATAGGGAACTAAGGGAGAAAGAGGTTTCAAAACATGGGTTGGAGTTGAACCTTGAATTCCAGACTAAAATGTTGGGACTTAATCCAGTCGCCAACGGGGGGCGCTCAACGAATTTCAAAGGAGAGTGACAGGATCAGTATTGTGAGTCCAGAACTGAGATAAAGGATGGGCTAGAGAGGGAGTAGCAGAAAGAACAGCCTGTCCCTGTATCGCAGACTCAAGATAACAGGGATTTAGGTAATAGTAGGAATTGAACGGATAGAGATAGAATGAATTTAAGACACATCAGAAAGGTGGAGCTATCTACCGCTATTACATAGCTTTCTCAGACTTACCCACTCACAAGAGCACGGCTTTGCAGGCCAATAAATACACACCACAAGCCCTTCAGGCTTATTTTGGCCATGGTTTGGGTCTTTACATTTGGCTTCTCCTCCAGCATCATTCTCGTATTTCGGTCTTCTGCCCCATTAGTTCAATTGCCTGTTTCCACACAAGCACCCATATATATCGCTCTTGGACTTAAAGTAAGTTCTACTTCCCTGATTTGCGATTCAGCGTTCATTCTTGCACCCTTTTTGTTCCTGGTTGTTTCAGGTATCCCTCACCCCAGCCTCAGCCTTTGGACCAAACCCCTAACGGTGACCCACTTGTTCAGAACCTTAAAATAAAAGGTTCCTTAAAATAAAATGTCATCAGGATATCTAAATACTCCAACACGTATACCATTGGACTTTCCAAATGGTCAATGTGGTTTCCGAGACGTGCTCAAAAACATTTTTTTAAAGGTCATTTGACATTTGGTACAAGGCATTGCACCAACAGCCAATAGGCCTATCACACTGATTAATACTAAGAAAAGGCACTAGAAAAAAGGTGGTACCTAGATAATTTATTTTTTGTGTGTGTGCAGTTAACTTCATTAAAGAAGAACAGAATCAAAAGATGATGGTTAACTCTTAATTATTTAGAAACAAATCATGCTATAGATAACTAGACATATGTTATAACAATCAGACACATGATACGACTTTTTAAAAGCTCTATTTAGCTTTGAGGTACAGCATATGTGTGTTAATCCCATTTCTAAAAATTTTCAGGACAATCTCACTGTCCTCATAAATGTGTTTGTAATTGTCAAGCCATGTCTTCTAATTTTTTTCATTTGAAAAACATGAACACTGTTAGCAGATTTGCTTTGGGCGAAATTAAATTTAGATTCCACCCCCAGGGTCTGCCGGAGGGTGGAGAGAATCTTACCCAAATCTAAGAATTCCACTATCTAGGGGAAAACGCACCAGAACTCTAACCCACATGCTCTTTGGGTCTACACTCTTAGGAAAGTTCAGCTAGCCCCTGCTTGCTATAATGCTAAATGTTTTCTCAAATTGCTGTTGAATGTTTGCCCTAGTTCTTAGCAGATGCTCTGATTCAAAAGGGCTCTATGTTCTCAGGACATTGAAATTATGACTTGAAAAGAAAAAAAAAAAAAAACAAAGCCCGTTATTGCATTTTTCCTGGTTTGAAAAATCAAGTTGAAGACAGTGACCCTCTTCCAAAAGGCAAGAGCATTGCCTCACGGTTTGGGGTCCTTGAGCAATGTCCCTCAAGGCCTATACATGAAATGAGGACAATACGGAGACCCGGGCGTTCACATAATTGATCCACTTTCATCCGTGTAAAGGGATGAGAAAGTCTCAAATTATTAACAGTCCAGTGCTTTTACAGCTCCCACCTACCGCACACTTACTGCTTTCAGATTTCTCCTAATTGAATTACTGAGAGCAGACCAAATGACCTTAGTTGTCCAAGCAGTATTTATCACATTTTAAATGAATTTCATTATTAAAAGAAAATATTCTCTTAACCCATTTTCCACCTTATAGTAATTATATCCGTGGTGTCCTAAGTTTTCTGTGACTTTTCTTTTCAAGAAACAACTATTAACTTTCCACAGACTCAGTGACCTTGTTTGGATGACTCTGTCCCCTCAGGTGACCTTGAGGCAAAAATTACAGAAGCATCAATTGGCAAGTTCGTGAGCATTCAGCAAAGTATGAAAAGGGTAAGAGCTCTTCATTTCCCAGCACTGGTATTCATCATGGAAAGACACATAAAAAGAAAGGGCAAATTCCAATAACACGCATCCAGTAAATTGGAGACTCTTGTCACAGTAAATGCCAATTCAGCAGTTTATAATCACAATGCATAACATGGCTACATTACTTATTTTTTAACCCTCTAAATTGGGCATTTTATTACTGTTCCTCTGTGTCACCCTTTGTATCATTGAAAATCCTAAGTTTCTTCTGCTATGAGATCATCTTTCTGAGTCTGTTGAATTTCATCTTGGTTATTTAGTAACAAGTCCTCTTCGCAATGGCATTCAATCAAGAATCACAGATTTTGAAGAAATCTGATAGGTCACTTAGTTCCACATAGACCATTGTACAAAATGAACTTGAAGGGAAATACACTATAAAATTGTTTCTAAACTATTTGCAAATACAACAAACCACAGACCTTCTCTTAACAATTTGCCTGGCATTTCATCCATTTTAAGCAGGTAAATGGAGTCCAAATTCTCTTGCCTGAATTGGAGTTAATTTCAAAACCAACAGTCAAGGTGAATCATCATTCCTAAATATATTTATTTATGAACTAAAGGAGAGTAGTTCAATACAGATTGCACTGGTGTCAACACAGTGTCCACTGTAAGTGGTGTTCTCTATTAGATGTGCTTGAATTTTTTCTTTGGTAAGAATCCTATAACCAAAGCGCAGTTAATAAGGTCAAACACATTTCTGGAGATTTCCACACATGTTCAGGTATTCTCACCTCAATATTACATTTCACCTAAGTGGAATATGTGAGGTAGAGCAGTAACATGGAACAAACACTGGACAAGAGGTATCACGGGTATGGAGTTAAGGTCCAGCTCTCTGACTCATGAATTCCATTACACAGTCACCCAAACTCCCTGGGCCTTAGTTTCCTCATTCATGAAACTATTTCTGAAGTCATATGATTCTATAGGTCTATGTCAAATACCAGATTAACAGCAGGCTTTTGATGTTTTCTCCTAAATCAAAACAAAGCAAAACAAAAAACAGAAAAGGCAACAAGAACACACCTGGCATTAGTTTATACCTAGGTGGTGTTGAATTTCCATCTTTGCAGTATTACTCCCCCAAGCACAGTGAGAGCATTTAGTATTTAGCAGCGGAGTTATTAACCCATGCTCAGATGTGTCACGATGATGCTTGAATCCTATTAAACAATATATTTCTTTAAAAAAAAAGTCTCAGGTTTCTTAATCTCTTCACAGTTTATCTCTAGTGACTGAAGCACATATATTAGAATTGAACAGTTAGTATTTCTGGTATAGGACTGATCCAGGTTATAAGGCAGAATCTTTCCCTAAAACAGAATCTTCTTTGAGATCATCCTTCAAATGATTGCCACTTATGGAAGTATGTCATCTCTGCAGAAAGAGCCATAGAGGAAAACCAATTCCAGAGATTTCTTTTCTGAAGCATGTTTTGTCTATTTGCTATATCAGCAAGCAAACAAGGTGTTTGAAAATTTTGTTTTCTTGAGTAAGATGCTCCTATGACATTACTGATCCTAAGGTACAGCCATGGGTTTCTGCTATTGATTTTAGCATCCTATTTGGAGTATGCTAGCCACATGTTACAAAGCCAGTCCTCACCACGTCCCACCAAGAATGTCAATCAGCTTTCCATGCTGCTTCTGTCCTTTGCACACCACCCCCCTGAGGCAGTGCCCTAAATCATCCCACATAAGCCCTGGCAGATCTCCAGGCCCACGGGCAATGGTGGACTCCAAACTAGAGCCAGTATAATGATTAACGTTTCCTGCCCATATGATGCTATTTCAGGCATCTCAAGGCCTTCCCTGCCTTAAAATCAAAATTCCACTTTTCTCACTGATGCTTCAAATTCCTTTAAAAGAATAAAGAGATGCTTTGACTCAGTACACATTTTCTTGGGAGAGGAAACATATGACCTGAAATCCATATAATTGATTAATCTGACAAAATCGATGAATATAAAACCCCTTTCTGAGGACAGACGTTGATGTGGACCCTTACTGGCAGGTGAAATGGGAAAAGCACAGCAAAAAGAGATGGAAGACACCAAATATTTTGCTTCCTTTTTGCTTCATAATCATTTGCAACATAATAATAATGATATTCATCCCATGAGGTTGCTGAGCTAATAACTGATAACAATAAACACCGTTTATCGAGTCTTTCAATAGTGAGAGGTAGCATCAGTGAAAATGCTGGTAAGGACGTCCAAAAAGCCTCTCCTCTTTATAAAAGCAATGAGAACACTGCCAAAAATTGTCAAAATTGGCATTTTTATAACTCCGAAAATTAGCCAAACTCTTGCTGCAATTCATAGAGCATTTTTTTTAAAAAAAGGATAAATTTCATTAAGAAGAGAAAGCTGGGCTTCCCTGGTGGCGCAGTGGTTGAGAATCTGCCTGCCAGTGCGGGGGACACGGGTTCGAGCCCTGGTCGGGGAAGATCCCACATGCCGCGGAGCGACTAGGCCCGTGAGCCACAACTACTGAGCCTGCGCGTCTGGAGCTTGTGCTCCGCAACAAGAGAGGCCGCGATAGTGAGAGGCCCGCGCACCGCGATGAAGAGTGGCCCCCGCTTGCACAACTAGAGAAAGCCCTCGCACAGAAAGGAAGACCCAACACAGCCAAAAATAAATTAATTAACTAAAAAAAAAAAAAAAAAAAAGAAGAGAAAGCGTCACAGTGTTTTAACTTGCCCTATTCCCACCCCCTCCCCGCCCCGCCAGATTTGCAGTACCCTTGAAAACCAAGAGCCACAATCACAGCTAAAGCCAGCAGTCTGGCAGCCTTTGGAAGGGGCAGAATGGGGTTGGAGCATCTTCAAAGCCCCATTCCTAGAGAATCGGCCATTGTTTGACCTGTCTTGCGGTTCCCTGAAAGATCCCACTTGCAAGACTGTCTTTAAATGAGCTGACTTGAAGCTCACCCAATGCAAAAAAGCCTTTTCCCAGGGGTGTTTGAAATAAATCAGAGGCAGTTGTTTAGCACTGCAACTCCCTGAAGCAGTGGGTAACAGTTAATACAATAGGCTAAACAAAAGCTTAAAAGGAAAAGATGGGTAATGAGATGGCCATAGGAGGCTTTGAAAATCCCTAGTATATTCCCGCTAATCTAGAAACCCGTGCTTGTGTGTCGGGCTGTGCATCTGGCCAGGGCTGTGTGCGTGCTCAGGTGGGCCTATAACACACTAACCCCTTGCTAAACCTGAGGTTCTATGCAAGCAGAAAATGAAGGCTAAGAAGCAACAGCCCAGCTGCGTGCTGAAGGTATTCTCTAGTACACACACAGAGTCCCTTGGCAAAGACTGGGGGACTTATTAATTACAGGCTTTTAAGAAAGTCTTTGTTGAATCATTAGCTGACCATTAAGATAATTGAGCAGAGACTTCGGTGGCCACACACAAAAAAAGAATACAGAATTTACAGAATTTGTTCAGAAAAGTCACTAAACAACAGCAGCAAACCCTGTGGAGGACGGAGAATCTGATTTCCAGAGTTGCCATATTATATTAACTAAAATGTCTAGTTTTCAACAAAAAGTAGGAGACATACAAAGAAACAAGAAAAGATGGCCCATACACACAATCAATAGAAAACCTGTTCCTGAGGCAGGCCAAACGCTGGCACTTACAATAATGAATTTAAATTAGCTCTTCTAAATATGGTCAAGGACGGGGCCCAGAGCCAACATCGGCACCAGGGTGGTCCCTACGTCCCGCCCCCGCCCCCCGCCGTGACACAGTTTCCACAAACGGACACACACGGAGCCCGCGCGGGGGCGAGGCACGACAGCTTCCCCCGCCAGGTCCCCCAGAGGTCGGTCCCCCACAAGCCGGGTGCGCAAAAGGGCGCCCGCTGTGCTTTCCCTCCCGAAAGCGGGCTGCGGGGCCCAAGCGTGGACCCTGAGACACGAAAATGCGCACCACGCCGCCACGGGGGACAAGAGGCCGGGCGCCCTGCATTTCTGGAATCACCGGGACGCCTGTGTAAATTTCCGTTTGGCCTGTCATTTTCCAAAGGTCACTCAAGATCAGGGGACAGAATGCCTAGTCTCCAAGGGTCCTGCCAGCCCACCCACTGAAAAAAAAAAAATTAAAAAAAAAAATAAATAAATATGGTCAAGGAACTAAAGAAGTTATAAAAAGGAACCAAATAGAAATTCTGGAGATTAAAAGTACAATAAGTGAAGGGCTTCCCTGGTGGCGCAGTGGTTGAGAATCTGCCTGCCAATGCAGGGGACACGGGTTCGAGTCCTGGTCTAGGAAGATCCCACATGCCGCGGAGCAGCTAGGCCCGTGAGCCACAACTACTGAGCCTGTGCATCTGGAGCCTGTGCTCCGCAACAAGAGAGGCCGCGATAGTGAGAGGCCCGCGCACTGCGATGAAGAGTGGCCCCCACTTGCCGCAACTAGAGAAAGCCCTCGCACAGAAATGAAGACCCAACACAGCCAAAGATAAATAAATAAATAAATAAATAAATAAAATATTAAAAAAAAAAAGTACAATAAGTGAAATGAAAAATTCGCTACAAGAGTTCAACAGCAGATTTGAGCAGGCAGAATTAAAAATGAGTGAACTTGAAGATAGACCAATTGAGATTACCTAGTCTAGGGAACAGAAAGGAAAAAGAATAAAGGAAAATAAACATAGCCTAAGAGCATCAAGCAGACTAACATGTTCATAATGGGAGTCCCAGAGGGAGAAAAGAGGACAGGAGAAAAGCACAGAAAGAGAATTTGAAGAATTAACAGCTGAAACTTCCCAAATTTAAGGAAAACTATCAATCTACATATCTAATAAGCCAAATAAAGTCCAAGTAAGATAAACTCAAAAAGATCCACAGCCGGACACTTCATAATCAAATAGTTGAAGCCCAAGGCCAAGAGAGACTCTTGAAAATATCAAGAGAGAAGTGACTCATCATATACAAGAAATCCTCCATAAGACTAACCAATAAGCTGATTTCTCATCAGAAGCCATGGAGGCCAGAGGGCAGTGATATGACATAATCAAAATGTTGAAAGAAAAAGAATGTCAACTAAGAATTCTAAATCCAGCAAAACTATCCTTCAAAACTAAAGTAGAAATTAAGATATTCACAGATGAAAACTGTGAGGAATTTATTGCTTGCTGAGAGCATTTATTTGCTTGCCTTTCTGCCCTACAAGAAATAATAAAGGAAGTCCTTCAGGCTGAAATAAAAAGATGCTAGATAGTAACTTGAATCCACATAAAGACATAAAAAAGCACTAGTAAAGGTACCTATATAGGTAAATACAAAAGATGGTATAACTTTTTGGTTTTTTGGCTTGTAACTCATTTTCCCTCCTATTTGATTTAAAAGGCAACTGTGTAAAGTAATACTTGTAAATATGTGTTGATGGGCACAAAATGGATAAGGATATCACTTCTATAAAAATAATAGCACAAAGCAGGGTGAAGAAATGGAGCTATTAGAAAAAAGATTTGTATACTATTGATATTATATTGGTATAAATCCAAAGTAGATTATTATATATTAAAGTGTTAATTATAATCCCCAGGGCAATCACTAAGACAATCACTCAAAGAAAATATAATAAGAGAAATAACAAAGGAATTAAAATAATACACTAGAAAATATCTGTGTAATACAAAAGAAGGTTGTAATGAGAAAAACATTGAAGACATTAGACATATAGAAAACAAATAGCAAAATGGCAGATGTAAATCATACCTTATCAGTAATTTTATTTAACATAAGTGAATTGAACATTCCAATTAAGAGAAAGAGACTGGCAGAATAGATAAGAAAAAAAAAAGATCCCATTATATGCTGTCTGCAAAAGACACACTTTTAAAGACACAAATAGGTTGGAAGTATAAAAGGTATAGCATGCAAACAGTAAAAGAGAACTTCAGTGGTTATACTAATATTAGACAAAATTGACCTTAAAACAAAAATTGTTACTAGAAACAAATAAGAACATTTTATAATGATAAAAGGGTAAATCCATCAAAAAGATATGGTCATTATAAACATATATGCACCTAACAACAGAGTCCCAAAATACATGTACCAAAAACTGACAGAATTGAAGAGAGAAATAGACAATTCAACAATAATAGGTGGAAATTTCAATAACTCATTTTCAATAATGGATAAAACAACTGGTAGATGATCTCAGGAAATGCAAATCTTGAACAACACTATAAACCTATAGACCTAACAGACATTTTTTAAACACTCTACTCAACACCAGAAGAATATATATTCTTCTCAAGCACACATGGAACATTCTCCAGGATATGCCATATGTTAGGCCAAAAAACAAGGCTCAATAATTTTACATGTATATTACTAAAATGTAATGACTTAAAAATCAATGGCCAGGGAATCTTTTAAGTGATTTACAAGTATTATTTTATTTAATTCTCAAAAGTATCCTATAATGTATGATATGATTAGGTATAAGAAGTATGATTAGGTATGGTGATTATCCACTTATTGCAGATGAAGAAACTATAGTAAAGAGGGTTATATACCTTGCCTAAGATTGAACAGTTAATAAGAAACAAAGGTAGGAGCTACAATTAATGTTTTCATGTTTGAGGTCTCAGGGTAAACGTTTCCACCCAATCTCTACAAGGTCCCTTCTATAATTCACTCTGACAGCATCCTATTCTCTTTCTTCATAAAACTTTTCACAATGTGAAATTATAGTTCTGGGTCTGAAGATAGACAAGTGGATAATATAAGTAGTGTGAGCAACTTGTTCTTGTTTGCCTGAGACTTTCCTGGGGTTGACACTGATAGTCCCAAGTACTGGAATTCTCTCAGTCCTGAGAAAATCTGGGTGGTTGGTCACACTAAGGAATAAATAAGCTACAAGTGTTTGCTCACTGATACCACACAACTAGGTGTTCCCTTCATAAGTCGTAAGAGCTATCACCCAGGAGGTAAGTGTGCTGCAGCCAACCTTCTTTCCCCCAACAGCCCTAAGTGTCTTATAAACCACAGGAGGGTCTCTGTTTACCCACTACAAGGCACCCTTCTCAGTCACCATGGAAACACCATACAGAAACTAAACAAAGATGGGATTTTTAACCCAGCCTTTGAAAAAAAAAAAGAGTCTCTCCAAGAAAGCATTACCATTTTGGAAGGAATGGAGACTGCATTATTGTTTCTTTACTTGTTTATTCTGCTTCTTTCCAGAAGCTATTTACTCCATAAGAGCAGGGGACTCACATTTTCACTCACCATCAAACATTCAGCATCTAGCAAATGCCTGACATCTGGACATCTGGTGCGTATTCAATAAATATTTGAGCCAGTGATCATGTAACTTCTAAGTTGCTCTTAATCACCATCTATTACCTGCCTTAATTTAATACTTTAATTTTCCTGCCTTAATAGAAATACAAACTACTAGTATGAACTATTCACAACATCGCAGGCATGATGTTATCCTAGTAAATTGACAGAATAAGCTTTTGAGGTAATTATTCCCATTTTCCAGATGAAGGAACTGAGGATAAGAGAGATGAAAGAACTTGTCCAAGACCTCAAAGTTTATCTGTATTTGTTCCACAAATGTGTGCTGTAATTTCTCAATTCTATCATCCTTCTGGCAAGAAATATTTCTGTACCCACACAATGGAAAACACAGAATATCAGGTGTTTGATATACGCTTCTCATAGAGACCACTTCTCCATGCCCCTGATATTGTTTATCATACCAATCTGGTAAGCTAAATATTTTTCATATCTGACATAAAGGCAGTCCCAGCCGGGCCCCTCTCCTATTAATAAAGTGCAAATTGACACAAAGTTATGTAAGGCTACAGTAGTTGTAATAATAACCTCTGAATTCATTAAGCACTGGCAAATTTTGAGTACATAATGATAACTTGCCAAAATCTTTTTCTTCTAGTTTTTAGGAGGCAACCAAAAAATGCAATTTCATTCATTATTTTATTTATTTTATTTTAGTGTCCATAGCCAATATGGCTCTAAAACCTCTCCTTTTTTCTTCTTTTTTTAAGAGAATCCTCCGGTGTACATGCATGCTATTTAAACTAAGCTCCCTAAAGCTGAATACAATTTATCTTCAAACAGCAGAGAGGAAGGAGGGTAGAAATCTTCAAATATATAGAAATTCATAGCCAGCTTCTATCAAACTCCTGCCCTTGTCAACTAGTTTAGAACACAATTTTCCAAATGCCACTGCTTTCTGGGATTCAGGAGAGGGTAAGAGAGCTCTTTCATTTCATTAGATTTGTGTCAACTCCATCCTGAGTTTCTAGCAATAGGGACTCTCAGAAAAATATGCTGAGCTTCCCTTCAGGTCTGGGATGCTGTGATTCTGGCATCGCAAAGCACCAAAAGTAAATAAAATGGCTCACATTGTGTTCCAGGCACAAGGGGGCCCAACAGATAGGATGAGAAATCCAGCTGATGTGCCCAAGACCCTACCTCCAATTGCATGCTGCTGTTTTCTCAATATTCAGAGCTGCAGCCATGGCCAAACTGCACACTTGGAGCCAAATTCTCCCCTCAGTTCTGTGTAGGCAACTTCATCCAAAGTCACTAGGTGTAGAGCGCGTATCTAAAAGTGACATTTGGCAATAGCGCCATGGAGTTCTCTTATCTGCCACATACTAACTATGCAATAAGTGCCTTTCTACCAATTTCTGCACAAACGTGAGCCTGTTTGCTACTCTCAGATGGCAGCGCTTGCTGTACAATTTCCTCACTTTTTAAAGATTTTTGTGTTTTGCCAGTCAGGAACACATTTTGCAAGTCCCTGGCAAACACAAGTGTACTTTCTTCTTGGCTTCAACACTTGTGGAAGCCAGATGAAAGGAACAGCTCGCAGGGAAAGCTTTGGATTTCATCAGTCCATCGATGAAGTAGTCCTCTGCCTCTCAGTCAGGTTTTTAAGGGATTGTGTTTCCTTAACTGAAGAAGTAAAAGTGCAGAAGAGGATAAGTGAAGAAAAGAGTTAAAGGTTTGCCTCATTTGAGGAGTATTTTTGGATCCTTCCCTCGACTCTCCCCCCCAACAGGCTAAGTTGGCGGTTTCCACATCCCATGTGCATCTCATATCTTATTGTGTGTGGGGGGGGATTTGCTAGGTATTGTCTGATGCGGGCTCTCTGAGGCAGAGCCAATATCATGTGTATCTCCATATTTCTAGCCTAGAGCAAGGAGTGTGGCAGTCAGGTCAAGACACATTTATTGTCCACCTACTCTGTGCTAGGCACCGAGCCTCCTCCAGAGATAGAATGTCCTCCCCTTGAGAAACTTAGAGTCTAGTCAGGACATGCATGCATCAGCATAACATTTATGCACAAGGCAACTAGAGGTTACATAGAGTATGACCCAGATGCCAAAGGGAACACAGCAGATGGGTACGTAATCCCGGTGGTATAGTCAAGAGGACCGCTGGGAGAAGACTATGCCAGAGCTGAGCCCTGAAAAGAAAGAGGAATTAAGTCAAGAATTAGCAGGGAGGGGAGGGAGTTCCAGGCATGGGCAGCAGCGTGAACAGAGGCAAGAGGGCATAGAACACTATGCAGTTTGCCCTGCAAACTTCAAGGCCCAGGCTGGGGACAGCAGGCCATTAACACCAGAGATGTGGGCAGTATCCAGGTAACCAAGGATTTTTTTTAACCTTATCATTTTTGAGAAAGATAGACATTGAAAGAGTTCAACCCTAAGGGAAACAGGCTCATATCTATGCTTTAAACTGGGAAATTAATAAAGGGGCTGGCTTTTATTTGTGGAAGATTGAAAACAAAGAGCCCAGCTGGGAGGCAATTGTAATCATCTTGGTGAAAGGCCATGGGAGCCTGTATTAGGGCTGAGAGTAAGGCTACGCAAGAAATATTGAAAAGGCAGAATGGGAAGGACATTGTGCTGGGTGAGAGGCAGGAAGTGAGTGGCTTGAGGTACTCTTTAGACCTTGAGATATATGAGCTTGAAGCTCAGAGAGGCGTCAGGGATTAAGATTAAACTATGTGACTCCTAATTTTATAGGAGCTGAAATTATCCTTGAAAGTAGATGAGATTTCCCATGAAGAACTCTTGTTAAAAGAGAGACCCAGTAGCTGGGAATCTTTGGGGAAAAACTATCATTTAAGGGGTGAGCTGGAGAGCAGGTGTCCCTGAAGGTGATGAGGAGACACTTCAGAGACCTGCACGTGAGACAAAGAGAGTGTGAGGTCCTGGAGGCTCAGAGACTTGCAAAATGTGTAAAGATTTTCATAGAAAAGGCAGAAAACTGTCAATGCCCCACTGTGGTAAAGTCAATATAGAGTCACGTCCAATAGCTTTGGCAATAAGGAAGTCTTTGAAGACGTTTTCTGTGGCAGAGACACACATGCATATTGTTTAATAAATACATGAATGAATAAATGAATGAATGGATAAGACCAAGTCTTCAGAGACTCTCTTCCCTTAGGATATAAAAAGTGACGCTTAATTTGTTGGGTGAAGGTTGATTTTCAAAGGAGCCCAGATCTCTAGCCTTATAAACTCTTAATTAGTATTGGTGACACAAAACAAGTCATTCTGTTTCAAGCCTTTTCTTACTGACTTTTCTTCTCCATACACTTTGCCGTGTATTTTAATAATGATAGATGAAGCAAGTCTTAAGGTGGAAATGCGGAATCCAAGGATACTCTCCCTTCATCACTTGCCACGAATAGGACCCACCTCCACATTTACACGTACATTTGGGGTCACAGGTCAGCAGAGGTGTTTGGAAGCATGGAAAACTAGATGCCACAGGGTCAGAATTTTAACACCAGCCCTTTCTTGGAGCAGCCCGGTGTCTTGATTTGAAGTAACAGACTAATGGGCTTCAAAATTTTCTTCCACTTTAAAGTCTTTTTCTAGAGTCTTCACTCTCAAATGCTATTGGAACATCCTAGATTCACTCGGTAAGTGCTCAACGAAGATTCTGGTCGTTAATTCAGTCCTTTGAGACTAAAAGTTTTATTCTTTAGCAAACAGAACTGTTTGCTGTTTGCTCCAGAACCAAGCTGAGATTTATTTTGCTTTCTGCAGTTGCTCTTCATTTCTGCTTTCCCTGTTTGTACATATGCCTTCACTTTATATTCCTGCCTTTCTCTCTGGACGTCTGAGAAACACTGGTCCCCGCCAATGCGCACACCCATGCTGACTGATCCACGGAATGGTACCAAAATCCACTCCTCCATATTTTGACTCACTGCAGAGAGGAGGCATACTGCCAACTTTGTAGCTTCCTGTGTTCGAAGAGTGACAGGAAAGCAAGATGAAGGAGTAAGAAAAGAATTAGAAGTGTGGTTACAGCTGATTAAAGTGTGGTTCCCAGCACAGTGAGAGGAGAAACAACAAACAAATGACCTGGCTGATTTCGCCATAAACATGCACATCTCCTTCACGTATTCCCAGATTTTTACATCTACTGATGTCTTGCCTGGTGTATTCAGACGATGCACCATATGGACAGAGGCAATGTTTTCCTTAATCCTGAGTGGAGTGTACAGCCTGAACTATCATAGTTCCACCACCAACACTAACAATAAAAAGAAATGGTATTGCCACTGCAAAACAGTGATTCGCTTTCAGTATGGAAGCTGCTAAGGGCAGGACTCCTGTTTATGTTATGTTCCGTTCTCAGAGCTCACCGGGCAGTGAGTAAATGGCAGAACGAGGGAGCCCATCTTCTTTCACCGATATCATACATTTCAGCCCTTAATGATCACCTAAATTCCCCGTGCTTCCAAGGGCTGGTGCTTTGGAACTGCTTTGCAAAGGTATTTTAAAAGACTTAATTGCAGGAAACAAGCAGAGTTTTGAAGTTCAGAAATCAAGTTTTATTAGCTAATATTCTGGGGCCCCAAAGACACAACTGTCCACCAGTTGATATTCTAGAAAGAAAAGAACTCTCTGTTAGGTTCAGTCAATGGGACAGTCCCTCACTCCTGTCTCAATAAACCTGAGCCCTAACTTGCATGGATTTTCATACAGCTCCACTGAATTTGTCAAATGGCAGCCCTTTCCACTCTGCTTTGGCATGCAGAGTCCCTCGGTTTTCTTTCAAGGAGATTTTCAGGAGTCCCAGAGTAGTGATTCTGACATCCTATCATTGCAAGAAATGCTTAAGAAATATATAACATCTCTACCAAAGTGAATTAAAATTAATTGCCTTTTTGAGAAATTTGCAATATTATCTGGATATATCTAGAAAAAAACCTTGAGTTGATGTTTAAGAAATATGACGAACAACCCAAGAATACTGATGTTAATTGCATTTTAGGAATTTTGCAACATGTCTGAGACATCAGTAGATAACTGTAAGATGTTATAGACTGGAGCTGAGAACCAGTCCTTAATGATGACAAAATCTCCCAATAGAATTACTGGTAGTAAGGGTTGATGCAGAGAAAAAGAAAAGTGGCATAAGCAGCTATTTCTTTTTCCAAATAAACAACATTGTTTACTCTTAGAACTTTCTTGTTTACCTCATTAAATTTTAAGACTGTTGGACAAAGTCAGTGTCTTATGTTATCAGTCTTTGAGAGTGAAATTTACAGCATTCATAGCTGTTATTTCATGATAAAAACATTTATTATTGCTATGCCCTTTGATCTAAATAGAGCCATGGGCTGCTAAACCATTATTTTTACAAATAGAGAGGAATTAAAAGATGACACCCAGGCACAAAGGAGAGGAAAGGTCCATAATCTATGCGAGAATAAAAGCACTCTGAAGAAATGTTCGAGAAAAGATCAGCTGTTTTGTATACGCCTGACCCTGCCCTTGAAACTAAAGGAGGCTGCCTGACATATTACCTCCACCTCACAGCTCCTTTGATTACAGCCCAATTCTGTAGACCTTTATTTCCTCAGAGGAAATTAGCAACAAGCTCTATCTCATATGCATTTGCACTCTCACATTTAGAATGTTTCCGCCTTGAATTTACATTTAAGAGTACTAAAAACCACTGATTTCTAATTATAATGGTGAGCTGCATTTCTAAAAAATGTAAAACTCAATAACATGAATGTCATTCATATCCCTTATTCTAATGGGCACTATTAAAAAAAAAAAAAGCCCATTTAGAGAAGACTTCCCATTTCTAAAAGTATGGCAGGCTGAATTTTCTGTTTACCTTTGAAAGCTCCCAAAAGGAATGAAAAAAATCATTTTTAAAGCATAGCTTTTTTTTTTTTAACATCTTTGTTGGAGTATAATTGCTTTACAATAGTGTGTTACTTTCTGCTTTATAACAAAGTGAATCAGCTATACATATACATATATCCCCATATCTCCTCTCTCTTGCGTCTCCCTCAGCCATCTTGGAAGTCTTGAGGAAAAAAGGAACCCCAGATGAACTGAACCCCCAAAATGAAGTAAAAGCCAGACCCCGGAGAGGTAAGGCAGCATCAAAGCCTCGATTGTCTTGAGGGTATTGGCCAAATCTTGTGACCTTGACTCTCTTTTTGGATGGATTGTCAGGGCATAGCAGGTAAGAGATAAGAGTCAAGGTCTGCAAAGAAAAAATTTAATAGAGTTCTAAATAAAGCTGAGATTCCAAAGTGGAAGAGTAAATAATAAACAATCCTCATCCCAGGAAAGGAGAGTAAGGGAACTTAAAAGACAGTGCCTGCCATAACTTGACACTCAGTATGAGAAAAAATAAATCTCCCTGAGAATTCGTCATCACAAGTCAATCCTTATGGACACTATGGAGTTTGTGACCCACATTTATGCTTTCTGTATGTATTGAAAAATGACAAGCATAGAAAATAATTAAATATGTATCCAGATTGGTAGTAAGCTTGGACAGCTTCTCTAGAGGAATTCAACATCAAGTTGGAGCTCTAATAGTTCTCACAGATAATTCTAAGAAAAACAAGGCAATCACAATAAAAAAAAGATCACCACACATAAGAAAAAGCACACCAAGAATGAGAGATGGCAGAATCATCTACAAATTTCTCAGATACTGAACACATAATATTCTTAAAATAAAAGAATTATGTTTAATATGATCTAAGAAATAAAAGATTCAGAAGCATGGAAAACAAGATATTTTAAAAAACAAATCAATGTTTAAAAGAATCCATTGGATTAAATTTTTTAAATGAAATTTAGAACTCAGTAAGATAAATTAGCAAATTCAACACAGCTGAAGAGAGAGAATGAATAAACTTAAAGATAAATCTGAAGTAATCAAACCAGAGAGAAAATTATTAAAAGTAGAAAAATGTTGAAAAGATATAGAGAAGATAGGCTGAGAAGGTTTGGAGTACATCTAAATGGAGTTTCAGAGGGACCTAATGAATAAAATTGGGATAAGGAATTATTCAAAAAAATAATAACTAATACTCTCAACAATTTTTGGAAGATACTGAGCTCATATCCAAAAAGCTCAATGATTTCCAAGCAGACTAAATAAAAAGAGATTCACACCTAGACATACTGAAAGTAAAATTATATAACAATAAAAATAAAGACCAGATATTTAAAGGAAGCAGAGGAAAAAAAGAATATCATTTATAAAGGAACAATTATACTGATGACTGACTTCTCAGCACAGCAATAGATACCAGAAGATATAATGCAATACATTGAGAAAAAACAACCTTCACTCTAGAATTTCACACCCAGTACAACTAACCTTCAAGAACAAAGACAAGAGCATTTTAGAAAAGTAAAACCTGTAAGTATTCATCATATACATGCTATCCCTAACTGAAACTCTAATGGATATGTTTCAGGAAGGAAGAAAATTAGTCCAGATGGAAGGTCTAACATGCAAGATAGGATTCTGAGCAAAGATATTAGTAAATATATGATAAAGACAAACATTGATATACAAAACAGTTTATTTGTGAAGATTAAAAAATATAGAAATAATAAGTGGAAAAGAACAGTATGTAAGTTGAGAGGGTGGTGATGAAACCTAAGACATTCAAAGGTTTTTGTACCATTTGAGATGAGAGTAAGGTTATTATTAATTTTAAACTCTGCTAATTAAGCATGTTAAAATATCTACAGTAGCCACTAAAAAAAAAGCACAGAGAGTAAACATCAAAAATAACTACAGAGATAAAATTCAAAAGGAAGCAAGATATTAGGGAAAAATGTTAAATAAATCAAGACATAAATTGAACAAGAAAAGGTAAAATAAAATTCCAAAGAAATAACCTAGCCAGTATTTTTTTAAGATTATTAGAGTAGGTATACACACGATCATTATATAAATACACACACACACACACACACACACACATTCTAACAGCTGAGGATGCAAAAGGATTAGTTATGTCAAATAGTAACTGAAAATATCACAAAGAGAATAGATTTTAAGGTGAAAAAAGTATGAGCAGAGATAAATAATGTCTCTTCCTAATGATGAAAAGTTTAACTTACCAGTTATAACAATTTTAGACTTATGTGAAACATACTAATGTATCTTGAATTACATACATTGAAAATTTACAGGTACATAAGGAGAAATTGAAAAATTCACAAAATATTGGAATCCTTTAATACCATCTCTCATAAATTGTTAGCTCCAGTAAACAAAAAATACCGTTAAGGAGATGAAGGTTTGGACAGCATAAACTTGATTTAAATGGACATATATAATATAGAACACTGCACCAAACAACTTCAGCATAAACTTGATTTAAAAGGACATATATAATATAGAACACTGCGCCAAACAACTTCAGAATATACCATCCTTTTAAGAACACATAAGCTATTTTTGAAAATCGTCCATATAAGAGGCCATAAAATGGGACATCCCTGGTGGCACAGTGGTTAAGAATCCACCTGCCAAGGCAGGGGACACGGGTTCAAGCCCTGGTCCGGGAGGATCCCACATGCCGCGGAGCAACTAAGCCCGTGCGCCACAACTGCTGAGCCTGTGCTCTAGAGCCTGCAAGCCACAACCACTGAGCCCGTGAGCCACAACTACTGAAGCCCGTGCGCCTAGAGCCCGTGCTCCGCAACAAGAGAAGCCACCGCAATGAGAAGCCTGCACACCGCAACGAAGAGTAGTCCCCGCTCGCCGCAACTAGAGAAAAGCCTGCGTGCAGCAACAAGACCCAACGCGGCCAAGAATAAATTTTTTGAATAATTAATTTTTAAAAATTCTTTAAAAAAAAGAGGCCATAAAATACATCTCAATATATTTCAAAAGTTGGTATCATATAGATCATATTCTATAACATAAATTAAGTTAAAACTCAAAAACAAAAAGATGTCTAGAACAAGAACTGTATTTGGAAATAAAACACATGCTTCTGAAAAACACATGGATCAAAGAAGAAATCATGATGGAAAATTTTAAATACATTGCTGAATAATAATTAAAGTATACACACACACACATGCACAATGGAATACTCCTCAGCCACAGAAAAGAATGAAATTTTGCCATTTGCAACAACATGGATGGACTTGGAGGGCACCATGCTTAGTGGAATGTCAGACAGAGAAAGACAAACACTGTATGAGATCACTTATATGTGAAATCTAAAATAGAAAACAAACTAGTGACTATAACAAAAGAGAAGCAGACTTACAGATACAGAGAACAACCTAGTGGTTACCCGTGAGGAGGGGAAGGGGGGAGGTGCGATACAGGGGTAGGGGATAAAGAGGTACAAATTTTTACGTATAAAATAAGCTACAAAGATATTGTACAAAACAGGATATAGGCCAAGATTTTATAATAACTATAAATGGAGTCTAACTTTCAAAAATTGTGAATCACTATATTGTATGAAACTTTCATACAGTACTGCTGGGAAGGTAAACTGGTATAGTCATTTCAGTAAATGATTTGTTATACCTTGTGAAGCTGGATATGTGCATGCCTTAAAACCAGCAATTCTATTCCTTAATATAGACCCAAAGAACCTTCTGTACACATGCACCAAAATACTGGTTCGAAAATGTCCACAGCCCCATTGTTTGATAGACCAAACTGGAAACAACCTAACATAAATTAACAACAGAAAACCAAAAATTGTGTTATAGTCATTCAATAGTATATGTTTGCATAAATAAATAATACAGCAGCTGCCTACACCAGCATGGGTGAATATTAAAAGCAATACTGACCAAATAAAAGCAAATTAGAAAAATACTGTATTATCCCATTTATATAAAATCCAAAACCAAGCAAAACTAAAAAAAATTGCCTATGGTTACATATATGTGTGGAGGTGTAAAGAAACCCAATGATATTAATAAATACAAAAATCAGCAGTGTTACCTCTGAAAGAAGTATGAGTCCTGAGATGTGATAAGTAGAGAGGGCTTCTAAGGAACTGATACTATATTATTATTATTATTATTTTTGCCTATTGTAGTTTTTTTTTAACATCTTTATTGGAGTATAATTGCTTTACAATGTTGTGTTAGTTTCTGGAGTATAATTGCTTTACAATGTTGTGTTAGTTTCTGCTGTATAACAAAGTGAATCAGCTATACGTATACATATATCCCCATATCCCCTCCTTCTTGCATCTCCCTCCCACCCTCCCTATCCCACCCCTCTAGGTGGTCACACAGCACCAAGCTGATCTCCCTGTGCGATGCAGCTGCTTCCCACTAGCTACCTATTTTACATTTGGTAGTGTATATATGTCCATGCTACTCTCTCACTTCGTCCCAGCTTACCCTTCCCCCTCCCCGGGTCCTCAAGTCCATTCTCTATGTCTGCGTCTTTATTCCAAGCTAGGTGATGGTACACAGTTTTTTATTTCCTTATTATTCTTTAAGCTGTATATATATGTATATCTGTGTGTGTGGGTGTATACATATATCCATACACATTATGCATTATGTCTATGTATTACATTCTTTTTATATTTGATCTATTTCAACAGTCAAAAAAAAATATTTCACCAATAATAACACATCATAAAAAAAGCCAACTCTTCTGTTTTTCAGGTACCTAACAAAATTTGACCTAAGATAAATACTTAGCGGAGGTGTGGTCTTTCCGATTAAAAAAAATGATAATTATGTGATCTCCACAAGCCCCGGGCTGTTTCCTGTCATGGAACAAAGAGCACTAAATAAATGTTTGTTGAATTGAACTAAATTAAAATGTGTATAACACAAGGGGCAAATGTGTGACATCAGCTATTTTGGATTGTCCATCTCAGCCTTGCTTTCTTTGTAACAGAGCTCCAATTTTCACTGTATACTTATCCCTCAACCACACAACCTATATGCTACTGGGGAAGGTGACCCCACTCTTAGCAACCAAGGCGGACTCTGATTGGCTTAAGTTATTTAGTATCTTCCAATTCTTGACAACAGTGTTTGGTTCAAAACGGTTAACAAAATATGAGCCAATGAGAGACAAGAAATGAGACACAAGAAAATATTTATGAGAGGTTTGGGGTGTGTGTGTGTGTGTGTGTGTGTGTGTGTGTGTGTGTGTGTGTGTGATTTGGGGGGGTGAGGAAACCTCCTAGGTCTTCTGAAAGATACTCAGAGAGGCACTCGCTGTGTTTATTGAACATATGAACAAGACTGGCAACCAATCCCTGCCCCTAGAAGCTGTTAGAGCCCCCTATGTGGCATCTGAGGAGCTAGCCTTAAATTAAGCCCCAGGCAGGCCAGGGCCAGCCCTTCTGGTAATATGGTTGACTAGGTAACCTAGACCACTTGCTACAGAACACTTAGAAATGCCAAATAAAATACAACAAACATCCTTCTAAGTGCATGGCTGAGCCCAAAAGAAAGTAAGGGAAATCTCTCAGCCAGGCCAGTTGATGAGAGTGGAGTCACCCTCCCCAGCAGTATGTAGGCTGCATAGGTGAGAAATGAAAATCCAAATGAAAAATAAAGTGGGAACTGAAGACCAGAGCAGGAAGGGTAGACTGGGCAAGGGGCAGAGGTTAGTTGCCATTTTCTATAACCAAGAAGCTTGCATTTTACAGCCCATGTGGGGACAGGAGATGGTGGCTTAGGTCTGCAAAAAGTCAGAGAGCTGCAACTAGGACCATATGTAAAGTTTAAGGCCTAACCCTCGGAAAAATGGTGGATTAAATATATATATGTCCTCACCCCCTGTAAAAAAAAAATACACACACACACACTCACACACACACACACACACACACACACACATCCCAGCAGCACAGGGTGATATACTGGTGAATGAAAGTTTATACAGGGTTTGTAAAAGCTTCCCCCGAGAATATATACTCACGAATGTGCTCTCACATAGATTTGGAGTATGCATCTTTCCTACACCATGATACAGGAACCTACAACCTGAAAATTTAATATACAATATTCTTGCCAGTAATTCTCCTGAGATTCATGCCTCCCACCTCCACCCTAATGCTTAACCCGGGAGGCATGAGATTCCAACAAATAAACTCCTAAGAAAAATAAGTTCACCACCCAAAATTACCAAATAAACCCCCCAAAATTCATCATGTAAAAGTCAACAGATATATAGAAACAGATGTCTGAAAATAGATTTCGGATAATAGGACTACAAGATATAGAATAAAAATTTAGTATATTTTAAATTATTGAGGACATAAAAAGAGAAATTAAAAATATCTTAAAATTATGAGCACTATCACAAAGCCAGGGAGATTTGAAAAATTACCACCTGGAACTTCCAGGAGTAAAATAATTGAAATATAAAACCCAAAAGACAGATTAACAGATAAATAAGACCTAGATGAAGACAAAATCAGTGAACTAAAATATAGAGATAATAATTATTAAGAAAGCAGGACTAAAAAAAAGTATAAAATATGAAAGAGTCATGAAAGATAGAATATGAAGGCCAACATTTATTCATTTCAAGTTCCAAAAGAGCTATATATTTAAGATGTGGGCAAGGCAGACAATATAGAGACCCATGGGAAGAGAGAGAAATAAGATATTTATTGATTTTTAAAAGATGCTTGATCAAACCTTGCCTGAAGCCCTTTCCATTCCTCAGTTCTTATATTGTCAGCCTATACATTTTTAAAATTATTTAACCCCATTTATGTTGAGCATTTTGTTCTGTGCAAGCTAAGTTATCCTAGCTGATATTGGAAGTAAGAAAATAAAGATTAGACTAAGAAAGTTTTTTAAAAAAGTACCTGACCATTAAACATCTGCAAAAATAGACTCAGACAAATCCAGCTAAAAGTTAACAGGAAACAACACTTCTCCCGTGTTGCAGCTGTAAAGTATCATAACAATCACCTCTTCGGGTGACTACTGCTTTTTTACTAAGATGCTTTGGTTTCTAAAATCATTAACTATCAAAAACTTTGTTAGAAATTATATCAGTAAAAATGAAACATCCCACTCTTGCCTAGAGGATCTAAGCCACTCTGATACAGAGGCAGCCTCAATTTCCAACCCAAGTGCAGAGCTTCTAATAAGGGGTTTCTGGATACAATATTCCACATTTATCTTAACTTTGTAGTTTCCAAGGAAACAGGACCTTAGATCCACTTCACAGTCCAGAGTTGATGTTAAACCCTTTGCACACAGCCCAGCTTTTCTCTGAGCCTATCCAAACACTGCTTTATTTAAATTTAACCTAAACTCCATTATCCTTCAAAATCCTGGGCTTCCCTGGTGCCGCAGTGGTTAAGAATCTGCCTGCCAATGCAGGGGACATGGGTTCGAGTCCTGGTCCAGAAAGATCCGGCATGCCGCAGAGCAGCTGGGCCCCTGCGCCACAACTACTGAGCCTGCGCTCTAGAGCCCGCGAGCCACAACTACTGAAGCCCACGTGCCTGGAGCCCATGCTCTGCAGCTGAGAGGCCACCGCAGTGAGAAGCCCGCGCACCACAACGAAGAGTAGCCCCCGCTCACTGCAACTAGAGAAAGCCCGTGCGCAGCAACAAAGACCCAATGCAGCCCAAAATAAATAAATTTATTTTAAAAAATCCTATAATAACCTCTGTCTTTTCCTTTATTTGGTGAGATGCCCCACAGTTCCCCTGGCATGCAGTCTCCCTCATTGCAATGGTGCAATAGACCTTTGACTTACCACTGACTTTGCTGAATAAAAGGTCATTTCTGGTGATCTTAGGCTGATTAAGCTAGGACAGGAGACAGGGTGAAGCAAACCAAATAAACCAAAATATAAAATTATATTTTTAGCATTTGCCTAAAGAGAGTCACATAGAGAGGAACAGAAAAGGTAAATGCTGGTTAGAATCATTTGTTTGGACTGAAACTAGAGAGGGTTTTCATTGATGAAAGCTTCTTGGAGAAGGCCAGCCTTGAAAAGAGAGAGCGAGAAAGAAGTTCCTTTATGTTCCATTAAGAACATGGAACTAGTGGCAGAAGTGCTTAAAGAAAAAAAGCCCCTTTGCTTCTCTTTGCAGCTGCACATACCCTTCCAGACAGAGACACTTCCTTGTTCTATGCGGGCAGCCCACGGGGCTCCCAGAAAATTGAGTGCAGCCTAAAACAAGTGCCAAAGCACACTCTGGGATCCAGCTTCCTCCCAGGTCTAGGGCTGAGCTCCTGGGCTGTATTTTCATCAGTGAACTGGCCGTCATAAATGTCAAGCCCTGATCAGCATAATCCCCTTAGCTCTTCCAGCTTAGTTCGCGGCAAGGGAAGGTGGCATCAAGATTTCCTATTTTGGAAAAAAAAAAATTGCTGAACTTGGGCTGGCATAATATTAGCAGTGTTAACGTTCTATATGGCTTTTATCTCCAGTAAGTTCGAGATTACTTAAGCATTTGTGGGAATTAGATTTCTTTGTAATCAAGACAAAGCACAACATTTTGGTACCTTCTCTGATTGCTATGGATGGCTGTTTTTCAGGTGGAGGAACTAAGGAGAACATATCTGGTGTAACGCTGCAGTAAAAATAAAAAGTGAAGCATCATGAAGATGTACCTCTCTGGTAGCCTCTGTTTCAAGAAACCCCTGCTACCCCTCTTGCTTTCTTCAGGTCCTATGGCTTCAACCTTGAAAAATAAAGGTCATCCCCATCCCCACAATGCCTAGGTAGGCTTCTCAGAGTGCCTGGAACTCAAGAGTATTCGTACATGTAAACACGGAGGAAAACTCCACAAAAACCAAGCACAACTGCATTTTTAATAGCTTGAAAACTGTTCTACCCCTAACTAGTTCAAATTTAGATTACTGTAGCCTCCTGGGCTCTCCCAGTTCATGTGTATGCTTTTCTTGGTTTTTTTTTTTTTATACTAAGTATTTTATTGTACGGTGCTGCCAGTGTATATAAAACAATTACCCTTGTGAAACAGAAATTCATGAATATTCAGAGAGGTAGATGTTAAGGACTGACAAAAATACAAGTTTGTATAGTATGGCACGTGTTATAGAGACAGGCTTTTGTACTGACTTCAAATTCAGCTTTCCTTTGAATATTCACCGGTTTATGAAAAGTGGTTTAGAAAACCTTGCAAAGATTCATTTTACTACAAAAAGGAACAGACTTTCTGGGGTCTGAAGGGATTTGAAGATACTCCAGTCAGCAGTGGGTCATGTTGAGCATCCTGCAGACAGAATTGTTTCAAATCTGCAGCTGCCTGGGAAACCTTCACAGGGTTGAGCCCGGCCTCCAGCCGGATCTGTTGAACCACTTTCTTCATAGCAGCGACGCTGGAAGGACCAGACATGGCGCACACGAGAGCTGGGCAGATCGGCACGCCCACGTGTATGCTTTCCTAAGCAATTTTTAATGCCAAATATGTTGATTTTCTTGACTAAAAGCATACTGAAGAAAAAGCATTGTAAAGTGTGTGTGTGCGTGCGTATGTGTGCATGCGTGTGCGTGTGTGTTGGGGGAGAAGGGTGTTGATTCTAAACTGAACACTGAGAGATTGTTTGAGGACACAACTTTATTTTATAGCAATAGTTTTTGGCATTTTAAATAACTCAGATAGGTCATGCATGGATACCCTCTATCCTCAATGGAAAGCATCATCACCAAATTCCATCAGCTTTGCAGAAGGTGCAAAGCTCACCTCACCTGCCAATCTCTCCAGGTGTCAGCCTTGCATGAAAACATGACAGCCAGCATCTCAGAAAGGAAAGAGATCTGCCAATTCACCTACCTTGTATATTTCACAGACAGGAAATTTGAAAAGGTTTCAAGTCCCCAAAGTTTGGTTGTTTATACTGATCCTGCCCCTGATATGTTGCCGGGCCCTGCCACCTGTCAATTTTGTCCAACCTACCCAAAAAAGGAAGCTGGAAGGGTGCATGTGCCATTACTGTAGAATATGGGATATTAAAATAAAAAGTATTCCAGCTCTTTGATTTCCTTTGATTTTGTGGGTAATACAATAGCCAGAATGAGATAGCTGAAACCAATAAAATCTGATTTATAGCATTAAAGGCAATCTTTATAGCACTTATTTATGGTACATTACATCTAAAATCCAATTTCACAGGCTACTGTTTGAAACTTTCTGTTCAATCATAAATACACTACATACACTGTACCTCAGTGCCATAGAGTTAGATTATATAAATGTCTGTACCCTCAGAAGGTATTAAAATTTGGTTACTATGGTGGTGAGTGAGCTTGACAGTAATTTTCCTAACCAACTCTTCAACCAAAAAGATCCAGTCAGAACTTGATAAATACTGAAACTGCTAGCACTCCTATCATTAAACCAAAAAAAAAAAAAAAATCTCTGCTCAGATAACTCTATATTCTGGAATGAAATTAATTGAAGTCGTATAGAAATGCGATAATTGGTGATGCTGAAGGATACTTTCGTTAATGTTGCGGGGTATATTTTCAAGCCAATGAGCAAAAGTACTTTCTTGCACGACATCATCGGTATTAAGAAAAGACAGGGCTTCCCTGGTGGCGCAGTGGTTGAGAGTCTGCCTGCCAATGCAGGGAACACGGGTTCGAGGCCTGGTCTGGGAAGATCCCACATGCCGGGGAGCAACTGGGCCCGTGAGCCACAACTACTGAGCCTGCGCGTCTGGAGCCTGTGCTCCGCAACAAGAGAGGCCGCGATAGTGAGAGGCCCGCGCACCGCGATGAAGAGGGGGCCCCGCTTGCCGCAACTAGAGAAAGCCCTCTCACAGAAACGAAGACCCAACACAGCCAAAAGTAAATAAATAAATAAAATAAATAAGTAAATAAATAAATAAAGGAATTCCTTTTAAAAAAAAAAAAGGAAAAGACACCTGGCTAGGTCTATACATGCTACTTTGGAAATATAACCTGAAGTGTCTACATGCATACACTTGAATGTAGAAGACTATATTCTGTTCAATTACTATAATCATTGTCAAAGAGAAGGCAAAGAATACATGCTGACTTTCAGAGAACTGTCATTTGAATCTTCAGCAACTTCCCATTGATTTAAAAAGGGTTTTATCTTAAAAAAATTCAGCTCTCCATACACTTTGCTTGCCATGCATTAGATAAACGTAAAGAGAGGCTGGGATCCTCGCCTGATCTGATGAGCAAGCGAACTCCTGCTCTGTGAGAGATCACATCCCTCAGCACTGAAGTTTTGTTTCCTAAATACATTTCAGCCTCATTGTCATCCAGAAATGTGTACCATGCACCCATCACCTGGCTTATGTGCTATGCTGATAAGTCATTCGAGAATAAAATTCAAGACTCAAATATATCAATAAATGACAAAAAGTGGCAGAAATAGTGAATAGATTCAATACCCAAATAACTGCCAAGCATTGTCCTATGCCAGGAGTGCATTGGGATACTGTGGGGCTTGAAGCTAATACAATTTGAAGTCCTCCTTAAAAAAAATTATACCAACTTCAAAACTTAATATTATTTATAAGGGACTTGTACAAGTGAAAGCCAGACATTTAAGCCCCATTAGCGACAAAGTAAAAGTATTTCTGGATCTTGTTTTTCCCATATCATTTCTGATCCTCACATAAGCCCAGCAAGGACAGCATTATTCTTCAGATGAGGACCTGAGGCTCAGATGCGTTGCCCCAGAAGACTCTGTTAGGCATCCGTTCATTGGGATGCAAGCTCAAGTTTGTCTCTCTTGAAACCCGTGCATACTGTTGCGTTTCAGCTTTTTTTTTTTTTTTAACATCTTTATTGTAGTATAATTGCTTCACAATGGTGTGTTAGTTTCTGCTTTATAACAAAGTGAATCAATTATACATATACATATGTTCCCATATCTCTTCCCTCTTGCATATACCCTGAGAAAACCATAATTCAAAAAGAGTCATGTACCAAAACGTTCATTGCAGCTCTATTTACAATAGCCAGGACATGGAAGCAACCTAAGTGTCCATCATCGGACGAATGGATAAAGAAGATGTGGCACATATAAACAATGGAATATTACTCAGCCATAAAAAGAAACGAAATGGAGTTATTTGTAGTGAGGTGGATGGAGTTAGAGTCTGTCATACAGAGTGAAGTAAGTCAGAAAGAGAAAAACAAATACTGTATGCTAACACATATATATGGAATCTAAGGAAAAAAAAAGAAAAAGGTCATGAAGAACCTAGTGGCAAGACGGGAATAAAGACACAGACCTACTAGAGAATGGACTTGAGGATATGGGGAGGGGGAAGGGTAAGCTGTGACAAAGAGAGAGAGTGGCATGGACATATATTCACTGCGTTTCAGTTTAAGTTAATTGAGGTTTGGGTTGTTATCACCTGTAGTTCCCCAAGATGGGGTGGTGTTCTTCGTTGTTTTAGCCCCCAGAGAATTCTCTACCACAAGGGAAGGCTTAAGCGTGAATCAGAGTCCCCTGGATGTCTTGTGAAGTCACAGATTGTGAGCCCCACCTCCAGGGTTTCTCAGTCAGTAGGTCTGGGTGGGGTCTGAGAATTTCCCAGGTGATGCTGATGCAGCTCGGCCAGCACCGGGCATTTAGCCGCTGACCTTGAGAAACTGAGCTAATTCCAGCATTCTGCCCATCTATCGTCTTCCTCCAGTGAAACCACAGTTACTGTAGTTCAGGGTTACTTAACCAGCTCAGCTAAAATGGAGCTAAACCCCACCCCTTCATGAAAGATTTCAGCTGGACTACAGTAGCTGGAATCCAAAATATGCTGAGAAGGAAAAATGTTAGTGAAGAATTAGTTGGAAGAAAAGATAGTATTAAAATGCAATTCAACAATGAGAAACTCAGTATATCTAAATTAGCCTCACTATAGCACAATTTAAAACGGTTACGTAATGGTAGTTAATGAAAACTCATATAAATATCCTAATTTTTCTGTAAACTAATAGAAAAATAGAATCAATGAATATGGTGAGAAGCCAAGGAAAGAGAATCACCAGGTGAAGGGGGGGAAAAAACTAAGGGACTAAGGGCATGAAATGTCATTTGAAATTGAGTTAGTAGGGTTTAATCAAGGTATTTAAATGCATTCTACAAGAGAGTACAACTTACATTCTGTATTTAAGTGATATTCAATATAATGATGATGGACTTTTATTACAGGAAAGCTATTCAGTGATGCTTATGAAACGACTGTAGACAAATTATCTCTATGACATACTACAAAAGTCACATCCATAAATTAGTTTAAGATGTCAGCACTAAGTATACTGAGGTTTGAAAGACTTTAGTTCACTCTGAACTCTTAATGACTCTTGAATATGTTTACAGAGAGAAGAGATGATCCTTTTGCCATTAGTATCTCGTGGATTATTCTGCAGTAAACATCCTGTGTATTTGCTCTTTGGTTGGAAGCCTAGGGGGCTCTTTGTTTATTCAACAAAGAATTATTGACACCTACTAGGTACCAAGGATACACAAATTAATAAGATACTTATTCAAAGAATTAGCCAACTACATTATCCTCTTTCTATTCTACTTGAAGAAAGGAAACAGAATTAATACAACTACCTAGTAATTCAACTCAGAGAAAGAAAAATACTTTGAGCTTTGGGTTTATGGACTTTTTCTTCTGATAGGTGTGCAATCTATAGGAATGGATGATCGGAGAGTCCATAGTTTTCTCACACAGTGATCTTTGTATTGGATAAAAGACTAGTTTTTAAGAAATAATGTGAATGTGGGCCCCTTGCTATAATATTTTCTGCTTCCAGGAGCAGAGGTTCTTGGGCAGGGTTTGTGTGCAGTGGAGTTTACACAGGAATTTGTTCAAGGAGTGGGAATTGGTGGTGATTCTGATAATGAGAAGAAATTAAGAGTTTTTCCAAATAGGATCACAGATTTTCAGAAAAGGAACCAGTGATTTTCTGAGGAGCTGGTAATAAAATTTGCCTTTGATCTAAAATGATATAAAAGAAAGTTCTGCATTTTCCTAGAAAATGTACCATCAGTGGCAATAAATCTTAGCTCTAACCTCCTGTCAATTATCTACCTTATGGATCAGTGCACAAAAAAACAGTGAATTCCCAACAATTCTCATGGGATACAGATACCTTCACGTAAGAGAGATTTCATAAGAAAATAAATATATGCTCTATAATATCAACATTTAATACTACTCTTGCTTTCTAAAAATGACTTCTATAAATTTATTTTTCACTCCACATTTCATAGGCAGATGGTTGAAAAAAATACTCTTTAGCAAAAAAAAAAAAAAACCCAAAATAAAAAAGCCAGTTTTTCTTCCTAGTGTCAACTGTATTTCCATTAATTTACAATATCTGAAAATAATTATTTTAATTCTCTTTAACGTTGTTAGCAGAAAATTTTTGTGTAGTATAATTAGGGAAATAAAAAATTCCTATTAGAAGCAGATCACTTAAATGATGCAACTGCCTTACCAAGTAAATTTCAGGTCACATATATCAAATGGTGCCACGGCCAACATGAAACCAGCTTTTGGTACATTCCATCTGAGGAGATGCTGCCTATTTGCAGAATGCCTAGGATAACAAGTCCAAATGCACTTCACAGGTGTCACAAGGTCTTAAAACTTCCATGCTTCACCGAAATCTTCTAACCAATTCCTCTAATGGTTGTGTTTATTCTGCTTCATTTACTTTCAAGTTCACATCAAGTCTCAGAACTCTGAACTAGGAGAGACCATGGAGATGATTTAGTCTCTTCCCTTCCAAATCATCTTCAGGTGTGATTAACTGAGACCCAAAACATCTAGTGAGATGTCCAGTGTCCACGTCCGGGTGATGAAAGGGCCAAGATTGATCGAAACTCTGGTCACATGACTCACTGGCCATCGACGTTGCTCTCACTGTGCCATTTGATCAATGATCTTCACGGAGCCCTGACACCTTCTTTGGAATTACATGTTCTCAACAGCAATCTGAGTGCAATGCATTCGAAGAGCCAGTAAAAAAAGAAGCAGGAATTTGTACATGGAATTATTGAAGTAGCTACCCTTTGTCTAACCCACAGAACTATTACTAGGATCAATTAATATAATGTAGGTAAAGTGATAAAGTGACAGGCTTTGTACACCAGAAAGCATGATACCAATAAAAGGAATTTTCAAGATCATAAAACCTTAGATGTTATTCTGTGAAAGTTTTGTAAAGAAAAACCTAGATGTCTTGCCCAAGATGTATAGAATACCACAAAATATCTATGCCAACTTGTACCCACAAATAAAATAACTGGATACATTTTAAAGATATATTATAAACAAATGTTAAGAATAATCTTATTACAAAAATGTATCTGAGACGGAAACAAATCTGAAATTCAGCAAAAATTTAACCAGTGTTTGTAGAAATTTGGTTGCTTTCTAAAACTGTAACAAAATGTCAATTCTCAGAGGAAGAAGTCAAAAATAAAACCATAATCTCACATTTTCATAATTAAAAGGAAATGCATTTTCAACTGCCTATATAACATGATAACATCATTTCCTGTCAGCAATTTTTATACATATGCAGTTCTGACCTTCAATAGTCTTAAAGCTATTTATAGTGCTAATAAGAAATTGGATTCTCACAAATTAACAGAACTTTTTCCCCGTGAAAGACCAAATTGAACAAAGATTTACAACATGGGAAGTTTCTATTATTCATGCTTTTTTTTCTGTCTGGAAAGCCTGTAACCCACTATCATCACCAATACCCACCCCCGACCTCACCCCCAGACCTGAGTCAGCCTTGCGAATACTCGCTAGCCTCTTAAGACATCTAACTTCCTCTCCTCCATCGAGCCTTCCTTGTCACCTCTCTGTCTTTGCCTAGTTCTCCAAACACATAACTCTATGTTCCTGCTGTCCCCTGCTAATAATCTTTGTACTTACTTACTAGTCTATCACAGTTCCCCAGACTTTGAACTCCATAGATGTAGGAGTACCTTACGGATTTGTGTACTCACAGCACAGCACAGTGTCTGGCACTTGTGATGATCAAGATAAGCTTGCTCACTTTGATAAAGCTAATCTTCCTCATCAAACATCTTTTTATTGACTATTTCCCACAGTGAAATTAAAAAGAGGAACTTTTAGAGACAAGCTTTCTTTTGATTAATTTGTTCAACTCAGTATATGACCATAAAAAAGCAGTCAAGTATTGAATACTTAGTATTTACTGCTGAGTTTACAATAACAGTGTTCTAATAGAAAATGGCATCATGCAGGCAGATTAAAAAAAATCCAGAAAGCACGCACAAAAAAAGTTAAGTGTATTCTCAAAATAAATAGTATACGGTGATTGAACAGAAACAAACATTCTGATTTTTATCTTTCTATATTTCCACTGGTTTCTGAACACAGGAGAGATTCTGTACTACCACCTCAAAGTAATATGATCAAAGTTTATTTATTCATTGAATACTGAGCCAGGCCACATCCTAGGTACCAGCTCAACAGTGGACAAAACAAAGTCCCTGCTTTCAAAAGACAGCACAACTTAGTAGTGGTGAGGGATGCAGACCACCTGGGTTTGAGTTCAAGCTCCATCACATACGAGCTGTGACATCTTATGTAAGTTACTTAACCTCTCTGGGCTGCAATTTCCTAGTCTATAAAAATGGGAACAATATTACCTACGTCATGGGTTGTTATGAGTATTCAATGAGTTAATATTTGTAAAGTTCTTTAAGGAGTGCCTGGAATGTATGATATAAGTAAATGTTTGACAGCATTTCAAGGTGCTTAAATTCTACCAAAAAGAGACAGACACAAAACACATACATATGTAATTGGTCACGTGGTGATTACTGCTGTGAAGACAGTAAGAGGGGCAAGGGAACAGAGGATGGAGGTCCTTGCTCGCTCATGCAAGGTGGTCTCCCCCAGAAGGCCTCTCTGATAATGTGACTTTTGAGCAGAAACCTTAATAAGTGAGGAAGGAGCTCTGGTAATCTTGGAGGAGTGTCACAGGCAGAGGAACCAACTGAACTAGCTCTGAGGAGGAAGACAGCTTAGAGCATTGACAGAACCACAGGAGACTAAGGAGAGGTGCTGAAGCAAAGCCAGTGAGGAGGAGAATGGCTGGGGCCAGGTCAGAGCAGGAACAGAGAGAGGAACCCCATAGGGCCTTGCAGCTCACAGGAAGGGGCACACATTTTAACGAGAAACCACTGGAGGATTTAGAATGGAAGGGTAATGCTACTGGATTTTTTTTTATGAGAAAAAGTATATAACTTTATTGAAAACATTAAATGGAGAGATACACCATGTTCACGAACTGGAAAATTCAATTTCATGTTGATGTTGATTTTCCCCGAACTGATCTATAGATTCAGTTGGGTTCCATTCACTATGGTGATTTTTCCAAGTTGGTGGAACTTGACAAGCTGATTCTAAAATTTATATGGAAGAGCAAGGGCCAAGTATAGATCTTAGGAGATCATACACAGGGGTAGATAAAATGATCAGATGGACAAGAGAGAAAAAGAAATAGTGGTATATTCAATGGATCACTATACAGCAAGGAAAAGGAATGCTCTACAGACACACACATTAATTTGGATAAATCTTAGAAACATAATATTGAAGGAAAAAGCAAATCACAGAAGAATAAACATGGTATGGCTCCATTTATATAAAGTTGAAAAACATGCAAAACCAGTACAAACATATGTAATAAAATCACAAAGCAAAGCAAGGGGATGTTTAAGACAGCACAGTGTTTCCTCTACCAGGGAGGGGCACAGCAGGGACTTCAAAGGAAACAGTATCCATTTCTTAAATGGGGGGGGGAGGGTGTTGTTTCTCTTCATTTTATAAATATTTCCTTGTATCTTTTCACTATTAAAAAACAACAACAACAAGAAAAGATATTCTGGAGGGTGAGGGGTAAAGCAGTGGAGGAAACAGGAAGGTGGCCAATGCTCATGGATGGCACAAAGTGACAGGTGCACCAAGTTCCTAACAGAGTTAAAAAATAATAACAGAGCACGATATTTAGACAAACAAAGGAGTCCTAGCAGCTCAAACCTTTGTGGGCATGCGCAGAGCCTGCCGGAAGGGTGGGCTTCTCTGAGGGCTCTTGGAAGGCAAGCCTGCCCCGTCACTGGAGGACTACTGCCCTCCCCCAGCAGCACGTGTAGATTTTCCCTTAACCCCATTTTTGGTCCAGTCCCTCACCCTCACCCCAGCGGGGTAGCTGCTTGGCTGCAAGGGGTCAGGTGGGTCCTGCGGGGGAGGGGCAACCTAGCTGCTTCTCATAGAGACCTCAAATTGAATCAGTCCCTACTGTCTGCCCCAAACCTTGCCTTCCACCATGCTGGTGGAATTCCTGAGCCTCTCCAGGGCTCCTGGGGGCAATCGGGCTGCCTCTTGGCCCCTCCAAGAGGGGAACGCTTAATTTCAACTTCTGACTCTCTAAGAGAGTAAATGAGCCTCTACCCACTTTCCATCTTTCAGAATGTTGTCAGGCTCTTTGGTCTACTGCTGTCTCCCTATTTTCTTTGTCTTTGTAAGTTTACATCACTTTTAATTTCTTTACTATCATTTTAGATTTTAAGAGGAAACAAACTCACATGTTTAAACCTGCCACATTTAACTGGAAGTGTCTATTTACTATATTTAAATAAAAGTGTTTAACAAGTAGCTCCTGAGGAGTCCGGAGAGAAGAAGCTTAGCAGCCTCAGCAGCAGCCAGCACAGATGCTTGAACAGCCCCACCTGATTTCTCTGCCTTGACTTTTTCGGCTGTTCAAGGGTGAAGGAGAAAGCACAAAGATCCGGGTTCAAATCCGGACTCCTCCATTTACTACCCTGTGATCTTATCACATCAACTCTCAGAGCTTTATCACCCGCCTAATTGCTGCCCAGTGCACTGGGTTAGCTGGAGAGAAGTTCACTGAAATTGTTGCTGTGAAATGCTCCTAACTTATTATAAAGCACTGAACCTGGGAAAGAATTCTGGACTCTCATACCCTGGTTCACTACATTCTGCCTTAACCTGCTGGTCCGCCCGCCCCAAGGCCGCAGGAGGCAGAGCCCTGGCTCCTCACACCCTCAGGCATTCTGTGGTTCCCAGGCCTGCCAATCAGAGGAACCAAAAACAGCAGCCCAGGCAACAGTGAAGGTCCAGAAACCCACAAAGACGGAGGGAGTCCGAGAACCAAGTGGGCACTTTATTAACCTGGCAAAGGGGCAGCTGGGAAGGCGAGCAGCCCCCTGCCAGACCCTTCGCTGTGCTCAGGGGCCACTGATAGAGGCAGAGCCGCAGGGCCCAAGCCTTGGACACTAGGAGTCCAAGCTGGGCAAGGGCAAGGCTACGGGTGGGGCTGCAGTGGCCGAAAGCAGGCATCAAGTACCAGCCTGCCGCCCCTTCTGAGGCTGGGGGTGGGTCTGAAATGAGTCCCCTCTCCCGTTTCCCACTCCTTGTACAGCTCAGGCTCTTCCTGGAGTCGGGAAGCCATGAGTCCCACATCAGCTGTGGTCTGGAAGGTGATGTCGTCCCCCTGGCCACGGGGAGGCCGGGAAGGGCCAGAGCCAGACAAGGACCCAGCGGGGCCCCAGGGCCGCCTGCAGGTTGCGGGAGGGGCCCGGGTCGTAAGAGTGCCGGCCCCGAGCCCACTCCCACGTGGTCTGGCCCCTCAGCAGCAACATCCCACGGAAGAGCGGTCCAGCCGCGCACAGCGGTGCACACGCCACACACGTGTCGGTCACGAAGGCCAGCGCGCACTGCGCCGGAGACACTGCCTGTGAGCGGCCCGCGCCGGGGCAGCGGGAGGAGGGCGGCGGTGTGCAGGGGTGTGTGGGCTCGCAGCAGGGCTGGCGGGTCAGGGCCCGGCCGCACACAGACGTGCAGCAGGACGCCTGCGGCGTGAAGCAGCAGACACACACGCAGGGCCGGTAGCTGCGGAAGCCCACGCGGCGGCCCAGCGGGCGGCCGTGGTGGTCCCGGCGCAGGATGCAGCGGCGCCAGGCGGAGCAATGCCCGCTGCGCGGTGGCCTCCGGCTTTGGCACTGGTAGCAGTAAGCCCAGCCCTGGCCCAGACCACGGCCGGCCAGCATCACAGCCCGGATGCTGGGGTCCGAGCGCAGGAAGAGCCCCCCACGTTGCCCAGTAGGTTGAGCAGCTGGAAGGGTGCTGGCGCAAGCTGCAAGGTCCGGGCCAAGGTCCCAGCGGGGGCGGCCCGGGGACCCAGCACCAGCACGTAGGCCAGTTCCTGGCCCAAGAGGCAGCCGCGCGGGCGCCGCCTCCGCGCTCCCCACCGCCCAGGGCTGCCCCATGGCCTGGACCCACTAGTGGTCGGATCCCGGGTACCCCGCCGCTTCCCGCTGCTGGATTTTTGTGGTAAAAGGATCACCACGGCTGCTGTGTAGAGAAGAAACTCTAAGGCGAGGAGTCAAGAGTAAACACCGGAGCATCCGTGAGGAAACAGCAGGCTAGGTGAGTGATGACGTACCTTTGATGAAGATGGAGGGGAACATAAGATGTGGCCAGGTTCGGGTTATTTTCTAGGTTAGTCCCCAGCATTTCCTGACTGAGGGATGTTGGGTGAGAGAGAGAGGAGTCCAGGATGACGCCAAGATTTTGGGTCCAAGCTTCTGCTGGGATGAAGCTGCCACCAACTGAGATGTGCAAACTAAGGGGAAGCGTTATCCGTCATAAGTCAGATCATTTTCCTGCTCGGAAATCCTCAGTGGCCCCTGCTTACTTTGTAAAGTCAGTCCCCTGGGCCTTCCATGCAAGGTCCTGTTGACACCACATGCATTTCGTCCATGCTGTTTCTGCTCCAGCCATGCTCGACCCATTGTCTGGTCCCCAAACCTTCACAATTGGTTGACTTTTTCATGATACTCCCTTTCCTGGAAGTACTTCCTCTTCTTGTATGCCTAAGAAAAGGTCACTTAATCCTTCCATGATTAACTTGGATTTCCAATTCTCTGATGAAGGCTTCTCTGGTATTTCTTGGCAGGTGGCTTTGGAATTTGTACTTTTGTCACACATATTCCATTTCACCTTAAGTTATTTTATATAGTTGTTTGTTTCATCAAATAGACCGAAACCTCTTTGAAGGTAGAGATCATATCTTATTTATGTCAGTGGGTCTACAGTTCCTAACACACTACTTGCATTAAATAAAAATATTTTTGGCCAAATGAAATTAACATGTGTATCACTTCAAATCTTTTGATATGAAAACAATCAAGCGCTCTCTTTACAATATGTTAATCTTACAATTTTATTTTTCATTTCATCAAATAAATGTCTATGTAAAAATTTTTCTTCATTTATAAAATGTTGATAGGTAAATTAGAACAGAAAAGAAAAGAAAGTTATAATGAAAGGGAGAATTGATGTGTCTCCGGTTTTTTGCTTTTGTTTTTAAGCCTGATACATTTCTTTGGCTGATTATGAAGGTAATACCCTTGAGCTTTACATGATAAGGTTAAAAATGTCTCTATGATATCCCAGTATATAGTTCAGGCAATATGCCTTAAGATTTTCTTTTTTCCTTTTTTTTTTTTTTTTTTTTTTTTTTAAGCACAGCTACAAGCTTCTCTGGGGAACCGGCTGTAACACAAAGATTTGGTACTATCTGTCTCTTCCGTTTCAGAAAACTAGAAATTATGTGCTTTGAGATACAAGGCAGTAAAATGTTGATTGTATAGGACATTTCAGTAGAGTAGAAGGTATTCTAATTAACATGATAATCAACACAGGCTTTTTCATGGAACAGATTGTATAATCGAAAATTTTTATGTATTTTGATAAACATACTTCACTCTCAGAGGGATTTCAAGCTTCTGGTGTTATTCCTCCTTTCTGGACACCATGGTACACAATTAAGGCAAAGGAACAAAGGAAGAACCCAACATTAACTTATAAATCAGCTATCAGTGACTGACTGCGTAAGGGAATAACGCCAGTCCCTGGCATTTCTGAGAGCGATATATATCATATTGGGGGCGCTGGAAATCACTAATGCGCTGAGAGATTCTCTAGTATTTTCGATATTCATGCGTAAGCCTCATACTCCATCCAAAATTTTTGCTTAAAAATAAATAATTCTACCTGGGGCAGGAAGAGCTCAAGCTTTAGTATATGACATAGTTACCACTTTTTTTTTTTTTTTTTTTTTTGAGCGCAAATTCTGCCACTCATGGAACTGAATATTTTATATATAAAATCTTAATTTTCACAATAACCTAGGAGGTCGTTAACTTTATCCCCAAAGGCACAGACTGAAGCTTGGAGAGATTAAGTCATTTCCCCCAAGGCTACAGAAGCCATTAACTGTAGGAAGTGGGACTTGAACCCAGGCTATCTGATGCCAGAATCCACGGCCAGGGTCATTCCTTTATGTTACTGTCTGTGTCCTGAGATCCACCTATGAGCCTGTGTGCCCTGTACTGTGTTCTCACTAGGGATATGTTGGTGAAGAACAGCACAAAATCTGCTGTCATGCAGCTTACCTAAGAGCTCTGTAGCAGAGAAAGGAAAAGAACTTCTATCGTGTATGCTTTCTTGAAGATTTAAGGAGAAGGCTGTATTGCCCTTCCTAGAACATTTTCTATCAACATATTTTATTAGAAACATTAAAGTGTTATATATTTCAAATTAAAGTATGTTTGAATGGAATTATTTCCATTAAACTCACGGGAAAATTTTCATAGAACATAATGATTTTTCCTCTGTTATATTCCCTCTTTGTCATTGAAGAAAATGTCCCTATGATCTTGAAAATATATAACTGTGTCAGACATGACCTACTGAGGAATTTACTGGCACATACTGGGAGGCAGTGTCAGCTGAGTTCTGGTCCTGGCATCGCCGTGATAGACTCAGTTCTCTACCATAAGATGCACCTCATATGCATTTGCATTATATTGGATTGTTGTCAATAAACACCCGTCTATTATTTATGCTTTGTAGCTCATAGAAACATTTTGCACTGTCATCTCTCTGACCACAGGTTCTCAGAAACATTCATAGTCTATTTTGAAACTAAATTTTACAAGGATATTAATAATGAAAAATAAAAATCCCCCAAGGCATAACCCACGGAGAAGTCCTCTCTTTACAATTTGGTGCTATCCATCCAAACATTTTTATATTCATATTCCTCCAAACAGAAATCCTTGACTTCTTATATTGAATCATTTAAAACACTGACTCATTTAATTTTTGTTTCTTTTTTGCCTGGTCTTTAAATTTTAATGGAACCTTCTCTTGAAAAACTTCATAATATATCATTTGCTTTATGCATTGGGATACAATTGTGCCAATTTTACTAGATACTCTGGTTAGTAATACGGGGAAAAATTGGCTGTGGGAGATCATATGAACAATATGTGAGGCCCAAGAGACTTACAAAAATATAAGTATGTAATATTTCATAGACAGGTCTAAGGAGTAAATAAAAAGCTACGGCTTTAATCCATTCTGCTCAGGAGAAAGAAGCTGTAAGTGAAATATGGTGGGACTAAAACGTGTGCTTCTAAGATGGTTCATCTACTTTAGACCTGGTGATTTGTGCGTTGTCATAATTTTCAGAATTTAGTCATTTTTTCAAAATAATATTAATGTAGAAGAGGCTCCTATAATCCACAGGAACATTGTTACTAATTATTTTCCATTCCCTCTGTACAAAATATCCCTTATCTTTAAAGAGAATAATATATCTCTACTGATAGGTAAGAATACCCTCAGGTCCCCAAACCTATAAGAACTGGAGCAGAGGCTTTTAAAAATCTGTTGATAAATTATTTAAAACTGATTGAGCTAGAAAACCAACAGAAGAGAAAATATTTGGTAAATGATGTAGAAATGTTAAAAATCATCAATACTGGATTATTTTAAAGCTCTTTTCCTGTTCTTCTCCACCTCTCACCTCATCCATCAATTCTCCAAATGTCAGCTTGAACCCTCTGGCCAAATCCTGTTTCAGGGAATTTACTTGTGGACGTGGCACAGCAGGCATTAAAGATGCCATTAAGCTGACATCTGCTCCTGGACACGTGAACCTTAAGTGGCCTGAAAGCATATAATGTGCCATGCCAACTGAAGAGAAATCAAAAGCAAAAGCAAAAACAAACAAAACAAAACAAAACCCAGAAACAAATTTAAAATATACTTAAATGAAATTTTAATTTAAGTGTGTGCCTTTGCGTGCACTCACACATACATATATACACGTTCATATGCTCCACTTGCTTTAGATTCGTAGCACTGAGTACAGAATTGGAATGCCATAAGCTCCATTCCGATAGTGACATATGTTTTACATTATTTTTAAAGAACTAATCCTTACACTCTTTTTGCCAAAGTGTTATATTATCATTGATGCCATTTCCATCTCAGCAACCTTTGGCTATACAGAGAAAGGTTCTCTCTATGTTCTTTTCAAATAAGCTCAAACATACATATCTTATAAAACAAAGATATACATCACCCAATATGCATTGTGATCTCAAAGAACTGAAATTCTTTCCCCAGCACCCCGACCCAAAAGATGCTCTCAGTTAGCTCCATCTCTAAAACGCACTTGAAATTAATGGAACGTTGAATTACACACACTGCCTCTATTTTTAAAAATATTTTTACAAAGTAGCAAATTGTTTCCACTCAGTAAAAATGATGGATTATTGTATAGCTTGAAAAAATTAATGAACAGATGGAATATCAACCCGTTATTCATTAAAATATTTCACTGGGTTAATTCAGCAAATAAAAATGGAGAAGAGAGCAGATGGCCATTTATAGTTCTCTTGATTTCTTAAACTACTTCTTTACAGCCAGAACTGCTCCTATATTTAACTTGAAATGCGCAGCTCTCACCATATGCACAGTAAGCAAGCATTCATGTGACCTCATAAACTTTTCATGTAACACAGCAATGATTTTTATGATTTAGTTAAAGGAACACTATACACTTACAAAGTAAGTTATTCCCATAGCCCCAATATTCTGGGGATAATTTGAATTTCCTAGACTCAGTAGATACTTACCATCATTATCTGGTCTGAAGTAGGTTCAAGTAGGCACGTGGGTAAAATTTCACAAAAGGAAGTGATCAGCTTTGATACAAACACTGAAGTATGCCAAGCATGCATAAAATTATTACAGAGTAGGCAGTGTTTCTCTTAAGGCAATACTTTTTTTTCATTGTATCCTAATCCTGTAAGTTACTGCCTTTTAAAAAATTCTATCCTCATGTAGAGCAAATGGGACTGTCACATATGTAAGTGGAATCAACCACTCCGGAAAACTGCTTGACTGTATCTATTACAGCTGAGCATATACATACTCTATGGCCCAACAATTCCACTCCCAGGTATATGCCCCACAGAAATGCATACATATACTCACAAAAGCCACTGATATGAATATTCATAGATGCACTATTTGTAAAAGCTCAAACCAGGAAGCAAGCCAGACAGAATCAATAAATAAGTTGGGACATATTTATACAATGGTATAATAAAGACAATGGAAATCAACAAACTTCTGCTATAAAAACAACAGGAGTGAATAGTACAAACATAAAGTTGAGCAAAAGAAGGCAAACACAATAGCATATACTCTGCAATTCCATTTATGTAAACGTCAAAGGTTGACAAAATCACTGTGGTGACAGAAATCAGCACAGCGGTCGCTTTGGGGGAAAAGTGGGGAACAGTGACTGAGTCAGGCAGGGGGCGGTTTGGGGCGCTGGGCGCGTTCTTTTTCCTGAACTCGGTGGTTGTTACATGGGTTGTTTCCTATTGTGAAAATGTACTGCACTGCACACTTATGATCTGTGAACTTCTTAATATGTATGATAGACTGCAATTTTTTTTAAGTTTACTCTAGAAGATAAACACTGTGAATAAAGAAAAAAGTCCTCTGTAGCAGTGCCAAGTGTAGTACAGAAATTATACCATAATTAATAGCGAGAATTATATTTCATCAGAGTTGACCCAAGTGACATAATGCAAAAATATTATCTAAATATTATTTTCATAAAGTTCTCCAACCTCCACATTCGAAGTCCTTGGTAGCCTCCCGCTGATACCTTTCCCCTGTTACAGAAGACGTGCGTTTCTCCCAAGCACTGGACCTTCCCCCTTCTGCCGAGTGTCCTTTCACCTGTGAAACTCCTTTCCCCAATTCTCCTCCACAGGGTCTGTGCCCCATGACACTCTTCCCAGCTCTGCAGGTGAGGCATGGATGGCTCAAGCCTGAGTTTCTCTCAGACACAAAGTTCTCATTCGGGCAGGACAATTCTTTGTTTTATGGGATTGACCCAGGCACTGTCACATGGTTAGTTTCCCTGAATCTGAACCCAAGATGCCTGCAGCCTGTAGGGCCGGTAATTCTTATTACATATAGCATGGAGTTCATGATTGGGCTTCTCTCTAAGACATCAGAGACAAGAGACCTGGCATAATGTCCTGTTCATTGTTATTCCACCTAAGCCCAACAGTGCCTGGGTGTGTTACCTTTTCAATAAAGGTCATTTGAAGTTATTTGGCATGTATTCAATACATGTTTATTGAGCACCTTGATGTGCCAGGCATTGTTCTCAACAATAGGGATAAAGCAGTGAATAACACAGACCAAATCTTGCACAGATTGTTTCTCTTCTAGTGAGAGAGAAAGAGATGATAAACAAGTAACAAATAAATACAAACAGAAAAACAGCAGATAGTGATAAGTGCTAAGAAGTTAGGAAAATAAGATAATGTGATAGCAATCAAGTGAAAGGCGGCCGGTTACTTCAGTGGTTCTCAACCAGGGGTGATTTTGTTTTGAGACATTGGATAAGACATTTGTAATTGTCACAACTGAGGGACTCTAGTGGGTAGAGGTCCAGGAGGCTGCTGAACATCTTACAATGCACAGGACAACGCCTCTCCACAAAGAATTATCCAACCCCTAATGTCAACAGTACCAAGACTTTCGCATTCTACTTTAGATGGGGATGAGGGGTGGCCTCCCTGAGGAGGTCCCATTGGAGCCACGACCTGAATGATGATGGAGAAAGCCAGGTGAGCAAAGTTTTGGAGAAAGGGCTTCCAAGCCAAGGGAATAGGCCGCAAGGTGCAAATCAGTTTGGGTGGTCTGAAGAAAATAAAGAAGAGTAAAGGGGCTCAACTTAGCTAGGAGGAAGGACAGTACCTTCACGTTTGGGCAGGTAGTGGTGCATTCAAGATAACACTTGGGAGGAGGCGTGGTCCAAATCATTTAGGGCCTTAAAAGTCATGGTAAGGAGTTTGAATTTCATTCTAAGTACAAAGGGAGCCTCCTAAAACATTTAAAGGAAAGAGATGGCATAATCAGATTGTAAGAAATCGCCCTGCCTGTTGTGTGGAGAATGAATTGTTAGAAGGGCAAAAGTGAGACCAATGGGATGAGTGAGAAGACTACAGCAGTGGTCCAACAGAAATAGGGTGATGGCCTGGACGTATGAGTGGGTAGAGTTGCCAAATAAAATACAGGATATCAAGCTAAACTTGGCTTTCAAATCAACAAAGAATGATTTAATTTTTTTTGTATAACAAGTCCCCTGCAATATTTGGCACATACTTATATAAAAAATTATTTGTTGTTTCTCTGAAATCCAAATTTAACTGGGCATCCTTTATTTTTATTCGTAATATCTGGCAAGTCTACGCATGCATGAATGGACAGATGTCTGCATAGGTAAACATAGAATCATATGTACTTGGGAAATGAGCCAACCTGCTGTATTTCTCAAATGCAAAAATACAAGGTTGTGCATGAATGGTTTCTATATGTGAAAGAGGCATGTGCTCAAATATATATTGGTTATACAGGAGATCAATTAAGTACCTAATCAATTTTGACATTTCTCTCTCTCTCTCATTCGTTTAAAATCTCCAACCAGCTTCAGGTTATCCCTCTAGTGTCTTACTAAAAGAAGGAACACATACTATAAATTGGTTCTCATTGCTTCCTAAGCTGTTTTCTATCCCCATCAACCAGGAACCCCAAGTTCAAAATCTTGGGATAGGCTTCTTGCATGACTTTTATCTTCAAATGTGAACTAATAAAATATACAAGTTCTGTCACTCCTTTTGCATTTATCTTAAACTAGATTCTCCTTAGGAGTATCAAAGAAAAGGGGGGATTGGAACCAAGCAGAACCCTGCAGCACCCCTCAACCACGAAGTCCCCTCCATGTCCCCTGCCTCTTGTTTCTAGAAAAGCTGAAGTCTCCCAGGGTCCCCTGAGTCACAAAGTGCAGGCTCAAGCAGCTAATGATTAGCACAACAGAGTCACAGACTCAGTGTCTGATGCACATTCCGGAGCTGTTTTACAGATACTGTAACTGCCACCAGAGGGAAAATGCTAACTGCATGATGACCAGGCTGCAGTCATGACATAAACTTCTCCATCTTGATCAGTACGGAGTCTACGGCTAGCGCAATTCCAGGAACAGCCTTAAGAGAATGGCATTAGCACTAGTGCTCGTAATAATCTATATCTTTGTGGGCATCAAAATAATTGTGGCTTGTTCTGCTCGTATATGTAAACGGGCAACTAAACTGTCAGCAAAGATATGTTACAGACCCATGTAGACATCTTCCTCTCTAAGAATACAGCTCCCTATATCAGCATGAAGAAGTTACAGAAGACGGACCTTCGCCCGTAATCCCATAGAAACAGAAAGATGTTCTGACACGTGGGGATTTGTAGCGGCTTTTGGCAGGAAAGAGCTCTCCACAGGGGGGCCCCTTTTGTCTTGTTAGTAACCTTCAACAAGTCACGCCCATGCTCCACTCATCTCCAGCCTTAGCACACCTGTCAAGTCTTTTGATCACACAATACCTTGCCTAACCTGTTGGTTCTTTCCATAGATCAAAGAAGTAGAAATGAAGAACAAGTAATCCACAGATGAGCAGATCTCTTCCCTAGCTTGCCTTTCAGTAATCTCGCGAACAAACTGTATGAACAAGACAGCATCTAAGGAAAGACCAGGAGGAGTCGGCGCCGACAAGTCTGCGCACAGTGGGGCAGGTCAAGCACTCTGACCCCCTATCTCCACGGTTAACTGCGATGACTTCCCTTTTTCCCTTGAAAAACTTTCATGGCCGAGCAGGATCTTCAGAGGTGGTTTCTGAGGGACACTGAGTCCACCATCTCCCCCGATGGTTGGCATTCTGATTAAAAGCAACTTTCCTTTCTACCAAAAACTGCCTGTCGGTTACTGATTTTCGAGTGGCGAGCACCGGACCTGAGTTCAGTAACACTCTCAGGTTTAACCTTCCAGTGTTCCTTACCATTGTAAAGAATTGTAAATTGGTCATTCTTAGGCTGTGTCAGGCCAGCAGACATTTTTAATTTGGCTCACATAGTAGTAAAAAAGAGTCAATATTTAAGGTTAAGAGCATTTTCTTTAAAATCTGGGTGTCTGGCTGCATCTGAAAGATCTGAAGATCTGGCCGCACTGGATCTGCATTTACCCTTGGCTATAACAGCTGGAGTTGAATAGAAACTTTCTTCTTTACACAGAACATGTAAGTCCTCTCCTGCTTAGGTGACTTGGTTGGCATCTAACAGTGTGACCAAAATTGGATTACACGCAAACGCCTCCGTAGCAAACATCAGAGACCTTTCGAAGCTCTTTCCCTGTTCCCCACTTCAGTCCTATGTCCCAGTTAGGCCAACAGCCCCAAAAGTCTCGTTTTTTTTCCTGCTCCTTCACCACATTTTCTCTGCTTCAATCCAGATTGTTTTTTCTTTAATTTGACTTCCTATTTAAATTGTTTCTGTACATCTCACCAACATTGTTCATTACCTTGGTTTTCTTTCTGAAAGTTAACATGCATATATTCTCTAGGTGTTTTGGGGCACTTGTCTTATCTCACCAAGACTCCTGTGTCAGCTCCCTAAGGACAAGAGCCTTCCTTGATACCTCTTTTAGTAATTCTGGGCATCCCCAAAGCACTCAAAAATTAGTGGTTGCATGAAATGACTACACTGCAATCTAATCAGCATATAAAGAGAAAAGTGGACCTGAACTTATTCCTTTTTTGAACAGTATATTAGTATGGTTTGAAACTGTTTATTTTTCCTGAAATCTACTATTTTTAAAAAATAGCATGTAAGAAATAGAAACTAAGCAAGCTCTTTTAAAGTTCTGTTTAAGGTAATTTAATAAAGCCCCTCAATTAAACCACACTATCTCATTTTATTCCATAGATATATTTGGTTCTATGACTAATAAAGACTAAAAATTTCACTCATTTTGTTCTTACTTCTTATGAGATTATTAAAACTCAAAGACCCAATTTTCCATCGTTTTAAGGAGGCTGATTATTTAAATGTTAAAGACTTGAAATGAGAAAATAAAGTATTCTCTGTGTATGTATCTATTAAAACATAAGGGAATAGATGAGAAGCCTGAATTCTAAGAAAATTTTTCTAACTATACGGGCAGATACCAAAATCTATTTAAACAGCTTTGTAAAAAACAGTTTTAAATAATTTATTTTAGTTACATACCTTAAAAAAGAATAAAATTTAAAGAGAGAGGTCCAAAAGGCTAATATTTCCTCAATCAAAAAAAATTCTTTCCACACAATAATTACCTTTAAAGAAAATTTTAGGAAGGTTCAAAGGAAAAAAATAATTAGTAAGAAATCCACTCACAGTAGGAATTAGCAAACAATCTGTGTTTTCCTAAATCACCTCCTCTTGATGTGTTGTCAGGATCACAAGGCATGACAAATTTTAAGTGGGCTTGTTGCCGAGAACTAATCCATAAGGTACAACCATTTCATACACACACACACACACACACACACACACACTTCAAAGTGGTGAATAAAGTAGCAAACATGGATTAACTGCTTCCATTATAGCCAGTTAGTGAAGACGAAAATAATAACATTATAGACAAATCTTTTAGGAAAGGCTCATATGCCAATATGCTTTGCAAAATATGGATTGCATTGTTCATAAACATATATATATATACACACACACACACATATATATTGCTTGGAAGATGCTTATACACTAATAAATAAGAAAAAAAAAACATTTCCCAGTCAAACTGAATCTTTGGAGGCAGTAAAAAAGAATTTGGAAGGAAAAAATATATAAGGACATTAGTTTCTAATTCAATTATATCATATAGTGAATCAAAATTGAAAAAAATGAAAAATCACTCGACAGAGAAAATTCATTATCAACTCAAATATAAGATAGCAGTCCTCAACTATCCAAGGGAGATTATATTGTTCCTAACCCAGCACCTGACTTACTGATAACAGAGCATTTGCATAGAATCATATCATACTACATTAGCACTTGGCATCTTAATGAGTGCCTAAGACCTGTCACTCAAGAAATACCACCAGGGAAACCCCCTATAGTGCCTCATGCAAGGTCGCTTAATTTGTCAGTGACAGAGGAAGGGCTAAAACATGGGCTTCTTGCTTTAGAAAAAATACTGATGTTTTCTGAATTAGCTGAGTTAATGATTTGCCCTGCTGAGATCTTGCTTGTTGTTTGTTGATTTCCTTGTTTGTTTGTTTAAACGAGAGACTAAATATTCTATCTGTTATATGAAAGTTTGAGAGAGGTGTAAAAGGCTCTTTGGTGAGGGATATGAAAGCACTATTCCCATCAAGAGTAAACCAGGAGATAGGACTGGAAAGTGACTCAGAGATTCTCACGTTCAACCTTATATCTATTAGCAAACTGAGGACCAGAGAGGCGACGCAGCTTTCTCCATGTTACACAGCCAGCTGGTGGCAGGAATCGGACTGAACTCAGTATACCCATATAGTCTAGGGTTCTTTCCTCTGCACCTTGACCTTGAGTTGTGTCTTCAGGGTAAGGCATCACTATAACATTGAAAAGGAATTCATCGAGCAAGATAATCACATTAAGTTTAAATGAGAACACCACAGTTGAAAATCTGAAATAGATGACGTGTTCTATTATATGTTGATTTGTTCAACATATCTATTATTGCTCCTTGTCATTATAATGGATAAACAGTCATTGCCTCGGGGTGTTGCTCATGTGTCTGTAATGTTCATCACAGGCCAACAGGGACCCAGGCACCACCAACAGCTCACAGACTGTAGAATTAAAAGCTGTGTCAAGCACTGGCTGAACCGGTGCACAAAAGCTTCATCGATTCGGACCATTTTGGGGAGAATGGGGTACAAGGAGGGGACAAGTGAATAGGTAAAAAATAAAGTCAGAAATTAACTATTTTTGAAGAAATACATAACGATTATTTTTAAGTAAGTGAAAGCAACCACTTAAATACTGCCAAATGTAAGTCCTGTAGGGCTTATTTTAATAACTGAATAACTCATCTGTAATTAGCAGATAAATTGTTTACATGCAAATGGCATCAGAAGGCATTTGAAAATACTTCTGCACGTCAAAAATGTGCCATCAAATCTTGTTTATTCCAAATTTTGCATGGAAAACATTTGACTACAGAGAGTAGAGAGGTAAATTTTAGTCTAGTTCTAGTTAAATGATCAAGAATTCTTACAGTAATAATGCTCTTACTGAAGTGATAATGATAGCATAATGATTCATCTCCACTCCTCACAGGGAGTCCATATGTATTTTCTAATTTGTGGCCAACAGACTTCTGTGATGTGAGGGTAAACACAGGTGAAGGAACTTGCCCAAGATATAGTGGCAACTAAATTCTACATCCTGGACCAGAACCCAGGGGTCCTCTGACCCCTGCTAAGTACTCTTTCACTCTTCCACATGCTCTCCAGGAAGAGTACAGCATTCTGGGTTAGGCTAGATGAGCTCTAATGTCATTTTTCTTTCATTCCCAGGGTCTATATTTCTTTATGTGCAGTGACCTCAAAGAGAAAAGTATACATTACACATATGTGCAATTAGGGCTTAAATTTACTGGATTCCAGGGACTCTGCATTTCCCTTCAGTGGGTTGTTTCAGTATTTCATGGATCAGTACGTGTGTTCAATACCTTAAATCCTTGTTGATATGAGATGAGCATAAATACCCAACTTTGGTTTCTCCAACTCTTTTTCCTAAACACTAGGTTTAATTTATAAATGAAACTGAGTCAAATATCCCTTAGTCATTCTAATGGCAAGAAAAATGACAGCTCCTTTTCTACCATTAACATTACCAAGACCTAAACTCATGGATAATCTTCTCTTCTCAGGCAACAATTACTGTGAGCCTCACTTTGGTGGGGAGAGCAGAGACAACAAAAGAAAGAATCTTGGAGATTAATTTGTTAAATGGAGAAATACATGCATAATAAATGACTCTATGCTATAAACTTATTAATAAAGAGGAAGCTGAAATAAACATGCACTTATGTTCAACTGTAGAGTCTCTTTAACCTTACCCTACATGTATGGCAATATCATGTTTATTATTGACCTTACATTGCTATAAATACGAGTTTCAACACGGCTCAGTTTGGAGCTTCTTAGTGGTGAAATGTCACCTCTTAGTCTTTGTATATAATAGAAGGGAGATCTTTTTTGACTGATGTGCGTGCACATGTATAACTGCCCAGTGACAGCAGATTAGGATGACCAGATGACTTATGACTGATCAACATGTAGAGCTGAGCAATGTACATGGAGAGGAGGAAAGAAGCCTTGAGCTTTAAATAATGCTGTGAACGGATTGAGTGAGCATTCCTGCCACCACTCTATCAGTCCTTTATCATTTAGAATATTCAGTTAGATTTCTCACCACACATATCCTCCACCCCCAGACCTCCTGAACTACTTACTCATGGTTACTTCAACAACAATTTTCTGGCTAGTATTCCTTTGCAAATTATGTTTTCTTGGTTGAAATAGTCCCTTTCTCCCTTCTCTTCTACACCTACAGAATTCTACTCATCTTTAAATACCCAGCTTATATGTCAGTTTCTCAGAGAAGACCTAAGTAAATGTACAGTGGTCCCTCGCTATCTGCAGGGACCTCCGGGGATACCAAAATCCACAGGTGCTCAAATCCTTTGTATAAAATGACATAGTATTTTCATATAACCTATGCACATCCTCCTGTATACTTTAAATCATCTCTAGAGTACTTATAATACCTAATACAATGTAAACGCTTTGTAAATACAATGTAAATGCTGTGTAAACAGTTTCCAGCTTGTGGCAAATTTAAATTCTGCTTTTTGGAACTTTCTGAAATTTTTTTTTCAAATACTTTCAATTGAAGTTGGTTGAATCCACAGATACGGAACCCACGGATACGGAAGGCCAACTGTACACTCATCTACATTCAAAAGTACTTTGGTCAAGCCATTCCTATATCACCAACCATAATATGCTGTAATTACTTGATTAGCTACCTCACCCATTAGATTGCACACTCTTCATGGCCAGGGTTGTTGTGTTATTCTCCTTGTTATATTTCTGCCACTCCTTGGTCCCCTGCCTCTTACACCTGCCAATATGCTCCCCAGTTTCTTGCATACTGTGGGCATAGATTAAGTTCTATAAATGTTTATTGACTGAACTAGTGTGGGAGTGGCCAGTGGATAGTCAGGATCTAATGGGTCGTTAGATTTGTGGGTGATGAAAACGCTCCTAAACATAATGTGTTGACCCAAAGGCTCAATTCCCTGACCTTTCATTTAGGCTGCGAACCAGAGTGCATGAATCTTTGTTCATCCTTTTAATGTGCTATCCACTTAGATTTCAGCCTTACATTAATCTGGGATATTAATTCCACCATCACTTCTGATGGAAGCTATAATTTATATCACTGAAAAACCTTTCTGTAGCTTAATATCCAGAGGTGTAAGAATACAAGTGACATTAAACATTAACTAGGCAAAGAGGTATGAGTGCAGAAACCGTGCTGTGTGAAAACTCAGAGCCAAAATGCAGGCTAAAACATTTCACAATTAAAATAGGATGAAATGAGCAAGTGTCACAGGTCCTCCTGCATTAATCAGAAAGCATGTAAACCAAACCAGAGGCCTATTTATTGCTTAAAAAAATCCTCAAATCCCTGAAGTGCCTATAATTATTAATTATGTATAAACAACATTGGAAGTGTTGACACTGTATATTCCTATAAAATGAAACATAAAATAATAATGCCTCAATCTTACACAATCCTTTCAAGTTAATGATAAGTTGAAAAGGGATTCTATGAAGTTTTAGGTGGGCAAGCACTCATGAACACCCAGAAATGGAATCTGCTGTGTTAATACCTAGGTCTCCACTCTCAATAACACACGCTCTCTCTCTGACACTAACACCATATAGAGAGAGTATGAGGTGGCCAATCCGGCCCTGAGATCTAATCTCAATATGCCACAAACTTGCTGAGTGACCCTGAGCAACGTTTGTATTTCCTTGGGCCTAAAGTTCCCCATTTAAAGAAAAGGGCTAGAATAGTGTATCATTATGTCATTTCAATTTGAATAGTCAATCATCCCTATTTCTAAGGTTTATTTGATTTGTTATCCCTGCTCTTACTCTTCTGTTAGAGGAAAATGTCCGTGGCTTGATAAAACATGTGCAGTTTTTAGCATATTTGATAACTGCAAAGTTAGCTTATTCTAAAATGCTATCCATTGTGATGCTTCCAGCCTCAAGTAATATAATAGAAAGTCCAACATCATGCAAAAGTATTATTTCATAAATAGGATATCTCGAGTGTGGATGGGCTCAGGGCTGGGTGAAAGATATCATCAAGGACCCAGGTTTTTCCCATCTTTCTGCTCTGACTTCCTGGGTGTCAGTCGCCTCTTCAGATTTGTAGCAAGGTGCTTGTCCTAGGGTACAATGGAGAATATGAAGACCAGACTTATAACGTCAAATCTCCTGGGAAGATGTCATCATCTTTCTCCAAGCTAAAAGCCAACAGCTCAGCAAAGCATCTTCTCCTCTCTGTCATATTATTGAAGTAGTTTGGGAATAGTAGTAGCTATTGAACACCAGTACGATGCTGGGAATTGTTTGTGATACAATAAAGAGAAGTATAAAGGAAAAGCCATTCAAGTCTTTCATTGTGGGATCATGACTAATTCAGAAAATGAAGTACAGTTGCACCACTATTTGGGTACCAAAATCTGAGCGTGCTCAAGTCCCTTACATAAAATGGCACAGCATTCACATATAATCTGTTCACATCCTCCCTATGCTTTAAATCATCTCGAGGTTCCTTATAATACCTAATACAATTGCTATGTATATAGCTGCCATTGCATGGCATTGAATTCAAGTTTTGCTTTTTGAAACTTTCTGGAATTTTTTTTTTTTTTTTTGGCATATTTTCCATCCGAGGTTGGTTGAATTCATGGATACAGAACCCGCAGATACGGTGAATCAACCGTAAATCTGTTTTAGAACCTTAAACCAGGACAGAGATACTTCTTCCATGAGGTGAACCCAGCCCTAGCAGAATCTCCAGGTGTGGTTAGACAGTGTGACCTCATTCTTACTTCTGAAGAAAACAAATTCCTTACTTGTAAATTCCATACTTAAGGATGATTTTTCAAAGGAATTTATCATAGACTACACTGACCTTACTTTTGACGTGACTAAAGCTTGGCAAAGCAGAAGGCATTTCAGATCGCAGTGGATTGCAACCGAGGGTTATTTGAGATATTTAGACTAAGGTTTTCAGCAAGATAAGCATAGTGTAACAGTAAAACATAATCATAGCTGCTATAAATTAAAATATATGGCATATGGTATATACAATGCATTCCTAAATCCACTGTTCTCAGATATATCCTGTTTTTGTATTGGTAAATATTATACTATGGTCTAAAATTGGACTATGTGATGAAATAGTAATCATAGTATCCAGGTACTTGAATTTAGAGATTCACAGAGTCAAATGGTAGAATTTGTTAAAAGCACTGTAGTATGAATATATTACAGAGTACCTAATTGTGTCCCTATTTTATATTTCCAACAATATTGTGGTAATGCCTTCTGCAGCATATGAGTGACAGTTTCTCTGTGCTGGAGACCTGGTAGTGGAACTCCTTCTGGGTCACAGAGTATATGCACATTTTTCATTTTCATGAATGCTGCCAAGTTGCTTCCAAAATGGTTGTACATATTCCCACCAGCTGTATATGAGAGTTTTTGTTTCACTACATTCTCATAAACACATGATATAAGACATTTTAATTTTTACCAATCTGGTGGGCGAGAAATGGCATCTCATTTTTCTCCTCATTTGCACTTCTCAGATTCCCAATGAGATTAAACTTAAACACTTTCTTCCATGTTCATTAGCCACTATAAGCCTTTCTTCTTCTGAAAAATGCCTATTTGTTCTGTTTGCTCATTTTTCTATTGAGATGTTTTCTATTACACATTGACATGTTTTTTCTATATATGTTGGCTCTTGTGGGTTAATGCTTCTTTTACTCCTTTACTCTCATTTTCTTTCTTTCTTTCTCTCTCTCTCTTTCTTTCTTTCCTTCCTTCCTTTTTTCTTTCCCTCCCTCCCTTCCTTCCTTCCTTCCTTTTTGGCTGCGTTGCGTCTTCGTTGCTGCATGCGGGCTTTCTCTAGTTGCAACGAGCGCGGGCTACTCCATTGCGGTGCACAGGCTTCTCATTGCGGTGGCTTCTCTTGCTGTGGAGCACGGGCTCTAGGAGCATGGGCTTCAGTAGTTGTGGCGCATGGGCTCAGTAGTTGTGGCTCACGGGCTCTAGAGCGCAGGCTCAGTAGTTGTGGCGCACTGGCTTAGTTGCTCCGCGGCATGTGGGATCTTCCTGGGCCAGGGCTCCTTCTCATGTCCCCTGCATTGGCAGGAGGATTCTTAACCACTGAACCACCAGGGAAGCCCATCTCATTTTATTTTTTCCAACTTTATTGAAATATGAGTCACAAATAAAAATTGCGTATATATTTAGGTTGTACAACGTGATTTTTAAAGGGGTATGACATGATTTTATTTATATATATTTATATATATATATATATAGTGAAATGACTACCACAATCAAATTAATTCACACATCCATTGTCTCACAAAGGAGTACTGATATTCCTTTGCCATACTGATTTCATTTCCTTTGGATATATACCCAGAAGTGAGATTGCTGAAATATGGTAATAGTTTGATTTTTTTTAATTTTGAGGGGAAACTTCATACTGTTTTTCATGATGGCTGTACCAAGTTACATTTCCACCAATGATATACAAGGGTGCCCTTTCCTCTACACCCTGACCAATACTTGTTATCTCTTGTCTTTTTGATGATAAGCATTCTAACAGGTGAGAGATGATTATCTCATTCTGGTTTTGACTTGCATTTCACTGATGGCTGGTGATGTTGAGCACCTTTTCATATACCTGTTGACCATCTGTATGGCTCTTTTGGAAAAACATCTGTTCAGGTCCTTGCCCATTTTTTAGTCAGGTTACTTGTTTTATTGCGATTGATTTATAGGAGATCCTTATATATTATGGATATTAACCTTTTATCAGATGTATGGATTGTAAATATTTCCCCCCCCCCTTCTGTAGGTTACACTTTTACTCTGTTGATTGTTTCCTTTGCTGTGCAGAAACTTTTTAGTTTGATGTGGTCTCACTTATTTATTGTTGCTTTCGTTGCCTGTGCTTTTATAGTCATAGCCAAAAAAATCATTACCAATGTCAAGGAGATTTTCCCCTATGTTTTCTTCCAGGAGTTTTACATTTTCAGGTCTTAACTTAAATTCTTGTGCATGTGATTGATGAGTTGTCTCAATATCATTTTGAAGAGACTATTCTTTCCACATTGTGTATCTTGGCACCACTGACCAAGATTAGTTGGACATGTATGTGTGAGTTTATTTCTCGGCCCTCTATTCTGTTCCATTGGTTTATGTGCCTATTTCCATACCAGTACCCTGCTGTTCTGATTTCTGTAGTTTTGTAATAAAGAAATAAAAGATATGCAAATAAGAATGGAAGAAGTTAAATAGACATGATAAATCTCACATACAGAAAACCCTAAATACCCCAACAAAAAACTGTTAGAACTAATAAACGAATTCAGTAAGGTTGCAAGATACAAAATCAATATACAAAAATCAGTTGTTTCTATACACTAACAAGGAACTATCTGAAAAATAAATTAAGAAAGCAATCCCATTTACAATAGCAACAAAAATCACTTAGGAATAAATTTAACCAAGGAGGTGAAAAATCTATACACTGAAAACTATAAGACATTTGATAAAAACAAGTGAAGAAGACACAAATAAATGGAACGATATTTCATGTTCATGGATTGGAAGAATTAAAATTGTGAAAATGTCCATCTACTGAAGGCAATCTACAGATTCAATACAATCTCTGTCAAAATTCCAATGGCCTTTTTCACAGAAATAGAAAAATAATCCTAATATTCATAAGGAACCACAAGAGACACCAAATAGCCAAAGCAATCCTGAGAAAGAAGAACAAGCTGGAGGCATCATACGTCATGATTTCCTTTATTCTCATTTTATAAGTGTTTTGGAAGAGGAAAGAGATAAGTGTATGTGGCCAACCCACGATGTCAACCAGAAGTCCTGAGCTCTCCACACTTAAGACTCTTCACTCTGTCACACATGCTGGTTTAGGCACTGTGGCGGCAGCTTGCAATGCCACCATGGCCTCTGACCTTGTCCTTCTAATATAACACCCACCACAGCACTTCTAATTTCTTCTCTCATCAAAGAGACAGGTGGAGAGAATGCTTTTATTCTGCAGGTACACATGAAAAATGGGTATTTTCCCATGGATTTAGTAGAAAGTTTAATTACTATGAGTTCTTTAAATAATTTGGGTTTTGTGTTTGTTCTATTCTTGATATGTTTGAACTCTATCCCAGAAGTTAATTGAGTAATTATTTAGGGTCATGAGGAATAGCTTGCTTATTTTAAAACTCAGGATGGGGATGAGGGAAGAATCGGTGTGATGAGATAGGTCTGTTATTTCTGTGAATTTAATTAAGAGATTTTTATTTTAGATTTGCCCAGATCTTTTCATGGAGAAAGCATCCCCACACAAATTCTCATGACCTTGTGCTTTCTTTTCCTTTTATTTTCATGTGTATTTGCTGTGGTTTTAAAGAGTCACTCCTAGTTAAATAGGGAATTTCTTCTGGTTTCATGACTAAATGGTGCTTAAGCAGTATGCCAACAAGACATTCATTATGCAAGGTACTAAGGCAAAGCACCCAATGATCTGTGAAGGAAACAGAACTTCATCTTTGGTTTTTTAAAAGTACTTTCCAAGACAGATTACAGCAGTTCACCATAAAGGGGAAAAAAAATAATCTCAAGTAATTTTATAAGACAAAAGAATAGTAAGTGTGTACTTTCTTCACTTAAAAACACATAACTGCATGCAGTTTTTTCCCAAAGAGTTCCTGAATAGGTAGAAGAAAAGTTCTACAAAATGCATCAGCCAGAAGTACTGTGCTAAATTGTCCAATTACTCATGCCCTAAAGAAACTTTCAAGATGCAGTTCACACCTCTTGCTGAACTTGTTAGTTCATTTTCAATTGCAAGGAACAACAAAGTAGTTTCCTTTTCCTATTTCTGGGCGGTGAAAAATGAGTAAGGTCATAAACTAGATATGTATCATTACCATTTATATCTGAAGAAGCTACAGCCACTTATATTATTTTTTGTGTTATCTGCAGGGCAATAAATAGAGGCAGGAGAAAAGTCAAGATGTTGTTTGCACACAGGCTGGCCCTACAGATATGGCAGCACAGACCTCACACCTGGGACCAAAGCAATGGGAAGGGAGCGGGTGGGGGGCATGCATGAACGTCTCCTTGGGCTTACTTCTCTTACAGAAGCCCATCATCTCAGAAAGAGGCTGTATCATAAAGGAAGGTGATGAGTTTTGGCATCAGGCATGGCTCCCCAAAACACGGCATTAGCAAGTCACTTAACATTACAAGAAAAAAAGGTATGATAATACATACTTCGGAGGGACTCCATGAAGACATGGCCTCATGATGTATTGCACTTAATAGATGCACAATTAAGTTCTTTCAAATCCCTCCTTGCATATTCTGTCCCAATCATTAAACTGGTGTCATTACCATGCTGGAATGCTACATTGAAGAGCAGGGCACACTTTTGAAACCATTGAGCAGCTACATAAAGTGACATGATTCTGTGGGACTATCACAGGTCCCCCATACCTGTACACCCCCTAGAGCATCTGCCAGTCAGGTCTGTGGATTATTATCTGTCCTCCTTTCCCTTTCTTACATACTTTAGTTTCTTCCTCCCAAATGTAACTTGAAGTGGTTTATTTTCCCCCACTGCTTTAAGACTTCTTCAAGCATAAAAGTAAATATTTGAAAATGGAGCAACTTTAAAGAAATTTTTTTTAAGACTAATGGGTGTTCATTCTAAAGGGGCAGGGATCAAAAATAATAGTAACTTTCCAAGCCAAACAAATGCTGTTGCTCTGTCACTATCTGAGACACCTGGGGTTTGATTTCTTTTTAAGGTTTTTTTTTCAGTCCTTTATAATACACGTTAAGTGTGATAGGTTCACCCTTTAATCAGGAACGGATCTGAAACAATGTGATAGAAAGAAATCCCTAGCCTAAGCCACTGCCAGACCTGTGTCACGGGATCCTTTTTATTAAAAGCTCTATGTAAGATCATCACAAGTTTGACTTATTAAAAAAATTAAATTGAGATCAAAAGAAAACATTTTATTGGTTGAATTGCCGACTAGCTTTCCATCCTGAGGCTCCTTTTTCGTTTCGTCTAGTTGAATCCATTGCTCAGTACAGCTCCTGCTTTCTCTTTCTTAACCAGGAAACCTGAGAGTTTCTGTCTGGATCCCAGAGCTCCGCTTTTGTGGCTTTCTCTCTCTGTTCCCCTCCTGACCATTTGTGAACCAAAAACAAGGCACCTCTTGCAGTTTCCAGAACTATAAGATCTCTGAAGTCTTCTGCCTGAATACCGTCTACTGCACGGAGAGCGCCTAGCTCCTTCCCTCTGGGTGAAAGATGCTGAGCCCAGTCACACCGTCCTCCTGCCTGTTGCGTGTACACAATGCAACACAACCCACAGAGGCCCTTGTCTGTAAAACATGTATTTGGAATAATATTGGGAGGAAAGTAAATAATTTTTTCAAAACGAAATAAAAATTACTTTACTGAAATTCATTTGCTACAAAAGTTTTTTTTTTTTTTCTGTTATAATTCTGAAAGAAAGAGATTCGACTCACCTGGTCAGACCTTTGACTCTGTATTTTTAAAAAATCTGAATGTCAAGAACAGTGTAATAAAGACTGTTTAGAAATTGTGTGGGAAATAAATCTAAATTTCCTGGTTAAACATTATCTGTAATGTTCAGCATCGTATTTGTAAAAAGCTACCATTTACTAGGCACTTGCTAAGGGCTCAATGCTAAGGGTTTACTTAATACAAATCATCTCATTTAATTCTCACAAGGTCACATTGTTCTCAGAGGCGATTAAGTAACATGCCCAAACAGGTAGCCTAGTACAAAGTGCACTGCACGTCTTTGAACCCAGGCAAGCACACCCAGGAGCCCACACTCAAACTCTCACACCAACATCTACAACATCTACAATGAACAATGAAATCTGCCCTTCATTTACTAGATTAGATAAACTTCAGGGTTGTTTCCAACTATAAGCCTGTGGAGGGCCTGCACTGAAACTCTCCTAGATCTCAACCCTGGAATATGCACAAAGGAATCTTGAATACATGCTTTTTGATTAGGATGATAATAATTAAAAATAAAATTATATGAATGATCATAGGCAATACTGACTAGACCAATTTAATAAAATCCGCATCACCATTCCACCAAAGATACATTTTAGCGTCTTGATGATTTAATAGAAGATTGCTACACTGCAATTCCCAGCTGTACTAAACCTATTCTCAAGCATGATCATTATAATCTCGTGCTTTATTAAACATCTGAAAGGAATGGCATAATGGTCCTTCAAGGACAGCTCCATTAGGGGAAAAAAAAAATAGAATAATCTACAGTATAATGTGTTTAAAATGCTTTTTAAAATAGTGTTGTCATTAAGGTGAACAGCACCTGGGTTATTCTCACTGAAACAGCCTGAGGTCTGCTGATTAAAGAGAGAGCTACACCCCCTTTTCCTGGCTCATTAAATGAACCAAAGATATAATCCACACACCTCTTCCTATAGTCTAGTTTCATTAGGATGAAAATCCGCAAAAACCAGTTAGATATCAGTGCAATAAACTAGGTTGGGAAAAGAGGAATGGAATGACATATAGCTTTATTGACCAATAAAATTTAATGGACTGTCTACATTCTCACTTAGAAATTGGTTAAAATGGCCCCCAAATTTAGTTTGATACTAATAGAGCTTCCTTTGAAAGTCAGAACATGCTTTTCCAAAAGCACAAGCCTACCATTCTTCATCTTTCCTTGGCCAAAATTATATCAGGTATTCAGAATGCATCTTGTCCAAGAGTTAATTAATATTCCCCAATCTACATCTTAAATTGCAGGTGGAACCTACTGGTCTGAAAAATGATAATAAGATTAATAAAACTTACATATCTATTGTAACATAAAGTCTACAATTTTCATGTCTGTTTCCATTTTTAAATTCTCACATCAACAATATTGATTCCCATTTTCCAGATGAGGAAAATGAGGCTCAAAAAGATTAACATGACTTGCCTGAGCTGGCATTGATCTTAAACGGCTAAAAGAGGATTCCAAGCCAGAACTTCCAACTGGCCCCAGGCTCTTTATAGGACTTGGTCTTTTTAAGTTAAAAATTTCCCCTTACCTGGCCCTTGCCATACAGCACAAATTCTCCAGAACATTATTATATTCTTTGTAAATGAATCTGTAAATGGCTTGTGAAAAATGAACCTCTTACGCTCAGCAGGCAGCAGACAGTGGTAACTGTTATCTGCCTGCTGTGAAGCTGAAGGCAAGTTAGTAAATCTCTCTGAAACTTAACTTTCTCTTCTTAATATCAAAGTAATAACATACTTGCCTTTGAGAGAAATCAACAAAAGAGCATGTCAGAGGAACTCAGAACTCAGCACATAGTGAGTTCGCAAATCCTATTTAATATGCATCTCAGGCTGAGCATTATCAGAACCTACGTGATAATTAAAGCTGTGAATGTAGTTTTTTTCTTTTCAAAGATGGAACTGTTGGAGGGTAAGTAAGTGGAGAGTAGACTTGATGGTTTGGTCATTTGTAAAATAGGAAATAAAAGAGCATTGGGAGGAGATTGAGATAGGAAAAGAGCAAAAAGGTAAAGGCTGAGGGAAGTAAAAAAGAAGAATTTAAAGAAAAATGATACTTACACATATATGCACATATCAGCCTCTGGATAATAACTGAATGACCCAAAGCAGGTATAGCATTTATATCCTTATTAAATCTTCCCACTAACCCTATGAGATAATTATTATTATTATTGTCCCCATTTTACAGAAGAGTCAATTGAGGGACAGAGAGGTTAGGTATCTTACCCAAGGTCACACAGCTGAGATTCAAACCCTGGCTCTCTGACTCCAAAGTCTGCACTCTTATTCCATGCTGTTCTGCTCCTGGTCTGAGCTGGGAGTCAAAAGCAGCAGAGAGGTAGAGTGGATACTGAAAATACTCAATTACTCAACTACAGGACATCTGTGTTGAAGGCAGAAACCACCTGAGTGTGCTGTGGTTTGGACAGACCTGGCCCAGTGCAGCAGGTCACTAGGAGCTTGGGATGATGGGACACAAAGCAGACACTGTTGTTTGTGCACTTGCCAAGATTGTTGAGGGATCACTTAAATTGAGAGGTTGTGGCTGAAAGACAGTAAATTTTCCCAGCAGTCCATTCTAAACGTTGAGCTTGTGAGGATTGTCCTTTCGTTGAAAGCTCAGGGAGGTCTGGGAGAGCTGGCTGCACCATTGGCCAGGCTTCCACCTCGGTGTGGCATCCTCAGGGCTTTTCTTAGGCTCTTCCCTTCCCTCCTTACTCATAAACACAGCCACTTCAGCTCATCCGTCAGTAGCTCCTTGGCCACACAGACCCTATCAGCTGACGCCCTTCAGTACCAGCTCTGCAGTCAGAAGCAGGCCAGGCCAGGCTGTACCATTGCTAGTTGTGTGACCTTTAACCTCCTTGATATTTAACCTCCTTGACTACATCTCCATCTACAAAAAAATGGTACAACAGGATCTAACTCCCAGGGTAGGTGCAAAGGTACAACAAGATTATGCCTGGAAAAATAATCTGGTGTTCTATAAATATGTACTGAATATGGATGTCAGTAGCAAATATTACTTATGAACGGCTGGACTGTTTCTAGACCCTCACTGCTGGTGAATCCATCTCAACTTTAAAGATGATCTACAAATCACCTGGATTAAGTAGTTTAAGGAATTGGATGTGACATCAGATACAGGGTCACCTCTTTCCAGCACACCCAGCAATGGTGCTTTGCCGTAGCTGCTGCTGCCGACATAACCGCATGCAGCCAAAATATCCTGAGCCATTATTATATATCATTAATGTCACTTTTAGCATCGGAAAACTGCTTTTCTGCCATTTTTATGAGTAATGACTCACCCGTGCCCGGGACACAGTTACCGTTGTTAGCTCTTCTCATAGAAGTGGATGGTTTGGAACACACAGAAGAGTTGGTATCAGAATCAGGATAAAAGCTGCCTCACTTGCATTGCATAGTCCAATCCTCATTGCCCAGGATTAAAATACACTCATATTTTCTTTTTTTAAACTGGAGTAATTCCAGTTGACAAATTTAGGGATAATGAGTTCTGGCCAAATCTGAGAGTGATTATGGAAATCTGAAGGATGCCAATTTAGATATCAATTTCTAGGAATGGCTACGTAAGAATAATGGTAAAACTTAACTAAAATATTGCTTATGCTGGAAAGGAACTTTATTTTAAAGCTAAGGAAATGGAGGCCATAACTCAAACGACCTAGTTACACACCTAGGTAGTACAAGAACTAGCATTAAAACCAAAGTCTCCTTCCTCCAAGTCCAGTGTTATTTTTTTTTAAAGCATTATAAATATACGGGCATGAAAACCTAAGGCATTCCTATTACTTTATGAGCAACCAGGCCCCTCCTAGTCTAATACTGGGAAAGCCCAGATGTGTCTCTCTCTAAATTTAAGAATAGCCTAGGGAGGGCATATGATCCAGTAGTGGTTGATCATATGGTCAAGACCCATTTCCACTGTATGAAGAATGGTCTAGATGCAAGGGGTAAAGGCATACAGCCACCTCGACCTTCAGACCCTTCCTGAAATTTTCCATTTCTCCTTAATTATATGAATTAGGAGATCAAGATATAATAATCTATGGTACTAGCTTAAGGTGGCTGAGATACTGGGCAAATAAATTGTTTGAAGCAATTTTCCTGCTAAAAAATTGAGAATTTATTGTCTCTGTCTGGCATTTATTGTCATTGACATCTGTGAAGATTTTCAGACAAGAATGCAGTGTCTTCCACATCTCACTTCAGTTCAGTGCACTGTATTCCATTCAGGACTTTTTTTTTAAGAACCATCTGTTTAAAATGACTTTATTAATTCCTTTTGGTGTATTTTTGACACATCTACAAATTACAGATCATAAATTTTCTAATAACAAATCGTTCATAGAGCTCTAGGCAGAACCTAACATGAGAATCTAAATATAGAATTGGTATTCACCTATGCACCCAAGTAACTCTTACATAATGGAAGCCATGTTTGCTAACACCGAGATCATCAGTAGACAAACTCCAATAACACGGAATATAGTGCAGCGGGACAGTTTCTCTTAGGTCTAGTGAACTCTGAAGGAAGGCTGTAATTTTACTCTCATTATAGTCTCTATCTTATCTCATTGTTTTCTTAAAAAATATCATACTTAGGAATTCCCTGGTGGTCCAGTGGTTAAGATTTCGTCTTCCAATGCAGGGGGTGCAGGTTCGATCCCTGGCTGGGGAGAGAAGATCCCACATGCCTCGCAGCCAAAAAGCCAAAACATAAAACGGAAGCAATATTGTAACAAATTCAATAAAGACTTTAAAAATGGTCCACATCAAAAAAATCTTTAAGAAAGATATCATATTTGACTTGAAGCTTAAGGTATATGTTTCCTGGGAAGTTTGCACTCAGACCATTATTCTTTCGTTGTGAATTATTGGATCACTGGCCCACTTTCTACTGGTGTTCAGAAGGGCAGAAGGAGAGTGAGGTGTAATATTGTTTGTTTACAAATATCTACACAGCATCTCACTTTATTCTGCAGACTGCAAAACTTTTCGACCGTCACCCGCCATTAAATCCCACAGTGCCTCTTCCCAGCTCATGACTGAAAGTACCCAAGGGAGGCTGGGACTCCAGTGCTGGGCTATGAGCCTGCAGAAGGGCACGGCTGCTGCTGAAAGAGCGAGGGCTGGCATGCCTAGCAGCTGATGAGAAAGGGCTTTGCTGCCAGCCTACAGGGTTCCTTCCTCGACCCGAGGCCCACATATAAGGAGACTGTGCCCAGACTCGTCCCCAGAGAACCCAAATAAAAAGTGCAGTGAACGCTGGTTTTGTTGTCGCAGAAACAGGGAACTTCGGTCAGCTATTTTTTAGCTATTTACATTCTGCAAATGGATATTAATGGATGTATGTACTTGTTTGGCTATGATACTCTTATTCATCTTAATTGCTGACTTTTACTGTTGTGTCTATACCCCATTGCAGTTAATTACCCAAACACATTTGTCATTTAAAAAAATTTTTTTTAATCAAGAGCAAGCTATGATACCTTCTCCATGAAACTCTTATCTCTTGGCTTGGTGACACTTATACTTTCCTGTTCTCATCTATTCTGAATTGTCCTTTCTCTGTTTCTTTCTCTTCTCCCTCATTTTTCTTCTGTCCCTTACATGAGTATGAATGCCAAGCTTCCGACCTCTCTTCTGTCTTAATCCCTAACACATCCCCTGAGCTGTGGCACTACATTCTAATTACTGAACATGTTCACATCTATTTCCAGCTAACTGCCTAATCAGGCTATTTGTATTTCAGCCCTGGGCATTCATTCCCTAGCCTAGTCAAGTGCACATACACACACACACACACACACACACACACACACACACACAGGACCAACTCCTCCTTCTAATTTCCCTAATGCTATTTATTGTACCAATATTCTCTGAGTCAGTCAGATTCAAACCTGCAGCCATTCTTGATTCTTTTCTCTCCATCATGAAACTCTTCCCATCACGGGTGCTTCGTGTTGGAATCAGGGTTGCACAAGGCTTTCTTCTTCGAGTCAACATTTAATTTACTTTGGATGAAACCGTGCACCTCTTTGGTTGTATTAATCTTAGGCATAAAATACTCTGGAACTACCCCATGAAGCTTCAATGTAATTTAGTGCAATTACAGGCAGACCTCATTTTATTGCACTTCACTTTACTGTGCTTTGCAGAAACTGAGTGTCTTACAAATTGACGTTTTTGTGGCAACCCTGCGTCAAGCAAGTTTATTGGCATCATTTTTCCAACAGCATTTGCTCACTTCCTCTCTCTTCTGTCACATTTTGGTAATTCTCGCAAGATTTCACGCTTTTTCATTATTATTTGTCCCAGTGATCTGGGATCAGTGATCTCTGATGTTACTATGGTAATTGTTTGGGGGTGCGTGTAAGACGGCAAACTTAATTGAGAAATGTGTGTGTTCTGACTGCTGCATGGACTGGCCGTTCCCCCATCTCCCTCCCTCTCCTGGAGCCTCCCTATTCCCTGAGACAGAACAATACTGAAATCAGGCCAGTTAATAACCCTACAGTGGCCTCCATGTGTCCTAGTGAAAGGAAGAATCAATCAATTCAGCCAACTTCACTGCTGTCTTATTTTAATAAATTGCCAAGCCACCCCCGCCGTCAGCAACCACTGCCCTGATCAGTCAGCAGCCGTCAAGATCGAGGTGAGACCCTCTGACAGCCAAAAGATTACATCTTGCTGAAGACTCAGATGTTGGTTAGCATTTTTGAGCAATATTTTTAATTAAGGTACGTATATATTTTTAGACATGATGCTATTGTACACTTAACAGACTGCAGAATAGTGTAAACATAATTTTTCTATGCACTGGAAAACCCCAAGATTCGTGTGACGTGCTTTATTGCCATATTCTGTAATATTTGCACCATGTGGTGGTCTGGAACCGAACCCACAATATCTCTGGGGTCTGCCTGTAATCTGACACTTACGACTCTATCAAATGTAGGCATGAGGCATGTCTGTGCAAGCTTACCTTCCCATTCTAGCCTTTTGTGTCCTGTTCTCCTAAATGCCCAAGCCTTCCTATCTGAACACCTAGTCTTTCCTTAGTCTTATCTCTTTCCTCTACAGCTACTGAAATGTTACCCTCTTCCAAGGCTCAGCTCAAACGAGATTTCCTCTGAGAAGCCTTCTGTACGTACTCCTGGGAACCCCTTTTTCTGTCCCTGAGCTGCTGGAGCACTGTAGACCACTCCTACTACATCTATGCCCTGACTTGTCCCATTTGCATCCGTGTCATAACTCACCACCTTTGCGTCAGCATCTTGACACTGCACCTAATTGACCACTGTAGCTCCCAGGGCATCCAGCACATGGCCTTGTACACAGTAGGGAAGCATATGTTGAACCTTGAACAATGGGTATTTGAGCTCCCAGGAGGAGGGAAGAGGTGCTATAAACCAAGGAATAGAGGGATCACAATGTAGAACTGACCGGGAATAAGGAAAATAAACTGTGTGTGGGGGAGCCCCATGGACCTCTTCAAATGCACTTGGAGTTTCATGAAGTCCGGTACCTTCAGTGACCCAAACGTCCACAGCCCGGGGAGGACTCTCAGATCCCTATTGTCAGGCGATCCTTTCCCAGCCCCTTCCTCACTCCTGCCCCTGTGCCTGGACACCTCAACGCCCTACCAGACTCCAAGGGCCTTTGCTGCAAGTTTGGCTCTGAATCTTTATTCCAGCCATTAAAATTGGGCTTACCTCTCCTTCCACCTAATATTCCAGGCTGGCAGCTGGATTCTTTGCTTTATGCTGTGGCTACACCTTGTTAATCTTCCCTGTCCCCTGAGTTTTGGATTTTAGTTTGGGTTTCTCAGTACTGCCCTCATGCCTCCTCCGACATAAACTCCTACGTTTGAACCTCAGCCAGGAGCCGCCTACCTGCTGAAGTAGCTTTTGATACCAAGTGCCCACCTCCTGCAAAGCCACTGCCAAGCCCCAGCCACTGGTCCACGTGTCCCTACTGGTCCTTACTGTGAACTCTCCCTTGCACTGGCTCTTGCTGCCCTGGATATTCACTTTGGCAGCCCCACTAGATCTGCTCCAAGAGCAGGCAACTGGATATCCACCCACAGTGCCCAGAGCAGCCAGGTGACAAGGTCTGAATTAGGCCCCTGGACCCTTGCTCTCTGGCCCTTTCTGCTCTAGTTGACCTGGATCTGACCACAGATGTGACAAGTTGACAGGAGGCCAGCTGCAGAGAACCTAGAAACACAGAGCACAAACACCACGCCACCTTCAGAGCAGTCGGGATCAGCTGTCGCCTCTAGATGCTTCTGCCCTTGGGTGACCCTGTAAGGCTGTGGTCACAAAAATACAAAGGAGGGCTTCCCTGGTGGCGCAGTGGTTGAGAATCTGCCTGCCAATTCAGGGGACAAGGGTTCGAGCCCTGGTCTGGGAAGATCCCACATGCCGCGGAGCAACTAAGCCCGTGCACCACAACTACTGAGCCTGCGCTCTAGAGCCCGCAAGCCACAACTACTGAGCCCATGTGCCACAACTACTGAAGCCTGCGCACCTAGAGCCCGTGCTCCACAACAAGAGAAGCCACAACAATGAGAAGCCCGTGCACTGCAACGAAGAGTAGCCCCCGCTTGCCGCAACTAGAGAAAGCCCTCGCACAGAAACGAAGACCCAACACAGCCATAAATTAAAAAAAAAAAAAAAAACAAAGAAACCTACTTCAGAAAAGCGGAACATTTTTAAGAGGAAAGACATTGAAAATATCATCCTAAGCTGCTATGCTTCTGTAATAGGTATATAGCATGCATCTGAGCAATAAATACAAGCACTTTGAATTGCTCCAAAACCACTGAAATAAACCAAATTTCATTTTTAATGCATGCAATAAACTTTTTCCCTAGGATATCAGTTAAGAGTGCTCTAACTTAAAAAAAAAAAAAAAACAACTGACTTGTTCTGTATTCCTATGGCTCAGAATAAATAGATCAACTAACTTTAAAGCTGGCAGGTTTACAGTTCTCACAGAGAAGGGAAATTAAAGCCAAACTGAAGATAAAAAGTAAGTATTTTTTATATTTATGAAGTCTTAAAATTACAGAGCTGAACATATAAGGTCAATACAGAGCTGGCAGAGAGCTGCAGTTAGACAGCTCCTACATTAGCTTTCTTTCCTAAAGTGAGAAAGTGTGATCTAGGGGGTGGAGATGTGGGCTGAGCAGAGACAAACCATGGGCTTTGGTTCCAGTGCTCCAGGCAAACTCTTCATCCTGAATAAACATTTACAGGTAAATCCCCAACTCTAGGCTCTGGCTAAATCCCTTCCCAAAGATATGTCAAAATAGGAATTGTGAAATGTAATGCTCTCTAGAGTATTTGCAAATTATCATCATGTCTTTATTCTGCAATTCTTTTGTGTTTATTTTCCTAGGTATTTGCATTTCCTCACCCACCAGCGGTAAGCTCCACAGGACAAGATTTCTGAGTGCTGAGAATAAAGCCTGACACATGGCCGTTTCTCAATAAAAATTTGTTGAATGAATACATTTTTATTCTTACTATGACCCCCTCAAAAGAACTCACTAGCCTTAGCACCTATTCAATGCCCCTGAAAAGAAAAAATTTGCTTGCTCACTAAATATATAAGGGCCACAGAAGCACTGTAATTTAAGGTGTCACTTTCAAAGGTAACATTTTATTTTATCACTTTGAGAGCCTGTCTCTAAAGCATGAGAAAGAATATTAATCTTCCTTGTGTTTATCTCTCTGATCACTAGACGTTTATTAACATTTAATTGTCTTGAATTTGAATTTGTTTTCCAGGAAGCTTCAAAGAAACAGCACGCTCTGAGTAAATCCTTGTAAGATATTAGTTTTTGATCTTAAAGGATAGTTAATTTAGCTTGTTTACATGACAGATTTGGACAGAGTTAAAGGTTAAATTCTACCTTGGAAGTCTAAATATAACTGACAGTTGATATTAATAATTTTATAATTAATGAAACTATGATTAGAATTGTCTAAATATCTTGTGCTAGTAAAAAGTGTCATGATTCCCACTCATCCTCCTGGGATATGACCTGACTCTTGAATTTTCATTACCCCTAGAATTATCAGCTTCAAAATAGCATTTATGAAAAGAAATTAACATAGACCTTTAAATGAGGTTTTTCTGAAAAGCTACTTGCACGTATTAAAATTGAAAGTCAACAATGAAATTACTTAAATTAATCATTCCTGCATTCACTCAACACATAATTATTGAGTGCCTGGAGCGTGCTGTTTACTCTGCTAAGTTCTAAGGGCTGCAGAACCAAAGCCAAAGCCAAAACCAAAACCAAAACCAATCCGTAAGATACTGTCCCTATTCTTGAGGAGTCTAGCAGGAGAGTCACTTTTTATTTGTTGATTTCATAAGCATTGGTATTTACAAACACAACATGGCTTGGGTTCACATTAGGCTGGAAGGTCCATGAGGGCAGGAGCTAGTCTGTGCTGCTCACCATTGAATCTCTAATGTCAGGAGTATCAGTAAGTACGTATTTCTTTGTGGCGCTTTCCAAGGTGCTGGTGCATTAGAAGGACAGATGTGAAAACAGAGAACAACATACCATGTGACAAGTGAGATAATAAAAGAATGCACAGGGAGCTTTATTGCTTGATGGAATACCTTAGTTGGCCTCCAGAGGGCAAAGAAATACACACTGTTGGGCTGAAGCCCCACTGGGATGAAGCACTGTCATGCCAGGCATGAGAAGGTGCTCCAGGCAGACAGACCGGCAAGTACCAAGGCATGGGAGCAGGAAAGAACACGGCGCGCTCTAAACCCACAAATGTTCTGTCACGGCTGACAAGGAAATTTGAAGAGCACTGGGGACATAATCAGAATTTTTCTCAGGTTTCCTTATAAACTGTTACCTAAGCAAAAACAATGCTTTTTGCAAGTAATCAAAATGAAAAATTATTATTGATTTATTATAATTATTAAATCAAAGGATAAAGAATCTTTCACTATATCATTTACAAAGTTGAAGAGTTTTTGCAAATATTAGTATTTTTGATGACTTTCAGAAAAAGAGTTCAACAACTTTTATATAAGTCTGGAATTAAATCAGAGTTGCAGCTGTTCCTGATGCAATGAGGATTTAATATTCTAATCTTCTATACTCTGCATAAGCCAGCAGTAAAACCTCAAACCCCATGCCACCATTTCCCCCAGTCTGATGAACTATCTCAACTGTGTATTGAAAAACACAAATAAGTTAATGCATGCATCCAACCAACAAATAAATGATGATTCTTGGAGGATGGAGAGTTTCTTTATTTTGTGTGCACACCCAGGAATAACTTCTCCTGAATGCCTTAGGAGAATAAAGCCAAAAACGCAAGTGAGGCTGGTCACCCTTGGAGAAATGGAGAAGGAAAAACAGCTCTGGTCCTTTGGGATAGGACTTCGGGGATGAGGGAGGTTAGGGACAAGACATAGTGCAATTCACAGGAGGGCAACCAGGGTGCCAGTGTATCTGAAACTCAGCTGTATGAGGAATGACTGAAGGTCTAGGGTATTTAGGTTGAAGAACTGCATAATGAAGGGAATAATGAACTGTCTTCAAATGTGGGAGGGAAAGTGTGATGGTTAATTTTATGTCAGCTTCACTGGGCCATAGGGTGCTAAGATATTTACCAGCTCAAACATTTTTCTGGGTGTTTCTGTAAAGGTATTTTGGATGAGATGAGCATTTAAATCAGTAGACTGAGTAAAGCAGATTGCCCTCTCTTGTGCGGGTGGGCCTCATCCAATCAGTTGAAGGCCTGAATAGAACACAATACTGACCATCCCCCAATTAAGAGAGAATTCTCCGGCCTGACAGCCTTCAGACTGAAAAATATGCTCTTCCTGAATCTACAGCAGCTTCCAGCCTTTGGACTTGAGCTGGGATACCAGCTCTGCAGATTTTGGACATGCCAGCATCCATTATCATGTGAGCCAATTCCTTATAATAAATCTAGATAGAGAGAGAGAGAGAAGGGGAGGGGGGAGAGAGATAAATGTATCTCCTACTGGTTCTGTTTCTCTGGAGAACTCTGACTAATATAGAAAGTAATAATGAAGGGGGAACAGCATGAGAAAAAGTTAAGAAAGTATAAGACATTTTGGGGTGACAGTGGATAGGACAGTTTATATAAGCAGAGTTCTTACAGCGGCCTTGTGGAGAAGAAGATGGAACAGTTAAATTGGAACCATAAGCTTGATTCCTGCAAATGTCCACATTACTGGATGTCTTTGGGGATATAATTAGCACAATGTTTCAGGAAGATGTGTCTGGCTACAGGGCAGAACCTCCTGGAAGAGGAAGCGTCTGGAGGCCCTGGGTCTAGTCACATGCTGAGGAAGAGGAAGCTCCTCTACAGAAACCTAGTTTTCAATCAAAAGAACAGGAAAATATTTTCAGTTAAAAATTGGGTTGGCCAGGGTGGGGAGGGGGGGCCACAGTGCAATGAAAACAAAATCATTGAACAAAATGTAAGAAGGCTGGGTTTGTCCTTCTCTAAACACTACAATTTTGCGATTTTTGTACTTTTCTGCCATTTCCCCTAAATAAAGCTTCACAGTGGAAGAGAAATGTCATGACTTCCTTGGGTGCTTCTGTGACAGCTTCATCTTTCAAACAAATCTCTAGGATAAAAAAAGGATTCACAGGCCTTAAAACACCCCATGGTCTTTTAAACCAAAAGCAAACTACAGACCAAGCAACACTAAGACCTAAAACTGGAACCTTCCCCATTGCAGCAGATCAACACAACTACTCACAGGAAACACTGGCCAAATCCAAAAAAAACCCAGACTACAAATGAAGACAAGGCAGAAACAATCATGGCGGCAGATAACACATCGAGACTGTATAAAGGGCAGAGTTGATTAAAATGCCTAAGTTGAATTCTCTCTCTCTCTCTCCTTCTCTCTCTCGCTCTCTCTCTCTCTCTCTCTCGGCCTTTCACTTTTTTGACGACAAGGGAACCACTAAGGTTAATCTTAAGGAAAACTATTCTATTATATTTAAGTTTCAAAAGCAATACTAAGAAAGTAATAAATATCTCATTCATACAGTACCTTTAGTTTGTCTCTAATGAAAGATATCTACTGATGGTAGGCTCTGTTTCCAGTGGCTTTTAAGGAATAAAAAATACTAGATAGAGGGGCTGGGCAAACCCCAAAAGGAGGAAAGAGACCCTAGAATTGCTGGTGGATTTACTATGAGCTGATTTTGGCACCAAGTTGACATCCTGATGTTAATAGCTGCCTGAGCCATACGGGACCTTGCCTGAACCTTCACCCATGCCCTGAACCCCCAGCTGTTCCCTCCAGGGTTAATTTCTTCTAGAGGATATTTACTGTACCCCTACTGATAGGAGCTCTCCCCAGTATCTCCTCATCTCCACTCTGCTCCCACAGAGCTTGTTAGTAACAGCAAGCTTTCATCTATCTTATTCCCATAAAATAGCCCAACTGTTGCCAGAGACAACAATGCCACAGGCTTTAAGAACCCAGACCACTGTAACTTCTCACTTCTGTAACTTATCATTTTCTCTCTGGCATCAGCCTTGGACTACCCAGATCATATTCTCTTCCTACTATTACCTGTAAAGGAATAGGCTGGAACCACTGTGGACATTGCTGGCCCTCTAGGAAATTTCCTTACCTGGTCCCAGGCCAATGCTGAAATACGTATTCTAGGGTAAATGCCCATTGTGACTTGAGAGTTTATTTTAAATTGAATCCTTAATATGCAAATGTGAGATTCACCTGCGGCACCATAAGAATGAAATCTATCGTCCATCCTGTCTTGCGCTCTTACATTAAAGGGAAGAAGAGTAATTTTTAACACACCCCTACAATGGTTTTATGCAAATTCTTCAAGCTAGGCAAATTATTTTTGTGTTAAAATTTTTCAACGCCATAAAAACAGGAGTTAATTTATGTGGCATTTTAAAGCGATGTTAGGTACATTGTAAAGCTATTTCATCTCATTTATAAAGAAGAGTGAACATAAAAACAGGCCATGGCATAATTAATAGTGAAATGATTTATGGCACCAACTCTTTCTCCATACATATTTATGCATTTTCTGTAGCTAGTGCAAGTTCCTCCCCTCCAGACCCCAATCCCTGCCCTTACCACAGGAGAGAAATGGTATCAGGCAAAATTCACAATATAGGGCTTAAACTCTCTAACACACCTGCACACATGCACACACACACACGTGCAAGCACACCATATCCTATAATAATTTTTCAAACTCGGCTGCACACTAGAATTTCCTGGAGAGCTCTAAAAATACTGATACCTGGGTTCCACTCCCAGAGGGTATGCTTTGATTGGCTTGGTGAGCAGCCTGGGGCATTGAGATTTTTAAAAGTTCCAAGGTGAGGCTAATGTACAGTCCAGATTGAGATTTACTACATTAAAGAATTTTAAGAGTATTAGGCAAAGCTACAATATGGAATTTAAATCCCCCCAAGTGAAATAACTTGAAGAGTAAACTCAGGTTGTTCCATTTCTAATTCACCCTGCAATTTATTATAGCAAGTTCAACAAATATTTCTTGAGCACCTACTATGTGCCAGGCACCGCAGAAGGCCCTGGAGATACAAGAACAAATAAGACAGAAGTGCCCTGTCTTCACAGAGTGTAGAGTTCAGCAGATATTTGTGGGCAGCGTTTTCTACTTCTTGTATTCCAGCCAATGTTCTACCTGTTCTTGATATTTAATCTGTATCAGGTGATCCAAATAGGTATTGGATTTTTCTACTTGGAACTTCTGTTTTTAAATTTCTTATGAATACAGATGAAAACCAGTGAACTCACATATCTTTATAACAGCAATAAGAACACAGGTCATAACATGATTTTGAAACTAATGAGCACTTCAAAGAATCACCCGAAAGATAAATAGGAAACGTTCTCTCCTTATGAAGATTTGATCCTCTGTTGTGACGTTTGTAAGAGAAGCACAACTGTACTTCCCACTCTTGTTAATAATGGTCTGATCTCCATCAGAAGTACAGTACTGAGTTATATCACTCTTCTCCTTCCTGTGATTATTGATGTGCGTTTGAACATAATTTTAAATAAGCTCTAAAATATTTCCTAAACTTTTCAAAAGAGTAGTTTGGGCTATAAAGGGAACACAGGACAGTAAATATGCCAGCATCATTTGTAGAATGTCATTTTATTTCTCTTGACTATGTTCAGCTGAGAAGTCTGCTCACAGTGGTTGGATGAGGTAAATGGAAATAACTGCTTCATTCTTACATGGGCACAATGAGCTGAGTTATCAAATTCATAATCCAAACACAGGGCAAAATTTGAGCAGCAATTGATTCAAAAGTAAAACAAATTTTAGTCCTGCATAGAACCCACCACGACGTTCTACACAGGCTGCATAAATAATGCCAGCGAGACTTTGAAAGCAGTATCCAGAGATATTCTCAGACATTTCCATTACATATTCACCAGACAAGGAGTGCATTTTCCATTTTTTAATTATCAAAGATTCGTATGATTCTCTCTAGAATACCAATTTTGAAAGAAGTTTCTTCACTGTTATAATTTCCAGATACTCCTCTTAGTACAAGCTTCACTGCAAAGCAATACATGTGTGAATTTCTAACAAGGTTCATTTTTAAATAGTATAATGAGCCGAAGTCACTCCCTGGTAGACTGCTGTGCCTTCCAGGCCGTTAGGGGCCCACGTATCACATTGCATCAGACATCCACTAGCGAAGATGGCATCGCAGGATTTGATGCAAACGTCATGCATGCACGAGAAAGCGGAAAGATGAGGGACTCAAAGCTGGAAAATATTCATATTTTGGATTTTTTCATTTTGTGGGTCAAGAAGGAAGACTAACAGAAGATAGTCTTGAAGATCATAACTAAAACAAAATAAAGATACCTAACAGTGATTTACGTCTGCTCAAGCCCCTACGTGATCATTTTCAGGGACAAAGCACTCACCAACTTCATTAGGGAGCTTATTCCACTGTTAGACTATTTCAGTGAAGAATTCCATCTATCCACCATCAGTGCTCTGGTACAACACAGTTTCTATCTACCCGTTCTGCCACATGCTAGCCATATAAATCTTTAAAGAAACTTACCATGTTTATTATAAGCCTTTTCTTTCTGGGTTCAATTCCTCAGTTCCAGAAACAGTTCCCTGTATTATACAGCTTCAGATGTCCTTCCATTGGATTCAACCTATTTTGAATGCTCTGTGGTATGTAGTTATCCCTGTCAGTGAGTTCGTCTCCAAATTAGAAACAATATTCCAAATTTGAGTTTACCAGGGCAGATGTCTATGAGAATATATCCTCCCCTGTTCTGCCCTTTTGTTGCTATGCCGTGCTGTGGACATGGGGTAAGTTCACGGTCTGCTGAAGCTCTCAGGGCCTATTTTAACATTAACTGTTGTCAAGTCATGTTGGGTCTCCCCAACCCTGAACTAATACAGATAAGGTTTTGAATTCAGTACTTTATATTTATTCCTGTCATATTTCATAACCGTGGTTGAAATACATCATTCCATTCTGTTAAGAAAACGTTTTGATTCTGTCATCTATTCTTGGCATTGGCCTGTTCAACATTTTTTTTCTAAATAACTTCTATGAAGACATGTTTTAAAATGTATTTGCCATCTTTCATACTTTGTGTCTTACACAAAACTCAGAAGTGTGTTTTCCATGTGTAACTGAAGCACAATTTACTCACACTTTCCTAAAATGTTACTTAGACAGAAAAAGAATAGATCCTGAAATTGGTTCCTTTTATACAATGATTATAGGAGAATGTCCTGGTCAAGAAATTGGCTTGGCTCTAAATTTAACGGAAACTATATTAATTGCAAAGTTTTTGCTTGATATAGCTAAGAGCTAAGAGTTGGCCCATAGGGAATAGGTGGGCCATTTTTTTATATCATTATAGATTTCAGTACAAAGACCAAACATCTACAAATCAATAATGATCTCTCATGGGCAGAGGCAACTGTAAAGGTTATGCTTCTCTTTCTCAACATGTGTTTTGTCTTGTCTCTGAGACAAGGTTCTTGAGTTTGGGTGCCACTACCCAATGGGTGAATACCAAAATGAGTAGACCTATTATACCCCATGCTGGCAAGCAGACTTTGAACCAACCAGACCTGGGAGAGGAGGGGAGCTAAAGTCTCCCAGGGAGTTATTCTAGACTGAATAAATCAGGTATTGAGTAATGCACTGCTAAGTATGCTACGTCCCAGATTGCCTGGAGGGAAGATGGGAAGAAAGACAGAATCCTGTCTGTGAGTAGGGGTTGCATTCCGCATAGGGAGTCAAACTATGGATGTGTGAAGATATGAATATGGGCATGTAAAGAATTAAAAACCATTGTGTCTTTTTCTTCATAGCACTAGTTTCTAACTGAAAGCATCGTGTTTATTTGATATTTTTTTGAGTAGGGTTACCCATCACATTTTTTTCACTTGTGTCCTGGCACCTAGAACAGTGCCTGGAGAACCTCTCGATGACTATGTGAGGCTATAGGGACATACTAAAAGACAGACCGGGACAGGGCGGGACTTGAAATTAGCAGAGCAAGAACCTAGACTGTGTCCCCAAGAGAAAATCCCTATTAAAGATTAACCTTATTAGTCCTTTTCCCTTTAGTGCACACCTGAAGAGGTCACGTGAGCAGTAAAGGAATAGAGAGGTAGAGGTGAATGTAGTCACCTCCATGTTTACCACTCTGCTAAGTTCATATGAAGGAAGATAGAGCAAATATAGGGGACCGTGGTCCGGAGGGCAGAAAGGGACCAGGAATGAAGTGAATGCCCCTGATTGTATTAGCAATATGACACCAAGCTCCCCTTTCCCAAATGTGCCCGAAAAAGTTGACTCTTGAAAGAGTGGGAAGCAGTTACTTTGTTTAATTATGTATTTGCATAATCATGAATAAAAACACCAAATGGGACTCCAGATTACCTTGCAGATGACATGAGTCTAATACTTTGCATATAGGTGTTCAATAAGAGTCCATCTGACTCTGTTATCATGACATCCAATTTCTCCCTACTCACCACGAGCACATCCATACCAGTAGAGAAGCAGCTGGATATTGTAATAAAATAAAGATACACTGTATCTATGCTTTATGATTTTTTTCTCCTTCTGCCAGTCCAGTCATCCTAACCGCAAATGTGAGAAAGTAACTTTGTCATGTCTTGTTCTTAATGAGCCAGGAACCATCTTTTTCTTATGTAATTGTTCAACGTAATTTGTTAAGTATTTGTTCCAGAGGTTTGGTGCCCCTGGGGATCCTTGAATCAAAAAGGTTTTAGATCTATAAATATGCATAACGAATCCACAGAAGGTAAAAAATATTTTGATCCAATGAGACTGAGAAAAAAGTAAAAACAAAAAACTATCAGGAAATGCACACCATGTCAAATTTTATTCCTATAATGTTACACTGCATTTCAACTGACATAAGAAGAACACTTTGTAAACTGTGGAAATGCCTCTAAATCAAATAATACAATGAGTTACAGTCTACCAAGAGAATCACTTCATGAATAATTCAGCACTGATGATGACACCTTATGTGCCGGGCCCCTGGGCGACTATTTTGGGCATCACAGTCGCAAGCCATGACTAATGGACAAACATGCCTAGAGGTTCCATGAGGTCACACTGCATCAGTTGATCTGAAGAGGCACCTCCCATCTGGCCCTGGGCAGGCATCATATCATCCCATTTTCAGAGTTTTCTCAGGAAAGTTATCATTCCCATTACATTTTGCATTTTCACAGCCCCTGTAATCATAGCTCCCAGGCACTATCCATTGTTAATTTATTATAGTCATTTCAATTTTGCTAGTTAACTCTCAGGTCTCCTTACGTGTGAAGCCCTAAAATCGGTAGGAAGAATGGAAACTCTTAGGCACTCAAACCAGGGTACTTTCTCAGGAACCAGGAGTCCTGGGTTCTAATGCCGGATTTTCCACACATTGTCTCTGTGGCTAAGAGAAGTCACTTCTGATTTCTAGACCTCAGTCTTCTTATGGGTAAAATATCAGGCTTGGACTAAATAGCCTCTGATACCCTCTTCAGCTCTAAGATTTTCTGGTTTTGTACATCAGCGCTCTCAGGAAGATGTACCTGACACATATCTATGCATAGATATGGATTAATCTGTTCCTGGGGTCACTCTTACTCTATATTCCTTAAGTGTATTATCCATCCTGGTACTTGCCAGCCGACAGCTCCCTGTGGAGGGCTCCATGTCAAATCTAATTCCTTAAGGTCCTCAGAACCAGAAATAAATAGGAATGCCTAGGGCTAATTTAGATGTCCCAAGCTAAGCAAAGAGAAGTGATTCCTTCATGAGATCTATTTTAGAACAAAAATGGTTTGCAGAGTGAAGTGAGGGAAAGGCATTACATTACAAGAGCATCTCAGTAACTGATAGCATAACTTAAAATGTCAATTTAAGAGGTTATCCTCTGAGAGGGATCCAATAACCAAATTTAAACACCGTTGACGAGGTCCCTTTGGCTGAGGAGGTATCGGGGATGCTGGGTTAGATAGTGGGGATCAGATAATGTCCTTAAATACTTCTTGACCTTTACGTGCTTATAATTTAGCAGCTAAAATGAATCAAACATTTAAGCGAAGGGACAAGTTAAAAAAGAAAAAGAGAGAAATGTATGAACTGACAGCACATGATAAACAGTTGGGAAAACTTGAAAAAGTTTTATACCCAAGTACTGTGATGACCTTAGGATGGGCATTCAGAGAAAGTTAGAATTCGTTTTGGAAAGTGGCTTAGAAGAATAACTACAAATCATAAAGTGGAAAATACCTGGGAAGAAATGCAATCAAGTTGAACTCACCAAAGAGTCCATTGTGTATTAAGGTCTAGAGCAGTGCTCACCACACAGCAAGACTCAACCTGCCAGAAGACTTCAGAACTCTGCCTCGCCAGCCCAAAGTTAGTTTTCAATGTTATGTCCCCATAAAGGAATTCTCCACAACCACTGGCTTTTAGCCAACAGCAACTACCCCCTTGTATGGCCCATCAGTGACCTATACTCAACACTCTGCTCTTGTTATCCATCAGACAGACCCTGGGAGTGAAGGAATAAAGCAGATTCTCATACGGAGAAGGTCCAGTCCCTGGGCTACAGGAAAATAGCAAGCACATTTATGGTGTAGGCCGCAAGGGAGAGGGCTGGGGGGAGTAGGGGGTGGATAATGCAAACTCACAGCACTAGTTAAGGATATTGAACCAGGGAACAAGTAGAACAAGCAGACAAGTCAAGATGCAACAGGGAGCCACTGTGGCTTTCCGAACCCAGGGGCAGTTACATGAGGGAACTCAACATCCCTTATTAATCAGTAGATTATCCATGGTAGGGTCTCCCTTTTCAATTCCAGGAATACATTAAAATGGCAGGAAAACAATGAAGAGCCACCTGGAGATAAACAGACTTTAAAATGAACACCCAAACCAAGTTGGGCAAATACCTTCGTTGGTTTGGATTTTATAGTCTTTGTAGTCATGTGATAGATACAAATTTGGGCTCAGATTAAAGTTTATAGAGAAAACTAGTAAAACAATACACTGAATGGTAGAACAGGACATAAACTGATAGGGACATTTTTACGTGTATAATTTCCCTATTTCCCAACGAGTCTGCCCAAAGTATAAAGAATCTATGTTGTGTCAACCACTCTTTTTTCTAGATGGCCTGGGCATCATTCTCTGTTGAGAAAGACCTTCTGAGAAACCTCGGAGGAATAGGCCACTCTCATGCTTTGATGATATCACAACCTACAGAGACACTGGGGAAGGCAAAATGTTAAGATCATGCAAAAAACACAGAACAAGAGACCTGACCAAATAGGACTCACAGACCAGTTGGAGACGCAGGATCTCCTCTGTCCCAAGTCCTCTGTAACCTACCTTCACCAAGAAACAGTGAACTGGTTAAAAAAAATCTTCTGAAAATGTGGAGCTGGTAAAAAATTTAGAGATAAGATTTTTGGTAATTTAAGTCTTTAGCTTTTGTATGGTGTAAATATTGCTAAAATCAATTTCCACGTACTCAAATATTTCACTAGGACATCTCATAATATTTTAAAACAAAACTATTTTCCTCTCAAATTGTTACAAATTTATAATGCAAATGATCTCTATAATTAATATATAAGGCATGGAGAGAGGCATGACCACTGTCTTTGTTTTTTTTCTTCAAAGTGTGATTAGAATTACCTCATAAATTATTCACATATTCTGCTAGAATAATAAAACAGCATCTCTTTCTACATAAATCACATCACTTATTTGGAGTGTGTAGTAAAATTAGCTCAAAATGTTGTTTTGATAACACAACAGTATCCTACCGGTCATTAGATAAAGACAAGGCACCTCAAGCTGTGATCAGCGTTTGGTTCTTCCTATTTTGAAGTCCACAGTGTGAGTATCACACTTGCATTAGCAACTGTTTCATCTGCATCTGTTATACTTGGAGCATAACCTTTAAGGTATGCCAAGCCTTCGGCAGAATCGTGAGGTGGAGGGGAAGAGTCTCTTTATCTCACTCCCTCCACTTTTTCTGGTGCCCTCTTTCCCATTTGAAAGCATCACTACCCACACACACTTCCCACCATGCCAGACCTGGATCTTAAAATAAACCTCTGCAAATGGAAGCAAACCTCTCTCTCTCTCTTGCTCATCTATAAAATATATCTGACATCCAACCTACTATCAAAAATGTATCAGTCCTACCTAGAGATTATCATACTAAGTAAGTCAGAAAGAGAAAGACAAATACCGTATGATATCACTTATATGTGGAATCTAAAATATGACATAAATGAACTTATCCACGAAGCAGAAACAGACTCACAGACCTAGAGAACAGACCTGTGGTTGCCAAGGGGGAGGCGGGGTGGGGAAGGGATGGATTGGGAGTTTGGGGTTAGCAGATGCAAACTAGTATATATAGGATGGATAAACAACAAGGTCCTACTGCAGAGCACAGGGAACTATATTCAAGATCCTGTGATAAACCATAATGGAAAAGAATATAAAAAAGAATATTTATGTATATGTGTGTATATATATGTGTGTGTGTATATATATATATATATATATATATATATATATATATATATATATGTAAAGCTGAATCACTTTGCTGTATAGCAGAAACTAACACAACATTATAAATCAACTATACTTCAACGAAATAAATTTTTTAAAATGTATCAGTCCTAGCATTGGTTTATTTATTAGTGCCCTGGCTTGAGTCACATTAATGCAATTAACTGATCCAGGCTAAGATGATTTTTTTCTGTTGTATTATAATGAACACTTAACGACGTGAATAGCATCCTACAAGTCATTAGATACGTCAGTGATATAAGGTATATAAAACATGTTCCCTGTCCTAAGAAAAGCTTATGATTTTATGATCTATAGGGAAGGAAACACACATGTATAAGTAATGGAATGAATGGTTTGAATGAGGGACCAGCACAGAGAAATAAATGCTCAATACAGGATGAACATGGAACAGGGGATGGGAAGCTCTTTTCATCATGGTTAGTAAGAGTGAGTGTTACTCAGGTCTCGGAGGCAAGACAGAAGTGCTTTAGTCTCACTTCCAGGGTATAAGCTTCTCAATGGCTTCTCACATCATACACAGAGCAAAGGGCCTACAGATGTTTAAAGAATAATTTTTCAAGTGAGAAGAGGCTAAAAGGGAGGACCATCAAGTACAGGTAAATGGAAGAGTCTCTCCCCAAAAGCAGGCCATTAGCATCCTTCTAAAACCACACAACTTAGGTGGCATCCACATGGGATGGACATTTGTTACATAATCATTCATGGAGAAAGCACTGCTCATCACAGACTCTTTGAGAGCCCCTAGGACCACATTTTACCTGGCTGCTTCAGATTCTCCTAAAAGGAGGATGGCAAGTACCAACTTGTCCCTTGGAGACCATAGTTTTCTACTTTGCTCGGCCAACCAAAGACAGCATTGCAGGCACCTTTTTGCCTCTCCTCCCCCCAGGCACAGATGGAGAAGAGCCACAATTTCTAACTGTCTAGAAAGAAACTAATGCCCTCAGCTAAGAATGCCCTTTATATTTGATCATTCAGGATCTGTACAGAGTTTTTCTCTAAGCATCCCTGTGTGCGTTACGCATGTGGAGAGCGAGCATCTTGTTTTTATGTTGTCTCTAATAAATTATAAGTGTAACAGCGGGAGCTTTTTCAATACTATTTGTAAATGCAGCCAGAGGCTATTAAGTGATTGGTGTATCAAATAAATATAATTAGTAAATAGCAAAATAACATGTTTGTAAACTGCCTTTGGAAATATGTGATTAGACCAAAGACAACAATTTCTGCCGAAGCTTCTAAGTGTTTCCAAGAGATACCAGAAAAATGCTTTAACAATTTCATAACAACTTTGAAAAATTTCTATGTAAATCTGCTAAGAAGGTAGACAGTACATTTACTTAGTCCAAATGATTTTTGAATGCTTCACGTTGAAAATTTAAGTGCAGGGGTATACTTAAGTGCACCATAATTTTTTCAGGGGAGTTAAGATGTGCTTGATTATTGACTCTAAGTTTTTAAATTGGCATTTGATGAGGTTAAAAAGAGTTATAAATATACCTCCACATGCAGAGTGCTCTCAGGCTGTACAGTTATTCTCAATTACTAACACTTCAAATTATTCCAGCAAGTCAATCAATTTGGAGTGAGGGGAACTCATCCTGCCTTTCTCTCTTATCAGCTTCATGAAAGGGAGTCTGCTCCCTACCAGCAATGGGCTTCTCACTGTTGGGCAATGGAAACTCAAGAGTCATCCAGACCCATTCCTTCTTCCTCAGAGAAACGCAGAGAGATGCTCACGTTTGTCCCTCACTCATCTTCCCTTATCTCATCCCTGGTTTCTGCTGCAAACCCTCCCTCTTGCCCCCAATCCACATTCATTACTCTTTCAAGAACCTCATTTCTCTATGTGACTTCCTGGTAAAGAACCTAAAACAGATCTCTATGCATACATATCAGGCCACAAGTTTAAACCCTACCTCACTTTCAAAGTTCTCCAAAATTTAGCTCCACCCATATCTATACAATTTAAATTTCTACTAACCTCCGATCAAACCTTCTACTCAAGTTAGACTGGTCTCCTTAATATCCCCCGGGGCCCACCCGCTCCCAGGTACATCTCCGTTCCCCATGTCATTCAGGACTCTCTGCTGCAGTGACTTGCCCTCTAAGACCTAGATCCTTTCCTACTGACGCAGATTTCTCCACACACAGCTGAGCAGGCACTATGTTGAAATTCTATGCGTTTATGGTCTGTTCCGCATTGCCCTGGTATGTTGTTCCTGTATATGCCTTTTCTTTTTTTGTCTTCCCAGGCACTTAGAAATCTCTTCTAGGAAAAGAGCAGATTTTACAAGTCTCTTACCTCCTCTACAACATCAAGACTGAGCTGAGCAAAGAGCACGTAAATAATGATAACCGTGCTGAGGATCACTTTGACCGTGACGGCAACTAACGTATATTGAGTCTCTGCTTATGTGGCAGGCCCTGTGCTACCCAATGTTAACAAATTATTGCATTTAAGTCTCATAACCACCACATGGGATAGATATGGTTAAATACTTCATTTAAAACATGAGAAAACAGAGGCATATAAAGGTCAGTTTGATTAGCTAGTCAGTTAATTAAACTGAATTTCGAAGAGGCAGGTATACACAATTATTCCTGAGACACTTAGTAATACAATCAGCATACACACCTGGATCCAGTTCAGAAATATACGGCTCTTAATCAGAGCATTCTGCTGAGTTTCATAAGCATTTATTTACTGTTTACTCATTCATTCAATATACATGAATCAAGCCACCTCCATATGCCATACGCTAATTTCTAAGTTCTGGTGATTAAAAAAAAAAAAATCAATAAAATATAGTTCCTGCCCTCAAACAGCTCACAGTTTTGGCATTCCACAAAATTACAACTCTAGTCTGATTTCCCATGAGTTGCAGCCTGGGGGAGAATACTGTGAAATGCTAGAGAAGGAGCATTTTAAAAAGCAATCAAGGTGGGATAGTCATTTTAGGGCCTAGATGATCGGTGCCTGGTGCGGTAAAGAATAATAAGAAAGGAAAGAGGTATGTAAGGAAAAGGCACTTTGGGTAAGTGACTGGAAGAGCTGTAATAGAAACTTCTAGAAAAGCAAAGACCAAGTAAAGATTTCTAGAAAAATTATCTCTGGACCCCTGGGGCAGTGCGCTAAAGCCCATATTTATCCATCCGTAGCAGATAGGGGTGTGAATGTGTGCAAAGACCTCAAGGCCAGATCAAATGAGACTGCGCTTCTTTCCAGGTTGGGGGCCTCTGGGGATTACTTTAATACTGAGCACTTAGTCACCATGTTTGATGGCTTCGGCAGCCTCATTTATCAAGGATCTATAGTTAAATTTAATTTTCCTGTGAGCGGAGGACAGCCATGGCAGCCAGACTCCTTGTCGCTGATCTGTCCCCGGTGATGCCTTCTGAAGTGGAAATGATGGATGCCACAAGTTCTGGCTGTGATTAAATTTGCTTTGACAAAGCAGCATGGAAATCTGATTTTCAATAGACTTCTGCATTTCACCTAGTGCTGAGTAAACAGATACAGAACATAATGCTTACATGGCTGTCAGGCCGATAGCTAATTCATTGTGCCCATCTAATCAGGCTGTTCATTAAATTATTATTTGTCAATAACACGCAGGATCATTTTTGAAGCTCTTGAGGAATGGGAAGCTTGTTTTTAAGTAAATAAACTTGGAGGTCTTGACAACGTCTGGGGATTTTCCGAGGAAGGGCCAAATAACTCAACAGTTTCCATGGCCCCTCTCCCCTGAAGAATCAAAGCACCATTTAAGAAGTTTTTAGTTTCACTTCACTTGGCTCCCATTTCAAATGCAAACAACATCATCCAATTACAACAGAGAAAGAAGCTACAGGCATTGACACTTTAGCTCCCCAGTTTATCTTTAAAGGAGAATGAAGCAGAAAATCACATTAAGTATGCATCTTATGTTAGAGCTTTTAACCTCCCGCCTAGCAGTGCTGTGGTGCAGACCACCTCCTAGAAGAGCCTTCTACTTTGGGGGAAACACTGGGCAGAGCTGTCTCATCAGGCCAGTAAAAGTGGAAGAAAGTGTGATTGTTAATCCTTGTTTTTTCCTCCAATCAGTGGGGTAAGTATAAAATCTGGGTTCCTTGGAATATTCAGAAAGGTCCTCTTTTTACCCTAGCACAACTTTTTCCCCTCCAGCCCTGTTCCCACTCAGACCTCTGCACTTTTAGTACTTTTTGACCTACTAAAATTCAAGCCAAGCATTCTCTCCCTCCTCTGTGAGCCCTTCTTAGAACATTGGGGCCTCCATCAACACCCTCCTTTTAAAATGACTCCTTGGGGCTTCCCTGGTGGCGCAGTGGTTAAGAATCTGCCCGCCAATGCAGGGGACACGGGTTCAAGCCCTGGTCCGGGAATATCCCACATGCCGCGGAGCAACTAAGCCCGTGTGCCACAACTACTGAGCCTGCGCTCTAGAGCCTGAAAGCCACAGCTACTGAGCCCACGCACCACAACTTCTGAGCCCGTGAGCCACAAGTACTGAAGCCCACGCGCCTAGAGACCGTGCTCCGCAACAAGAGAAGCCACCACAATGAAAAGCCCGTGCACCGCAATGCAGAGTAGCCCACTCTCGCCGCAAGTAGAGAAAGCCCGCACACAGCAACGAAGACCCAATGCAGCCAAAGTAAATAAATAAGTAAATTTAAAATAAATAAATAAATAAATGAATAAAATAAAATGACTCCTTGCCAACCACACGCATCTTCCTGAAATATATTTGCCGCTGGAACCCACAGACCTCATACCTTTCATATTACTAAAGGGCTGAAAGCATGCGGCACACTTGCAAATCCACACTAGCTGAAAGGACTTGAGCAAGTTTCCTAAGTTCTCTAAGCGTTACATTTCTCATTGGAAAAATAATATGTATATTAAAGTGCAGTGGCAAGGGTTAAGTGGAATAGTGAATATGTAGAAGAACTCATTTTTTCCCTTATTAGTTACTCCTTGTGACCCATCAAACAGGAATTCCCCTCTCTCAGAAGTCCTGGGGAACTAGCTATCAGCCTCACATCCATTGTTGCCTTTCCACAGAGAAGGGGTGACTGCAGTGTGAGGTCTGGCTCTTCTTTGGATTCAGCTGGGGCAGGTCCTACCTCACAGGGCTGGGGTTTCTGGAACAGACTGCAGTCACCTATCTGACTCATGGGCTTTGGGAGGCAGGAACTTTTAATTCAGGAGAGAAGGAGAAGAGATGAAACACTGGCCTTGCCTCCAAGTTGTGTTTTTCCACCCAGCTTTACCTGTGATAAAACTGACATCCACAAGTTGTGTTTATTTCTCAAAGGGGTAAGGACTCGGGAGAGAGGCAGCACGAACTATGAGGTACACATATTGCCCCGACGATGAAGACTGGTACACAGCAGCTACTCCATTCCCAGTGGCTTTAGTCATAAACAGGTCGTTCTAGGCTATACAGAATTGCGTCATGCTTCTTGTCTCATTTAGCCCTCATGACACCCCAGGTAGGCAGGTAGGGCAAATAAAATCTTCATTTCCCATGTGAGTGTAAGCTTTCTTCACAGTTTCCACGACCTTGGGCCACGGTGTTACTTTCCTTTCTCAAAAGCATTTTGTTGCCAAAATACTTGCACCCTCTAGGAAGCTGGCATTTCCATACCGCTTGCGGTAAAGATGGCCATGGATTAGCTGACGATCCTCTCTTAGCCAGAAGGATGGTTCTAGCTGCAACAGCACTAACAGATCCCAGCCCACCCTCTGCCCTGCTGACCTGCACTGGGAGAGGAATAAATGTAAGAAACAGTTCAGGCTTTGATGTAATTATCATGAATTGAAATTTATGCTGATTAACACCTAGTCAACACTGAGATGTCCCCACAACACGCTTCTAAAGTTTGGGCTTGTCATGATCTCACAGCAACTACCTGGAAAACAATCAAATCCCACGTTGGGACTTGCCTGGCGGTCTAGTGGTTAAGACTTTTCCTTCCAGTGCAGGGGGTGCGGGTTCGATCCCTGGTCGGGGAGCTAAGATCCCACAGGCCTCGTGGCCAAAATACCAAAACATAAAACAGAAGCAATATTGTAACAAATTCAATAAAGACTTTAAAAAAATGATGCACATCCAAAGAAATATTTTTAAAAAAATCCTACAGGTTGTCTGAAAGGCAATGAAGGGACATCTGTAACACCTCGTGGGTTTTTTTGTTTTCTTTTTTTTTTTTTACTACGTGTATTTGTTTTTTATGAGTATTTTTTTAGTGAGGTATAGTTGATTTACAACATTGTGTTAGTTTCTGGTATACAGCAAAGTGATTCAGTTGTACACACACACACACACACACACATATATATTATATATATAAATAATATATATTATTTATATATATTCTTTTTCATATTCTTTTCCATTATAGTTTATTACACGCTATTGAGTATAGTTCCCTGTGCTATTCAGTAGATCCTTGTTGTTTATCTATTTTATATATATAGTAGTTTGTATCTGCTAATCCCAAACTCCTAATTTATCCCTCTCCCCGCCCTTTCCCCTTTGGTAACCATAAGATCGTTTTTTATATCTGTGAGTCTGTTTCTGTTTTGTAAATAAGTTCTTTTGTATCATATTTTACATTCCACATATAAGTGATATCATATGATATTTGTCTTTCTCTTTCTGACTTACTTCACTTAGTATGATAATCTCTAGGTCCATCCATGTTGCTGCAAATGGCATTATTTCATTCTTTCTTATGGCTGAGTAAGTATTCCCTTGTATATATTAATATATACCACAGCTTCTTTATCAATTCATCTGTCGATGGACATTTACATTGATTCCATGTCTTGGCTATTGTAAATAGTGCTGCTATGAACATTAGGGTGCATATATCTTTTCCAATTATAGTTCTGTCCAGATATATGCTCAGGAGTGGGATTGCTGGACCATATGGCAACTCTGTTTTTAGTTTTTTAAGGAACCTCCATACTGTTCTCCACAGTGGCTGCACCAATTTACATTCCCACCAACAGTGTAGGAGGACTCCATTTTCTCCATTAATTATTTGTAGACTTTTTGATGATGGTCACTCTCACTGGTATGAGGTGATACCTCAATGTGGTTTTGATTAGTGATGTTGAGCATCTTTTCGTGTGCCTATTGGCCATCTGCATGTCTTCTTTGGAGAAATGTCTATTTAGGTCTTCTGCTCGTTTTTCGATGTGGGTTGTTTGTTTTGTTGTTGTTGAGTTGTATGAGCTGTTTGTATATCTCGGAAATTAAGCCCTCGTCATCGGTCACATCGTTTGCAAATATTTTCTCCCAGTCCGTAGATTATCTTTTCGTTTTGTTTATGGTTTCCTTTGATGTGCAAAAGCTTGTAAGTTTGATTAGGTCCTATTTGTTTATTTTTGCTTTTATTTCTTTTGCCTTGGGAGACTGACCTAAGAAAACATTGCTACAATTTATGTCAGAGAGTGTTTTGCCTCTGTTCTCTTCTAGGAGTTTTATGGTGTCATGTCTTATATTTAAGACATCTGTAAAACATGGTTTAATCTAAGGAAAATCTTATTTTTCCAAATATCAGTTTGTCACCAAGCCAGGATAATTTGAATCTCTCAGAGCCCAGCTGTGTGGACAAGGTTGGGGGAAGGGGAGCTTGCAAACTTTTACTTTGTCTCAAATAAATTTACTGTTCATCAGAAGAATAACCAGAACAATGATGAGGCCAGAGAGAAGGGAGAAGGTGAGAAGAGATATGGCTAGCAGTAGAGATTGGAGAGTTTCTGATTAGCACTGAATGCCACTGTGAAGATGTGGCATTTATAAGCCATGTGGAGTGACCGAAACGCTTGCTACTTCTTGTGGTCCATGGACCAGCAGCATAGTGTTCATGTGAAAGTTGTTAGAAATGCAGAATCATCAGATCTACTAAATCAGAATCTGCGTTTTCACAAGACCCCAGGTGATTCTAACGCACATTAAAATTTGAGAAGCACTCACTGGTTATGGCTTTCTGGATTTTAAAATAGGGATTGACAGCATCAGTTCTGTCTTTCAAGTCGCGGGGGACCAACAAAAGTAGGATAAATTATTAATAAGGAAAGACCACACCAGGGCAGCCAATTGGGATTCTACTGTAATAGTACAAGTGAGTGGTGATAAAGACCAAACTGATGTTGGAAATAGAAGGGAGGGAATAGATTTATGCAGAAGACGTATCAGAAATACAAAGAATGGATTTGGAGACTGATCAGATGAAGCACACCTGTGTAAAGGAAGAATTAAGATGAAGTTCTAAGGCTTCCATCTTGGGTCATTTGTCAAATAAGGACTTGTTCACCTGGCACAGAGAAGACATGCATTTCATATGAGTTGGATGACTGCATGCACTACCTATGGATTTCAAATCATGTTCCACAAACACCTGGGGATCTGAAGAGGTGTTTCAGGAACCATCATGGTGGGGAGAAAGAAAGGTGGGCACTTCTCCAAACTAACTCCCAAAATTTATCTGTGAAACACACAACAACAACATATCTATCGTGTTTTTCATAATTATCTTACGAATCTTTGAACCATATAATTTGAGGATCAGCACCAATTCTAATGTCTGGACTATTACCCTCTGTATTCTTGGATTCATGTTATTTTTTGAGGTATTGAGACAAATAAAACTTAGACACACTCGGCCTTATTATTGGCAATCTCCAGAATAACAGAGGGGAGAAGTAAACATCGTTTAACATGGCAATTTCCTCTTGTTAACTTGATAACTAAAAGGTAAGGGTGATTCTACCTGAATTTATACTAAAGAAATAATTTGCTAGAAGAAATCAATTATTAATGTAAATATATTCAATGTGATTTATCTATAATATTAAGAAAATAAAATCACCTCAATGTTTTACAAGCAAAAATCATGAAAGTTATGAACATCAGGCCTCTACTTGGAAAAAAGTTTATAATAAAACGATAACCAAATAATGAAGAATATAAAATGTAAGATCACTATGGTTGCAATTATATAAATTCATGTATGCATATGATTAAAAGGTAGAAAGGCATATGGATAAATAAGGATGAGGTAGAGTATTATAGACATCTGAATCATCACTAAATGTCACAGGTTCTACCTTCAAAGTATACTCTGAATCCAATGTACTCTTACCACATCTACCATCACTACTCTGATCCAAGACTCCATCTCTCCCAACTGGTCTCCATACCCCCCTCTTTCAATCTATTCTGATCTCTAGTAGCTACAATAATATTTTGCATATAAATTAGATCTTACACTTAGAATACAATCCAAATTTCTAACTCTGGATCAGCTGTTCTCAAATTGGCCTCAGGAGCTCAAAATTTATCATTAGCAGCAATTAAATTCCTAAAAATTATTGAGTACCTCAAGGAGCTTTTGAGGTATATCTACTGATATCTACTGTATTTTACATTAAAAGTAAGAAATATTGAAAATATTAATTTGCTAATATGTTTATAAATAGCAATAATAAATCCATTACATGTTAATATTAATAATGCATTTTTATGGAAACAAAGATACTAACCCACCTCCCAAAAAAATCAGTGAGAGGAATGGCATTGTTTTATATTTTGCATCTTTTTAACGGCTGGCTTAAAAAAGACAGTTAAATTCTCATTTTTGCTTCTGGGTTGATATATTATTTTGGTTGAAGGAGATGAGAAAATCTGGCTTCCCACAAATATGTAGCTGGAAAAGGGAGAAATATTTTAATGTCATTTTCAGATAGTTCTGGACATTTGTCTTTGGTACCACATGCAAACTTGATGAGTGGTAGTATCTTCATGTTTAGTTACAACATAGAATCTGAAGCTTTACCAATGAACTTTTGTAAGGTATCATGGTAAAATATATTGGTCTATCTTGCACTTTGAATGAATCTTCTTTTCAGGTATGATTTTTGACATTACACATTGGTCACTGGAAACTATCAGTTCATTGAATTATGTAGACCATCCAAATGTTGACATATTTCATTACATAATATTTTAAAAGTCACATTTGTTAATATTACTACCAATCTCATCAGTTAAGTCTTAAAAGTCTTCAAGTATTGGGTACCTGCCTTGGAGACTGATACAGGTTTTCCAAAAATTCTAATTTTCTCCTGAGAGCTCAAAGTTTATCATTAGCAACACATAATCGTCTTTGTTTCTTTTCAAGTGATAGACTCACTTTCAAAGTGATAGGTTCATTCTTGAGAAAATGTCTGCCAAATACCCAAGTCAGAATAACCATAAGTTGAAGACATTATATCAAGCAAAAAATGATGTTCCATGAAAAACATTGCCAGTTCAGCTCACCATCAATTGCACCAGTGCTTTTCCTTGGGACAACCATCATATTTGGACCTGTGGCAAAATTCTTTAAAGGGTACTTCCCATTTCATGACAAAGAATGTTAAAGAGATGTGTGCTCACAGCTCAATATAGTTAATAATTGCAGTGCTTTATCAAGGTAATTCTTAAGTGAACTTGGTACTATGTGCACTGGTCTTGAATGGCAATGAAGTATACAGTGACTAGTACAGTTTAGTGCTCCCGCCTTGATAGACACGAGGGCACCACCCATTGCCTTTCCATCAGGAGTGCAAATATTTACACAGTTAAATAGTTTTGACCTTGCAGAGGTCCCTGAAAGGTCTTGGGATCCCCAAGGGTCTATGAATCACACTTTGGGAACAACCCAGCCTACCTCTCCAAGGTATCTCTTAACCACTCTCCCACCTTACTCGGCCCAGCCACACAGGCTTTCTTAAACACTCTGAGCTTGTTTCTGCCTCAGGGCTTGTACATTTGCTATTTCCTCTGCCGGTGAGGCTCCCACTGTGGTTGACCCAGCTGGCTCCTCCTCCTCACATCCGGTTTCTATTTAAGTGATAGCTCCTCCAAGATGTTTTTCCTGATGCTCCTATCCATGTTAGGCTCCATCTTCCCCAACAGAGCCTCAGGAAAGTCTCTTACACTGTTCAAGTTCTTCATACCACTCAACACTAAGTAGAATTCCATTATGCAATTACTTGCTTACTTGTTGTTTATGTGCCTCCCCAACTAAATTATAAGCTCCATGAGAGCTAGGATTTTGTTTTATTCACCACTACAGCCCTAATGCCTAGAAAAGTGTTTAACATATCATACTCAACAAATACTTGCTTGATTAATAAATTAATTTACATTTTAAAAAATCCCTTAAATGCTCTTCCTGTGTTATTTTTCAGTGAATAAAGGAAAGTCTTCTGAGTCATTGCTGTCTAACAAAAATATGAGTCACAGATATAATTTTATATTTTCTGGAAGCCACATTAAAAAAGTAAAAAGAAACAGATGAAAATAATTTAATAATCTATTTTATTTAATCTAATAGATTAAAATTATTATGATTTAAACATGTAATCAATATAGTTATTAATATGTTATACTTTCTTATTTTTCTTACTAAATCTTTCAAATCTGGTGTCTATTTTATATTTATAGACCATTGCCACTCAGATTAGCTACATTTTAAGTGCTCAGTAGCCACTTGTGACTACAGGCTACTGTACTGGAGAACACAACCTAAGGAAAGATGGGGAGAAACCAAGTCAGAGAATTTTCTTTCTCCCAAGCCTAACAGAATGAAGAAAAATATTATAAACAGTAGCAAATAATAATAATAATTACCAGAAGCAATCAAATAAAGGAAGAGTCCAAGTTCATACTATGAGTTTTGCAAAATGCTGACCATGAATGAGGCAAAAATTTTGCCATCGCTCCACACTTCTAACCATCCCCACCTCAATCCCCAGAAATGGAACTAGGCAAAGAAGATGAATTACCAATTTGTTGAGAATTTTCACTAATGCCTCCTGATTTGGAAAGAATTAAATGGAAGAGGTGAGCAGGCAGCCCTTAACTATCACTGCCGGATCTCAGCAGAAATAAAATAACTCCGCCACAGCACCACACTGATTCGAGGGCAGAATTCTAAGTCTCCACACAGCATCCAGAGTGACCTTTCTAAAATGCAGTCCTGACCATGACACTCACCTATTTTAAATCCTTCAGTTGCGTACCTCATTCTTTGGAGAAGTTCCGAGCTCGTCAGCACATCTCTCAAGCTCATTGTGGTTGAGCTCCTGGGTCTCCCCGTTTCTTCATCCACTTTCATCTTAACCTTCCCATCTGCATCACACACTTTCACTACACCAAACAAGTGGCAGTTCTGCAAATCAGGAATGTCTGTGCCTTTCGCTGACCTACTCCGTTTGCCCAGAATATATTCTACCTTCCCTTTCCCTGGCTAACTCCAAAACCCCTCCAAATTCAACTCAGCAACTTACCAAAAACCCTTCCTCATCCCCAAGGTTAACTAATCATGGGTCCCTGTGTTTACGCGGTGTCCTAGGAAGCCTCTGGATTAGTGCACATACAGCACTATAATTGTGGCTCTGCGTGTACATCTTGCTGACTGAAGCGCAAAATCCTTGAGCTCAGGAATGACGTGTCTCATTGCTTTGTCACCAGAGCCTAACACAATGCCTGGTTCATGGTTTACACAATACATAGTTGTAGAACAAGTGAATTAATATGTTTAGACTTGCTGTCATTTACTGGTTCTCATCACACTTATAATAGGTACATTACAAAAGAAAATTGATAATGAAAGAAAAACATTCTAACTAGGCAGAATAATAATTCCAGTTGAAGTTCTTTCAGAGTCACAGATTATATATGAAATCATTGATAGCGAAACAGATCATTAAAGACCCCAAATTGAGTTTGGGGTTTGTGTGTGTGTGTGTGGGAGTGAGAGAGAGAGAGTATGTGTGTGTTTAGTGCTGAAACATTAGGAATATGTTCAAAGCTTCTGCGTCAGTATATTTTCAGTAGCTGGTGTGCTCTGTTGCCTGTAGAGGTAAGAGTCAATATTCCTGGTGAAGACCCAGGTTTAGAGTCCACTGGGGACCGGGAGGGGTGGGGAGTGAAACAGAAAATGATATGGGTAATTAAAAAAACACATTAGTTCCCTAATATCCCATCTCCACCCTAGCAGGTACTGACAGTGAGAAGCTCAGAATTCACCTCAAGGCAAAACAAGCTAAAGACCTCCTTTTTTACAGAAATTAATTTGCCTGTGGAAAACCAGTATGGGTTGAGAGAGGGATTGAGGGTCAATTTGCTAGCCTATTTCATACCCAAACACTCTCAATTAAATTGATGCTCAAGAAACATAATTCAGACCATAAAAGACAACTTTCAAAAGTGTCTTTTGAAAGTGAATATTCATTCAAAAAATGAATATTATTCTTGTAGATATTTAAGAAGATATTGCCACCATAAAATAAAAACAGAATGCTATGAGAAAGAAACATATGTGAAAAGAAAAAGAATATGATTATCTTTTATAATTATAATTATCAAAATAAAAATCCAAATAAAGAATAACAAATTATTTTTTTAGGAAATCTTCCAGAACAAAGAAGAAAAGCACACAGAAAACATGAGATAAAATTTAAGAGAGAAAAGGATACAGTTTAGGCGAGTCAACATTGAACCAATGGGAGTTCCAAAAAGAGAGAACACCCTAAATGGAGGGAAGGATATAATCAAATACATAACAGAAGAAAAAATTTAAGACCAGAATGAAAATAAAAAGATTCTGCACCTCGGCACATGCTGGTGAAATTTCAGAACAATCAAGAGTAGCAGAAAATCCTGAGTATCTAGAGGAAAATGAAACATGAAGATTATCTACAAAGTACTGAGTGCTACACTTTTCATTATCAACACTAGATGCTAAAAGGCAATGGAATGGGGCAACCAAAACACTGGGGGGGGCATTCCATTATCCTAGAGAACCATGCCAACCCAAACTGTCAGTTAAGGATGTGAATAAAACACTCACATGCTTGGGCACTCAAGAACTCAGAAAACCTCCCTCCCAGGTACCTTTTCATAAGAAGTTATTAGAGCATATGCTCCCATAAAGTGACCTGCATTGCATGTCCGATTAAAAATCGCAACCCTCAGTAAACATAAATGAGCTATCAAGCTACAAAAAGACATGGAGGAACCTTAAATGCATATTTCTACCTGAAAGAAGCCAGTCTGAAAAGGCTACCTGCTGTATGATTCCAACCATATGACATTCTGGAAAAGGCAAAACTGCAGAGATGGTAAGAAGATCAGTAGTCTCTGTGGGTTTGGGGCAAGGGAGAAAGGATAAATAGGTGGAGTTCAGGGAAGCTTTTGGGCAGTGAAACCGTGTGATACTGTAATAATGAGTATGGGATGCCATATGTTTATCAAAATCCACAGAATGTTCAACAAGAAGAGTGAACTTTAATGTAAACTAAGGACTTTAGTTAATAATAATATATAAATATCCATTCATCGACTGTAACACTAACTAACGCAAGATAAAACAGTAAGTCGCCTACGTATGAACGAGTTCTGTTCTGAAATCATGTTCATAAGTCTAATTTGTTTCGTAAGTCCAACAAAGTTAGCCTAGGTACCCAACTAACACAATCGGCTATATAGTATTGTAATAGTTTTATAATACTTTTCACACAAATAATACATAAAAAACAAACACAAGAAATAAAGAAGATATTTTTAATCTTATAGTACAGTACCTTGAAAAGTGCAGTAGTACAGTCCAACAGCTGGCATACAGGGGCTGGCATCGAGTGAACAGGCAAAAATAGTTACCCACTGGAGGAGGGAGAGGAGGTGGGAGATGGTAGAGCTGAAGGATCGTCAGCAATAGGAGACAGAGGGCAAGCTGCAGTTGCACTCACGCACAGGTTCTGGTTCTTTGCTGGATTCAATTCTATCTACCCTCTTGAAAAAACGATCCAGTGATGTCTGGGTAGTAGCTCTTTTTTTCTCACCATAGATGACACGGTAGCACTGGATTGCATTCTGAACGGCTGCTGCAACCTTTGTGTAGCATTCTACGTTTGGGTCCTGTGCCTCAAAAACTAACAGTGCCTCCTCAAATAAAGAAAATCCCCTTGCCATTTCCTGCATCGTGACTCTCTTTGGTTCTTCAGTTACTTCTTCTTTCTCTTGTCTCTCTTAGTCCTTTCTCTGGGCCTCCAATTCCATCAGGCTTTCATTAGTAAGCTCCTCGTGTTGCACGGCAAGGAATTCAGTGAAGTCGTCCTCTTGCAGATCTAGCTCCAGCTTCGCGCTGAGGGTCACTAAGTGGCTGAAGAACTCTTTGGACTCCTCATCCACCTTATCAAATCCACGAAAATCGTGAGCAAACTGCGGGCAAAGGTTCTTCCACACCCCATTCATGGTGATGGCCATAACCTCACGCGAAGCAAAGTCAATGATTTTATGGTCTTGTAGATGTTATAGTCCTTCCAAAATTGTCACAAGGCTGCTCCTGATTCATCACTCACCTTTACTGCCTGACGAAAAGTGTGACGTAAATAATATTTCTTGAAAGTTGCTGTAACTTCCTGGTCCATAGGTTGGATGAGCGACATAGTATTCAGTGGCAGATGCACTCCTTTGACGTTGGGACGAAAGCTGTCCATGATTGGGGCGGTGTGGGGGGGGCCGGAGCATTGTCAAGCAGCAAAAGAATGTTGAATGGGACGTCCTTCTCCAAGCAATATTTCTCCACCTCCGGGATCAAGTGGTGGAAAAACCAGTCCTGGAACGTGGCCTGTGTAACCCAGGCATTGGGGTTACTCTTCCACACAACAGGAAGAGAGCCCGTGGCTATGTTTTCAAGGGCTCTTGGGTTCTCAGAATGATAAACTAAGAAAGGCTTCAGCTTCATGTCACCAGAAGCACTGCCACCAAACAACAGAGTTAGCCTATCGTTTGCTGCTTTATAGCCTGGCATCAACTTTTCCTCCTTACTGATGGAACCTCGGACCGGCAGCCTCTTCCAGTACAGTCCTATCTCACCCACATTAAAAACCTGCTCGGGTAAATATGCACCTTCATCAATAATTTCTCGAAGCATGTCAGGAAATTCCCAGGCATCTACCGTATCTGCGCTCGTTGCCTCACCACTTACTTTTACGTTGTGAAGGTTGACTCTAGCCTTGAACCGATGAAACCGGCCATGGCTGGCATTAAAAGATGTGCCCTCTAATTCTTTGCCGTGTTTCTTCTTCAAGTCTTCATAAAGGCTTTTAGCTTTCTCTTGACTCAGCATTAAGTTGAGCGGGACTCGACACTGATGCTGGTCCTGAATCCACACACTGAGAAGTTTCTCCGGCTCCTCCATCACTTTTCCACGCTTCTTCACTTTACTGTTGACATCATCGGCAGACTTCACATGTTCCATGATCTTGCCCTTGTCCTTTAGAATTGTGCCGATGGTTGCACGTTGCATGGTATAAGAACAAGCGACGTCTACCATCTTTTCACCTCGCTCCACTCTCTCAATTATTTTCACTTCTGTTTCCATCGTTATCGCTTGGCACTTCTTAGTACCAGCTACATCACCGCTGCTTTTACATTTGCTTCTGGACATCCTGGGCTTGAAATAAAGATACTGTACTACTGTACTCTATACAGTACTGCACAGTAAAGTACACAAAAGCTCAACCACTTGTAGAGGATGCACACACGTGACAATGTACGCCAGACACATGAACTAACTTAAGTGACTGGACATGAGAACGCAGTTCACATCTTTGAAAGTTCACAACTTGAAGGTTCGTATGTAGGGGACTTACTGTAGTAGTAAGGGAAACTGTGGCGGGAGATGGTATATCTACTTGCTTGGTATCTCTCTACTTGCTGCTCAGTTTTTTTACAAACCTAAAACTGCTCTAAAAATAAAGTCTGTTAATTAAAACAATAAATTGCAGCTCTGCTCCTCACAGGCCCTTCTAGTCTCCTTTACCCTGATCTACATTGTCTATTTTTCTCCCATAGCACTCACCACCTTCTAACATACCTATATAAGTTAGCTTTTTTTATTGTTTGTTTTCCTGGCTACAATGAAAGTTCCACAAAGATAGGCATTTTATCTGTTTAATACACCAGTATGCCAAAAGTACTCGGAAGAGTGCCTGGCATGGAGGAAGTGCTCAAAAAGTACTTGTTGAATAAATATAAAAACAAAGTAAAGCAAACAAAAAAAAAAAATAAAGAAAACTAAGAACAGGGATTCCTGGAAACGAGAGACATTACCCAGCGTATCAGTGAAAGCTGCACCCTGCGTGACCCTGGGCTGCAGACCTGGAGAGAATCCCATCCACACAGAGGCAGAGGGTGAACAGGCCTTAAGAGAATGTCTTAAGGTATAAAGTAGTTTCAGGAAGAGGTTTAAAGTTTCACAGCTAATAAGTCGCATAAGTGAGATATAAACTCATTTGGCCTGACTCCAAAGCTGTGCTGGCATCCATTATACCATACTGCCTGCCTCCTAAGCTATAAATCGACAAATCAGTGTTGTCTCCCCAAGTAAGTTTAGGCTGCCCAAGGGCAGAACTATTTGTTACTCATACTTATACACCTTTCTGTGGCCAGCTTACCACTGATCACATCATCAGACCCTGCCCAGAAATATTCATTCATTTGCTCCTCTGTCCCCAGTGGTAGGTCAGCACAGGTAAGAGTTTAGTTTAGACGTAGTCATTCAAAGCACAGGCACAAGAGCTACCTAAAAATAACCAATCTCTGTCCCACAATTTATGTGGAGTGTATACAGGTCACTGACTGAAGCCATAGTTCTTATCTAGCAGACAGATTATCAAGCACTGCCAATTTCCTACCAGCCAACTAGGAACAGTCATTAACATCAACAGTTCAAGGAGAACTGGGACCACCAGTCATTAACAAAGTGATTCAAATATGGCATTAACCATGTTTAAGCCCCAGAAGATTCTCCAGGTTTTCTCTGCCCAGCCCACTAAGAACACATCTTCTGAAAGCCAGGGAGAATGAACTCCATTACCTTGTGCTAAGTAAATAGCTTTTAAACAAGGGTTTTATCATTTTAGACAACTTACCAATAAAAAATAAAACAGAATGCACATATGTGGATCATAAACTCTCTATCTATTCGAAAGTCATTTTCAGCCAAAATGTGAAAATAAATGTTTTCTAAAGGCCTGTACATAGGAAGGATAGGAATAATGTTTGAGAACACAGAAACCTGTCCTTTTTAGAAATAAGTGAAATGATTTGAGCACAAACACCACTTCCTAAAACCACCTGAAAACTGTAAGATGATTCTGAATGAAGGAAAGGCATTATAAAATGTAGCCTAATAAATAAGAAGTTCAAAAATGCTATCAAACATTTCCTTTTCACAAGACAGTTTCTTTTAATAGGAACACAATATAGAGGAATAATTATATTATCGCTGCCTTAATGCAGACATTCTAATTTCTACGACTTAAATATCTAGTTAACTACTCATTTAAGATAAATAGTTACTTACACCAAGCAAGTAATACAAAAGAATATTTGCAAACTTTATTTTTACCATCTGAGGGGGAGGAGAGGTAGTGGTGATGTACACAGGATAATACTGCCTTGTGATACTTTTTATAAATAGTTTCAAAAGTTGCATATATACTACATAGATTAAATAAATAGTACTGCTTCTCTAAATATCATGCTCTAAGCAACTGAATTAACTAGTACTATTCTAACTTCTTCCCATAAAAAAGGAAATAAGAATTAATTTGCAGTCATGCCCACTGCCTCATGTAAGACATATTTAATTAATATTTGAATGGTCTTAATCAGAAAGAAATTCATAACGGTCTAGGTCTCATTGCTTTTCCTTCAATAAAAATCTGTTTAGGAGATGGTGCCTTCATCATAGAAAAGGAAGAATTTCAAGGACACCCAAAATGACTAGAGAAAGGAGAGGCTTTAACAAAGGTCCATGGGTCAAAACCATTATCTAAATTTCTTCATCAAGGAAAATTTAAAAGTCCAATGTGGTAGATTTAATTATTGCCCCTCTGTTCTGGTTCCCAACCCCAGCCCTGACCTCTGTGGGAGGCACACACTTCTCTGCCCCACTGTTATTGGGTTGGCCATAAGATTTGCTCTGGCCAATGGAATGTAGGAGGAAATGATGGTATGCCAGTTCAGAGCAAGGCCTCTTGCCCTTCTGGTTGCTTCCAATCACCGCCATAAAAAAAGCATACCACTGGTAACCACTGGTCACAGAAGAAGGACAAATATGTGGAGATGACCTGGACTTCACCATGGCTTTGAACCAAGACCAGCTAAACCCAGATCTGATCACTGAACTCCAGAAAACCCATAGATCCATTAGTGTGAAAACAAAATGCTACTGTTGCATGCCACTAGACTTGGGGATAGTTTGTCACACCATCTTATTGTGGCAACAGTTAAGGTTAACACCTAATAATTTTGAAAACTATTTAGGTTGTCAATCCACCAAGACTAGAATAAATGCAATTCTTTTCAATGTGTCCATTGAGGTCCTAATGTAAATGATTATACTGAACAAAATAAGGGTTCTTCAATTTTTTCCTAGGCATAGAAAAAAATACTGAAAATATAAATTAAATCTGTATTCAAAAAATATGCAAATTCAAGAACATTTAAATGTCATCAAAATATATCAGAGATGGAAAATGTTTTGCTATTGAATAGATATTTATTGAGTATCTATTAAGTGCTCAATAGATGTGAATACAGAGATGAGAAGTACAGGTTAAGTAAGTAGTGTCAGTCACATAGTAAGTATGTCATAAATATTAATGCTGTTACTATCTTCATCATCACCATCTAGACAAAAAATAGCATATATTATAATAACTATGCAATACAATAATGGCTAAATGGAACTCCACACAGCATTGAAATAGGAGTATAGAGCACAAACAGCCTCTATCTGCTTTAAGGAATCTGACAGTCTCTTAGAGTAGGCAGCATTTAAGGTGAAAGGGAGAAGATGCCTAAGAGTTTGCAAATTCAAGAGCAAGGAGAAGGCATCTGAGCACATATAAAGGCACAAAGCACGCATGTACCCAGCATATGCAGAATGAATAAAGCAGAAGTGACTCTACTAAAAGGTAAACAAGGCCATCCCTTCAGGCCTACCATTAGCAAGGACCTCACAAGTTCAGCGCCTCAAATGATAGTCTGATCCCCACAATTTGGACTAAGTGAACATTCCTACTGGGCTACATGCCTATTAATTCAATAAATAGAATTGCCTTTTTCAATTCTTATAAAGGCACAAGCAGTTCTATGGATCTTATTTTTATTAGAGCTGCATGTTAGTGATTTATTCAAGTTTACCAATATTTGGTATTCAAAAACAAACACTCTATTATTCCTGAAGTTAATGGGAACCCAAGTGAAGAAGTATAGCAAGGAGGCCAGCTGCCACACCAACTGCAAAGCTCCTTCCTCGGAGGCCAAGGAGCACATAAAGATAGATCGAATTCTTAACAGTTTTAGAAAGGACGCTTTGTTTTTAGTGCACAATCACTATTGCCTTGAGGTAGCTCTGACTTTCAATTGCTACTCTCGGTTTTTTATCATAAACTACTGTTCATTTACCTTCATCATTATTAACACTTTTCCCCTGAACTGCTTGCTATTAGACAACATCACTTGCATGTCTAATAGAATCTCAAATTTAACTTGTCAAAAATCGAACTCTTTGGTTAACAATACCACCTCAAAATACCTAAGTAAATTAATAAAAGGGGCTTCATTCAGAGTTACGTATTTAGTCTGCTCGGGCTGCTGTAACAAAAACACCACAGATTGGGTAGCTTAAAAGCCAGAAATTTACTTCTTACAATTCTGAAGGTTGGGAGTCCAAAATCAAGGTGTTGGAAGGGTTAGTTTCTTTCTGAGACCTCTTCTCCTGGCTTGTCAGTGGCCACCATGTGCTTCTTTGCTCACATGACCTCTTCTTTATACTCTAGTAGAGAGATCTCTTTCTCTTCCTCTTCTTATAAGGCCACCAATCCTGTCACACTAGGGCCCCACTCTCATGACCTCACTTAACTTTGATAGCTCCTAAAGGCCCCATCTCTAAATACAGTCCCATTGGGGGTTAGGGTTTCAACATATGAATTTTGGGGAGACACAATTCTTTCCATAGCAGTTACTTATGGTAAACTGCATCACCGTTCACTCCAATGATCAAGCCAAGAAAAACCCTGAAAGTGGACTCCTTTCAAACTTTTTATATCTCATACTGAATTTATCACCAAATCCTGCTGGCTCTACCTTCAATATAAAGCCCAAATCCAGTAAAGTCTACCCCATAAATCTACTGAACTGGGTGTCATCTAGTCTCAGAATTATTACAATGGCTTCCTATCTGTACCCTCCTCCCCAAATTCCACCCCTGCCCTCCCAAAAGCTATTCTCTACACAGCAGCCAGAATGATCCTTTGAAAAACAAGTTATGACCTATCACTACCCTGCTCAGATCCGCACTAGCTTTGCATCCCACTGAGGATGAAATCCAAATCCTGACCACATCCCACAGGCTCATGAGCAGATTCTGGACCAACCGCCTCCTCCCACTAGCTACTCACTGGCCTAAATACAACCACACCATCCTCACTCTCCCCTACACACTTCAAGAACATTCCTGTCTCACGGTTTCTGTACTTACTTGTCCCCCTGCTTGGGAATCTCTCCCCCAGAGCATGGCTCTGTTTCTCATTTTATCTTACTCAATTTAGGTCTCTGCTCAAAGATGTCCTCCTAAGAGATCACTTCCCTCTTCACCCTGTTTAAAATGTCTGCATACCTTAGTTTTTTCCCACAGTACTTTTCCCATAGTACTTTGATATTTATGTTTATGTGTGCATATGTGTATTATGTATCTAGTCCCATGAGAATGAAAGTTTTACAAGGCATAAAAGTTCTCGTTCCTCTTTCCCTCCACCCCTTCCTCTACTTCCTCCTTTTTCCCACTGTATTCCCTTCACCTAGAAGAGCACCTAGACTATACTATCTATTTAAATAATATATTGGATAAACTAATGGATTTGGTTGTTATGGTTTCTTAGTTCTCTTTACAATATGTGGTGATACATATTGTATCAACAATATTTTAACCTATAATTTTTCAGTAACTAGACTTTAAGATATCTATGAGCTATGATTCAAGTGTAAACCATCCAATTCCTCAAATCTACACTAAAGATGCCAACCTAACACTCCAAATTTGCTCATACCTTATCACTGTATTTTTGTTGTTGTTTTTCCACTGGAAAATAGAACCTGAGAGCATAGACCACAGATAAAATGTCTGAGAACCATTGTACTAACCACTAACAAACCCTCAGCAAAAATGAATGAATAATCCTTGATAGTTGCACATAAATGTGTCCTTATTTACATACATGTCATTTGTATAGAGTATGCAAGTATGCAGTATACTTTATGAACACATCAATAATACAAAATCCCTACCAAGATGCAGATGGATACTTCCTCAGACCTTATGCAGGACACAGATGTTCAGGGATCCTTGGATTAAAGTCATGGCCATACACATGACTGAAAGGTGGGTGAAGATTCTATAAATCACAATTAGAGACTCTGGAAAATCAGGGAAAGATTGCTAAAGGAGAAGCCATGACACATATCTGTTTCTATTGTTTACTATCTAGCTTTTCTTCAGGGAGACCATGGCATATAAAGCAGAGGGAATGAAGATGAGAGATATGCAAGATATGCAAGAGTAAGATATCATAACCTAAAGAGTGTTGCTCTGAGCCATGGAGGCCTCTTGAAGGCCCAATCTGAGACAGATACCCTAAGGAGGCTGAGTGACAAGAGTTTTCAGATTGTTTCATCTCCCTAAAACACCCTGCTTTCATGGTCCACATGTGCTTTCCTTCAGTAAATAGCCATCCCCATTACTACAGAAGCAATCCCTTAAAAGGCCCAGTAACACAATTACACATAAAACCTGGGAGAACAGAGGAATAAAGAAACATATGCATACATTACAAGAGGCAATACCCAAGGAAACATGGGCAAAGTTCAGATAGCTCTCTGTTGCCTCAAAGAAATTATTGACAGTATGACGGCTCTAAAGGAAAGAGCTCAGGAAAGAGATACAAGAGTTCAAAGAATAGTTAAGACAACGTAAGAAAATAAAATAAGCTGGTAGAGCTCAGACAAGAAGTGGAAAGGAAAGAAACATAAAAATTCTAACACAAAAATGAGGGTTCATACACATAAAAAAGTCAGAATCATGGTGAAAGTCACACAAAACAAAATAGAAATTAGCAAAGATATTTAAATGTTGATGGCTATGAGTATAGACATGAAAACAAAGAAAACTCCAAATGAGTATCATTGGTATTTAGAAAGAAAAAAACAGGGCAAAAATAAATGAAAACAAAAAAGTGTTCAATGATACAAAAAAAAAAAAAAAAATCCTAAAATAAAGACTTGAATCTTTAGATCTTATCCCAAGGTGAAAAAAAAATGCACAGAACGATCAAGTCCAAAATATACTGTGAACAGTCATTGAACTTCAAGAATAAGAAGAGATATTATATAGATATCTATATAATATAGATATTATTATATCCAAAAAAGAGTGGTGGGGGGAGAATACATTTAAAAGGGAAAAAATACAGTTTGATCTCAGATTTATCCAAAGCAACACACACTGCTGTGTAATAGCAGCCCAAAGAATTTCAAGGGGAAAAAAGATTTTACAATAATGTTAGAATCATCCAATTGGAGTAGCAGAAAGATAGTCTAAAGCTTACAAGAAAAAAGGGAAAACAACTTCCATGAAGCTTTTCTTAAAACCACTGAGTAGTATTATCACTGTTTCTAGTGGAAGTTCTGCCCATACTCTAACAAACAAACAAAAAAACCCACAAAAAACAAACAAAAAAGAAATGAGAGCTTAAAGTTCAGAAAGACGAGAGAAAAAGAAACGATACATTATTTATAGATGACGTAATTGCCCACACAGATAAAACCAACAGAATAATCCAACTGCTAGAATTAATAAGAGGGTTCTGTGAGGTTGACAGACACAAGATCAACTTTACAAAACCAGTAGCATTTTTCTACCGCAACGATGAACTACTAGAAAATATAGATAAGAATCAAGATACAGTAACAATAAACTTATGAAATGTCTAGGAATTTTAAAAGAATTAATAAGTCCTTTATATAGAAAAATGTTAAACCTACTGCAGGACTTAAAGAAGACATAACAGATGAACAGTTTATACTCTTAGGAACACAATATTAAGAAGAAGTCAATCAATCTTCCCCTAATCAGTCTAAAATTCAATACAATCAAAATAAAAATTCGAGCTGAAATTTTGGGGGATTTTGATAAACTCAATATAAAACTTTTTTTAAAATTTCAATAAAAATTCCAAGAATAGCCAGTTCAACATTGCAAAAGAAAAGCAGAGATGGGGGACTTGCCCTAAGAGATATTTTTAAAACACACTAAAGTCATAGTAATAAATACAATATGATACTGGGGCAAGAAAAGGAGACTAAATGTATAATCATATATCTTTGTATACCTTTGGTACCTTAAATATATTGATGGAAATTAGTCTGCATAGTCAGTAATGTTGAGAAGACTGATCCACTATATGGATGAAAAAACACCTGTATTCCCATCTAACAGCGTGTACAAAAGTAGATTTCATACCAAAATGTGGAAATTAAAGCAATAAAGTTAACAGTCAATGAAGTAGAAGAAAACTTCATAACCTAGGGATACAGAAGGAATTCTTGAGAATAAGCCTCAAAGCATTGACATAAAACAATACTGACGGACTTGATTAAATAAAAAGTGAGAATTTCTGTTCAACGAAGGACACCATGTACAAAGTTAGCCACAACAAAATGACAGAGTGGGAGATGTGTGCAATCTAACTTCAGTAAGGGAATCATGTCGAGAATGCCCAACAAATCAATATCAAACAAACAAAATCAAAAACACAATAAAAAATGGGCTGTGCAGATGTGTAGGCAATTCAATGGAGGGAGAAACTCAGAGGCTAGGAAGCTCAAACTCATTCGTATTTAGAGAAATTCAAAATAAAAAACATTGAGCCATTACTTTAAAGTCATCGGATTGATAAAAACTGGAAAGCTGCAGAATGTCAGCTGTTGGAGGGATGTGGGAATCTGACAATCCTCCAGCACTACTGATAGTTTACACAGCTGCAGTCATTCTGGAGCACACACTGGAGAGTCAAGCAAATCGGTCATATGTATACTTCTGACCCAGCAACCCCTAAGTGTAAATTCCTGAGAAATTCTCACGTAGGTGCATGAGGGACGCATATAAGCATATCCATCTCAGCATGGTCTGTGGTGGCAGAAAGCTGGATACAATCTAAGTTTCCATGAATACAGCTCTGAAAGTATAAAATGTGGAGAAGGTACACTAAGGATAAGGTGACCGTGCATCTCGGTGGCCTGTGTCAATCCCATTGTATGTCTATTGTCCTGGTATAATTTCTAATAGGGTCTTTTTTTAGCCTCAAAAGTGTCCCATTTCGAACAATAAATTACACATAATACTATGCAGAGATAAAGCAACTAACTAGAATATAGACACAGAAACACGGATAAAACCTAAAAATATCATGTTGAGTGAAGAAGCTAATTCAATGCCATTAGCACAATATCACTTACGTAAAATAGAATAGTACATGTTTGACAAGGAAGCAAACTCATATGTATCAAACACATGGGATATTCATCAAATACATCAGAATGATTATCTATGGGGTAGGGTGAACAGAATGAAATTAGGGAATAAAAGAGAATAAATAACAATGACAACAATAATAAAATAAAGATAATAATTTTTAAAAAAAAGAGGGATTGTGTCCCATGAACAAAGGACCAGGATTAACTTATCCTCTACAACCAAAGTCCAAAATGACAGCAGTGGAGGGATGGCTACTGCTTAACGGATTCAGCCAATTATGAAATGAATCAAAGCAAAAGATTAAAAATCAGTAGTAGAAAGGCTTGAGGTGACCATTCTGTTAATTTAAATATCCCCTTACAATTATGAAACCATGGGCATTGCTATTACCCAGCAAAAGGTTAATGTTATAAACCTCAATAATGTAAAACCTAATCATGTAACTAATAAAAATAGTGGGTGGTAGGGATAAAAGGGAAAAAGTGTGCTAATTTCCTCATCTTTCATAGCAGGGAGTGTATAGATAAAGTCTAACTTTTGAACATGTCGGTCTAATAGGCATTCTAATTTGAACTTTGCAAGTTCTTCAGTAACTTTTATTCTTAACTTTGGATTCCTTCAGGTTCCAATGTTCCTTTTGAAGGACTTGCCTGAATTTCAATTCCTTTTGGTTCATTCAGCTTCTTTTGTGAACTTCACATAAAATTCAACTGCAGAGTTAATATTAAAATAGTTTATATGGTATAATACAGTCTAAAGTTATTTCAATTTTATTTTATCAATCCATCTGCTTAGGGCAATATCTGGAATGATGCTCACCAAATGTTAGTGATGATTATACCTGAATGTTTACATTCATTTCCTTGTCTTTTTTAATTGTTTAAAATTTTAAGATGCTTGTAACAGTTTTACCTGAACAATAAAGTTATTATTAATAAAATAGAGGAAAATAGTGAAGTGGTGACACTGACGACAGCCCTTCTTATTAGCTATTAGGTTATAAAACTATATGGATGGAAAGAGAATCAAGCTTTATGTACCAAGATTTTCTGGCACCATATACTAATTGTAGAAAATCGAAAGCAACAACATGTTATTTTTTTTTTTTTTTAAAGAAAGTCACGTTCTTTTATTTATTTATTTATTTACTTATGACTGTGTTGAGTCTTCGTTTCTGTGCGAGGGCTTTCTCTAGTTGCGGCAAGTGGTGGACCACTCTTCATTGCGGTGCGCGGGCCTCTCACCATCGCGGCCTCTCTTGTTGCGGAGCACGGGCTCCAGACGCGCAGGCTCAGTAATTGTGGCTCACGGGCCCAGTTGCTCCGTGGCATGTGGGATCTTCCCAGACCAGGGCTCGAACCCGTGTCCCCTACATTGGCAGGCAGATTCTCAACCACTGCACCACCAGGGAAGCCCCAACAACATGTTATTTTGAGTGAGATCTTAGTTGTAAAACTCTACTCCAGAGATCAGATCCATCTTCTTAGGATTTCAGAAAGGCATAGCCCAATCAGAGTCTGGCCTTCCTCTACTTTTCATTACTGGAAAGGCACAACCCCAAAGGAGAGTGAACAGCAACGTTGTCACATTTGTCACTGACAACCAACCATTCTCTATTCTTCGCAGGATACACACCATTACAATTTACATTAAAAGGTTAACCGAAATAGTGCCCAGAACTGATGCACCAAATTGCCACACAGAATTCTCCAAGAGCGGCTGCGGTGTAGATGCCCTTAATATCCACAGTTGAGTTAAATGAACTCTGACATATTCCCACGTGGAAATAGCAAGGAGAAACATTTTTCAGTCTATTAAATTTAATTCATTGTGTACATTTTCCTCCTTTATCAGCAGTTCAAATTAATTTTTCTCATTGTCAACAGGCTGACAGTCTCCCACACCTTTAAATCCAAGCACACAGTATTTGCTAAGACTATCTATACCCACGGGCGTGGAAAACATGTTCATTCCATTAGGTCTTAGCAAGGCTCTAACAATTACACAAAATAATTTATCCCTCGATGATCAGGTACAGCTGTATCTAACTCCTCCTGTCAATTTCCATTTCAGCAGCAGAAATTGTGATGTTCTTGGGAGAGAAGTGGCTGGTTTTCGGTTACACACAGCTACAGGTGGAAGTCATCTGAAAACCGTAATGCCCGCATATGGAGAACCTGTGTGGCAGCATAATGACCTTTGTACATACTTTACAAGGGCTTATCCAGGACTATAACAATGTGATCAGTTGCACAGGGGGCAGAAATAACCCGGATCTCTCTGTTCACTGATTGCATTGAGCACTGAAAAAATGAACACCATCTAAATGGAAGGGCAGCATTCAATAGGAAAATAAGTGATACATGCAAAGAAAGATTTCTTATCCTATTGAAGAGATGAATTAATGATGGACACCACTTGTAGAGATAGCCTTCATGAGAAGTTTGCCCAATCCTCTAGAGCTTGTGGTGGAAATGTGTTTGCCATTATGCAATCAAGAAAAGCCCCTGCAATCAGAAATACTGTTGCTGAAAATTAGTACTCATTCCAACATCTCTCTGCTTCATTTTTTCACCTGCCAAATGAGAAAGCTGATACTTTCTCATTCTTACCTCTAAAGGGTATTTAGAGGACAAATGGAAGAATAATATAAAAGTGGTTAGAGCTTTTGGAAGAAAAGTTCTCTGTTAATCCAAGCTATTACTATTATTGTCACTGCCAACTACAGAGTGGTTTCAAATCCTAAACCTAAAAGCTTTTTCAGACATCTATTATTCAAATCTTATAAAAAAATCCTGCATTATTTAGCTCCTTATTAGAGGTGGGTAAACTGAGACCTGAAAAGAATAAGAAACGTCCTCAAGGTCACACAGTGGCAGAGCAGGTAAAGAAAGCAATATTGATTCTGTGCACAACACCCCACAGATGCAGTGGCAAAGTGAAACTTAGAACCATTAATATCAGAAAGAGCCTGAAGCAGCAGCTTTTAAATTAAAAAAAAAATCCTATTAAAAGCACTAGTCCAGCAAAAATCTCAGAGAAACCTTTGCAAAAAGAATATGCAAAGACACTTTTTTCCCTGCCATTTCCTTAGTTATATTTCTTGATGTGACATATTTTATCGAGAGCAAACAAGAGAGGTGCACTTCTATGCATGTAGTTTTCCTGTGTGCTTATTAGGAAAGGGTTTTTTAAAAGAGCTCTCAAAATTTCTTCATTGAATAACTCGAGGTCTAACCAGGTGAAGTTGTGTTGACTTGCAATGTATATCCAGAACAGATGAACTCAAGTAAATATCTTCCTGCAAATCTATTTCCCTCAATTCATTTAAATCCACATGTTTCCAGAGTGCTCTGCACACGTCAGTATTCTCTGGGTGATGGAGAGGGCTGTTAGGGATGTATGGCCAAAAGGCATGTTTAAGCTGGACAGCTTCATGGCACAAACTAGACAACACTCAGCCCTACCCCATGGAGCATTCCAACTTGCAGCCTGAGTCGCACTGTGAGAATTCTTAGAAATGTCTTCCAAACGCAGCGTTCCACCCAAAAGGGCTGATTACTGGGAAGAACAGTCCTAAAAAGGGGCTCCCTTCATGATGCACTGGCTGATCTTACTGTGCTTTTTCATTCTAGTGGAAGTCTGCCTGCTCATATTTTTCTCGCATGTTTTTGATGGATATAAACTGCAGCCTGTCAACCTTTTGAGAATTCTCCCATGTGATTACACGGGATGTAAAGTGGCGATTACAGAGGAATAAATTTGTGCCACATTAAAGATATATTCAGCTGTTTGGGGAGATCATTTAGAAAATTTTGAAAACATTTCCATCATGTTGGATAAACATTGTTTACACCCTCATAGGGAGGATGTCACCAAAATTTAGTACTTGAGTATATAATACAATACTTTGGGTCAGAGTTTTCTCATTTGGGGAAATAATTCCCAAAAGCGGCAGGCAGAAAAGCTGGACTTTTAGTCATTTATTATTTTGAATTTTATTTGTACATTTTGCAGTTTCACCTTGAAGTTCTGGCATTATTTTATTACTGTTGCATAAGAATTATAGAACAGAATTTTATACATTCCATACATTTTTGTAAGCCATTCTATCATGACTGAACTTCTTTGAAGTTGTGGTCTGACACTGTAACATGCTCAAAAGAAACACACTGAAAGCAAAAAATAAAAAATGAGCCCATTTTCTTTTTTTTTCATTGAAGTATAGTTGCTGTACAATATTGTATAAGTTACAGGTGTACAATATAGTGATTCACAATTTTAAAGGTTATACTCCATTTACAGTTATTATAAAATATTGGCTATATTCCCCATGTTGTACAATATATCCTTATAGCTTATTTTATACCTAATAGTTTGTACCGCTTAATCCCCTACCCCTACATTGCCCCTCCCCGCTTCCCTCTCTCCATTGGTAACCACTAGCTTGTTCTCTATACCTGAGTCTGCTTCTTTTTTTGTCATATTCACTAGTTTGTTGTACTTTTTTAGATGCCACATATAATTGATATCATACAGTATTTCTCTCTCTCTTTCTGACTTATTTCACTTAGCATAATACCCTCCAAGTCCATCCAGGCTGTTGCAACTTGAGCCCCATTTTCTAAGGGGAGAGGTCGTATTTAATTGTCAGGTACTTTGGGACTGTGTTAAGGCAACAGAGAACAAGAATGCCACTGACTGTCACTGAGGTGAAGGTTTGTGCCTCCCCATCATTCTGTGGCAAGGGCTCTAAGCACTCTTCTCCCCCTTTTCCTCTCTGTTAACTTACTTTCTCTGTGTGCTTTCTTATTTCTGACTCTGTCTCTCTCTGTCCCTGGATGTTTCCTTCTCCTGTCTACATCCCAAGCCTTACTGAACTCTGCTGGCAACACACACTGCTAAGCAATTCCTAACACATGTTCAGAATCCGCTTCAGATATCTGCGGTGTCTTTTTCTGCGTGGCCTCTCCATGAGACTCATTTGGGCATCACAGTCTCAAGTAATCAGATCTCTTACTTGACAGCTAGCTTCCAAGAGGGAAAAAGACCCAGAATGTCACAGCTGCCACATTCTACTGGTCAAAGTCAGTCAGAAGGCTAGCCCACTCAAGAAGGTAGAAAACAGACCTGCCCCCCTCATGAGGGGTAAAGCGGCAAGAGTGTACAAGGGGGAAAGAGCTGATGGTGGCATCTTTGGAAACAAGCTCTCAAAGCTTCAGAGTAATTTCTAGGAATTTCAAAGGTTCTCTCCCCACAGTCTACAACTCCATTCCCAGGAAGAATGAAATCTGCCCAAAGGCGAAGATGAAATATATTACCAGGGATAAAACATGGCCACCGGAATCAGGGGTAGAACATTTAGGAAAGGGATAAAATGGATTTTAGGTGAAATTAGGTTGGAGCCCAGCCCTGTCTTTGCAAATTTCTTTGGAAAGCTTCCTTGGAACTCACTGCAGTGAGGGCTCTTTGGCTCACTTCCCTTTCTTTTAGCCCTCTTCCTGCTGTGGCCACCTCCCACTTAGGAGTCCTTCTGCCTGTTCCCATGGCCCACTGACAAGCCAGTTAACCTGGGTGGTCCAGCCAAGGATTTCTTGGACTCGGACCAGACAGCTCATATGTACCCTGTGTCCGGGCCTCATGCTGAAGGGATGAGAGGAACCACTGCCTGTTCATGAGGGTAGCAGGTATGTGAGAAGTCCAAACCTTAATGAGTTTTCTAAAAAGCATGCTTTGCTCCATATGTATATTTTTCACAAATCAAGTGTTAGTAGTATACAAAGGGATGTATTCAAAATTACTAAGATTCAGGTCTTGACCACACATGTACACAACTAACAATGTGAGGCCCTATGAAGTCATACCAATTACACTCCCCCTGTCCCGGGCTGGAATGATATTAGAGTCTTCATTAAATGGCTCTTTAAGTAAAGAGGCAATATGCTCTTTTCATTAAGCTGTTAATAATCTTAGCTTGAACAGGACTAAAGAAATCACTAAAAGAAGGCATCAACAAAACAAAAACAATCTCTCCACTTACTCTGTGGCTATTTTCCTCATCAACTCTTTCCACCTAAGATGGAAAACCACAAGCTCTCAGTGTTGAAGGCACTGTTATAATTCTAAGGAGTAATGGTAAAGTAAAGGCGTTTTCTCTTAATGAAGCCTATTAAAAAATATTGGCAATAGGGGAACTGCTAACTAGCAAAAAAATAAAAATAAAAACAAGAAGGGTGGGATATTTCTTACAAGTCGCTACAGCTCTCAAAACAAAAATCCTCATGACATAGCATCCTCGATACTAGTATTGAAAGAGAAGGAACTTCTCATTCCATTAACAGACTCTGCACCAATACATTCTTAAATCTATTTAACAAGAACTGGGTGTTATAAATGGGATGTGGAAAAACATAAAAATCTCCCCCAGGGTGATTGTGGAAAAGGAAACAGTATAACATCAGTCAGGAGGAGAGAAAGAGAGATCAACACAGAGTAAGAAGAAAAGCAGGAGGCCAGCTGGGAGAAGGAAGAAGCAGGGTGAAAACATGAGAAAAGGAAGGGAGGGAGTAAAGTAACCGGGCCCACTACTGTATAAAGTCAAACTCCATTTGTCCTTACTGCAAAAATATTCCTAACTATTCTTCATATTGCTATAGCATGCAATGAAGAGAGGGCTCAAAGAAAGGTCTCCTGACAATACTAGCTACATTGCAGCTCAGCTTATTAGCGGGACCAGTAACAATATAGCAGTCAGTTTTATGCCATTATTTCTTTGTGAATATCCCACACTAATGGGTTCCTCCAGCATGTGTGCCCGCGCACGTGCTCAAAAACACACTTTCTCTTTTTCTTATCCCTTTCCTCGTGGGTGTGTATGTGTTTTGGTGATTCTGAAACTTGATATTGCAAAATTTCCAATGGAGTTTGATAAAAGTACTAATTTCCGGACCCTATCTTCAGAGACTGTGATTTAGGAAATATACGGCAATTCCCGGCATCTCTAATTGTAATAAGCTCCAGAGGCTATTCTGATACATCACAAAGACTAAAAATCATTAGCACAGCAGAAAGACGTGAACAGGAATTAAGGATATTATGTTTGAGCCCTGACTCTGAACTAATTGCTTTTAAGTAATGGCCATGAGATCTTAGGTAATTAATTATTATGCAAAATTATAATATTTAGTCCCTACGTTAGTTTAAAAATGTGAGGTATTGACATTCATATTTTAATAAATCATACTATTTATCTCATAACTTTTGCATACCTGTCTCTTTTTATCATTCTACAACTCTGTCACTTCCAGCACATGGCATTTAAGTTTAAAAGACATGACCATAAGAAAAAATAAACAACAACAACAAAGAGAAAACTTACCCTTTTTTCAGAGCTTTTTGACAAAGAAAAACCAGAACACATTTCATATTTTGCTATTGAGGAAACATGTAGTTCAGTTCATATGTTGGGAGGTTAACTTTTTCCCCATGATATATAAAAGTCAAGAGGGTAACATTAATTTGTTTAAACTATTGGCACAGAGAGAAAAACAACCTCACACTGTGCCACATACTATCACAAAGAAATACGATAACATTGATCTTGAGAATGGTTGTGAAGAATAAAATAATGAGCCCTCATTTAATAACATTAAACCCTGTAAAACATTCCAAAACCAAAATGATTATCATTATTAGGTATATATGTAGCAAAGTACTCTGTTGTGATTTTTTATATATGTATTCTATTGAGAAAGGTGTCAGAGAATTACTTTGAACCCTTGAGGGAAACCTTCAGAAGGATGAACAGAGACACCCAGAGTCGTTTAGGTAACCTCCCTTAGAATGATGAACTGTCTGGGAAATGGGTATAGACAGACGTTTTGTGCGTTAAGAATAGAAAGAGAAAAGCTGCCCAACTTCTAGGTACAGGGGCAGTAAGAAAACAGTGGTTCTAGTTCTGAAAAGGGATGAAATTAACTGAATATTGAGAACCATGACCTTGGGAAGGCAAGCAAAGGGCAACCTTGTCTGAGCGTGGCTCTGAGAAATTAAAGTTGTCCTCGCTCAAAAGTCAACACTGGCAGAGTGCCCTTGGCCAGTGTAGAGATGTGAATTAGCAACATCTGTCAGAGCAGGGAGCATGATTTTGTCGACAGCCACCCAACTTGGCAGCTGCAAGCAATACCATTAACAAACTGAAGAGGATTCAATCTCTCCTCTCTTATAATGGAAATTGAACTGAACTTTCAGCCCCCATCTGGATTGGCTAAGCCCTCAGGTTTCATGGAAATTTTAAGAGAGGGAGGCTCCCTGAAAGGGTAGCTACTGCACTCCTGTCACTATATAAGACTCAGATCAATTTTCATTTACATTGAAAAGTCATGGAGGAGTTCAAATTCAGTTATATACTCACATATATGTATTTGGGTCTCAGTAAAGGCCATTCTTCAAAAAAAAAAATTCCCTGTTAGAAATGGTGAAGATGTCTTAGGGACTGATTGTCTCTCTGTAGACACTAAGACTAAAACTCTACAAGGAAGAAGACAGGTATAGAATGCCCAGAAAGGCAAAGTACTCGCTAGGGAGGAGTTAAGGGATATATACCCTAGCATCAGAGCAGGTCAGGATCAGGCAGGAATATGAACCTCGGACACAAGAGTAGTCTCACACAATCACCCTAAGGCCAGCCTCTGGACAGCTGGTGCACTTTGCTTAATAGAACAAGTTTTGAAGTAAAATGAGAAGCTAACCTCTCTAAAGGTGGCTGGAAGAATTGTGATCCTGTCCAGTTACTGTACAAAGAGTGTCACTGCCTGGGAATATGTGGCTTTAGCAGCAAAAGCAGTGAGAATGCGCCAAGCCCCTGGAGAATGTGGACTAACAACAAAATGGTAGCATCTGCGCAACAGGAGTCGAGATGTGGTGGCAGGACTGGGCAGAACACCACCTAAAGCAACCTGACCTATGCAGGGTCCACAGGTAAGAGAGGAAGAAGGAAATCGGAGGTTTTATCCTCTAGACTGTAAATACAGCCTTGAGAAGGATAAATGGACAAGTTCCAGAGTCATCAATGAAAACTCTCATCAGGGGAGCCAGAACTGGAGTCCCAGTAACAAAATGCGGGTTGCGACTAGATCTGCCCACTCATTCTTCCACCAGCTTTTCATTTTTCTGTTTGGTATAGATATAGGAAATCAGAGGTTCATAATAAACCTGTCTTACCTGGGAGAAATAAATCACTGGTGATGATGGTGCCTACTGAGCTATTGTGAAGATTAACATAAATGACCCAACAAGACAGCAGCCTTCATTCCCGAGGACAGACCTTCACAGTTTTAGGTATCCAGGCAAATACAATGAAATACTTGCTAAATATGACATATTTACTCACAATGTGTCATCAAGCCTCTATGGATCACACACTAACTATGAGGAAAGCGGAAGAGCAGTACAAGAGTATCCAGTTACGATTATCAAGAGGAGTGAGATTTCTAGAGCTGGACAAGAAAATGTATGAGATTTTCAATTTACTTGAACTCCTTTGGAAGTCAATTCATTGTTATGTGCCAGGCACATAAAACTAACTATGGACCAAGTACTTTCAAAGGAGGCACAGACAAGGGAGAAAGACACGGTGAGATTATAACTCGGGTGAATGTTGAACCCGATAGCCAATTATTGGGTAGAAGTTAGAGTGAGGCGTGACTCTACGGAAATGTAAGATGTGTAGCTGTTTATGTTGATTACCTGGATAAGGAGAATATTGGGAAATAGCAATGGAAGAATCTATTAATAAGCATTAATTCGTATTGTACAATAAATTAATTCTCTGGGAGGGAGGCAAACGAAAGATAACAAAGTTGTCCGGGAGATGATTGAGACACATCTATTAGCAAGAGTGACTGGAATTGAAAGGTCTAGAAGTGAGATCAAAATGAGCACAGGTACCGTAACCATGGGCTCACAGAAGGGTTTAGCATATGACTGAGTCCAGAAGAGGCCATGTATATATGGGTTGTCTGATAGGAAATAACACCAACAGCTAAAGTACAACTTACTGCCAGAACTGTCCCAGTGGGGCTCACAACATAGTAGTATACAAGCAGATGGTGGCAGATAATCCATCTACAAACGATGTCATATTCTGCAGCAGACACCAGGGAACCCCCAGTATATCACCATGTTCTTTTCAAAGTCTCACAACCACACAGCTGTACTGTTCTGGGTGTCTTATGCACATTAATACTACAATTATAACGTTAGTGATAACTCTGTACTAGGACAATTCCCTTCCTCCCTTTGAAAACATAGTTTTTCTCTACTTTTCCTGCTCTTTTATTAATGGTATTCAGAAATGTGTCCCTGAGTCCCTCCAGCCCGCCACAGAGTACTGAAACAATGACCGTGGGAAGAAATACCAAATGGTATGCCTATGGCTTTGGGAACAACTTTCACCAATGGTCACTCTGGGTTTTTGGGGGTTTTGTTAGCTTTTCAAAATGTGTTTAGTTAGCAAAAAATAATAGGATAATTCCCTCAAATAACTGAAATCTCCCTTGAACTTAATTAGCTAGACTATGATACTCAGATTAATGTGGGTCACCTTCGGAACTGGTCCAAGAAAGTAAGTTACGTTAAGAACTAACTTATACCCTATGGTCCCCCAGCATGATTATCAAGGAAGTCATTATGGCAAGTACTCAGAATGTCTCGCAAGCAGTCACAAGTCACACGCTCATGTTCTAAATACACAGTAGCAGTAAGGGCCCTTGCGTGGTTCAGCATAGATAATTCAGCCAGGCTGTCCAGATGTGACTCAACATTGACTACTAGGACAACAAATAGCACAATATGCTCCAAGATGTAAAGCAGCATAGCCTGACTGTGTTGGTACAATAATAGAAACAGAGAGTGGGGTTATCAACGAGCTTGCCTACTACCCTGTAAATGCTGTGAGAAGACCTATATTTAATAATGTACCACTCTGTAGATATTCTGGGGAGTTCTATTTATAGACCAGATGATACAGGCGAGCCAATAAAATATGTCTCTCAAGTGACACCATGACCATGAAATGCAATTGTTTGGTATTTGAAAAGACAGAGACCGTAACCATGTCATTTAAATATCCTCAGCATTTTCAGCACTATAATACATGTATTAGTATTTTAAATGCATCTGTAGTCTGGTCAATGCAAAATAGTCATTTCATAAATCTCTCAGCATTATAAGACTGTTTTCATTTTAATCATATTAATACCCTTAAAATTCTGCCCTGCACTTTTATTTTTATTTATGACCCTTAAAAACACATTGAAAATATTTATTTATGGTTAAACGACTTGTGACAATTCAGACTTCAGTTCATTCTCTGAGGTTTAGATTCATATACAAATGTTCTGCTTTCCTCTTTAGGATTCTACCATGAAAACAGATGCCCTTATTCTGTTGTACACCATAAACATGTAACAGTTCTAGAATTAAGATTCTGGGTCTAAACTAATTATGGATGTTTTCCTATTGAATTAAGCTCAGCTGCAGCTAAATCCAAATATGTTTTAAAGGATCTAACTCCATGAAATTATACGATTGATTATAATTATTGCCTATATAACTGAAAGACCCACTCCTCAGAAATTTAATATATTTGTCCCTATATGAAGCTATTGAATGCATCACTAGGTTCCTTTAATATGCAAAGGAAGGCTCAGAGCTGAGTGTGAGGGGAAGGATGGGATGGAACTAATTTGCTCTACACAAGAAAATAGAATGAAATGTATTTCTGTACATGTGAAGGAAGGAGCAGAAGTGAGAAGAAGAGAGAAAAAAGACTGGCTGAGCTACACAGAGAAAGACATTTTAAGAACAGTATTATTTGATATGTTATGATATAAATGTACTCTTTCCCCCAAACGTTAACAAAATGTGCTCCAAACACATAAGAAGTATAGGAGTACGTGCGTGTGTGTGCGTGCATGTGTGATTTAAACAAGTTAACACCAGTGCCTGGCACTTGGGAAACTCAAAGAATGTTAGCTCTTATTATGATTCATATTAATATCATTTACCACTTAAAATGTTGCTTAAAGATAGCGACGCAAATGTTACAACACACATAAGCAGTGCTGTTAAAGGATGGGCTTTTTAGAAAACATGGAAAAATATTGGGAAAAAAATTTCACCAGGAGCTACAATGAGCTAGTTACTATAACTAAGAACAAAATTTAATTCTAAGTTTCTTAGCTAGTAGTCAAAAATAGAAACACATTTTTTTTGTTTATATCTTTTACTAATTTGGGAAAGAACATATATGTTTATATATTCAGAAAAAAATTCCTGGCACAAAATCTTGTGAGTTTATTGTGTGTCTTGATGAATTAAGAGCCACTGAGTAACATGAAGTGCTATTTACTCACTGTAGCTTGTTCTGTAAGTAGTCATTTTACAAAAAAAAAAAAAAAAGCCCGGATAAAAGCTGATGGTATAATGTTAAATCATAACTTCAAAGGCAGTTCTTTGGGGACAAAAAGCTAATAGAATCTAGAAACGCTATTTCCTTTACTTTGATAATATAAAGATATATCTTAGAGAACGTAAAGGAATGGTTTGGTTAACATGCCTACTGTAATATAATTTATAATTTACTATGTTCATGAATATTTCTGAGTATCACATACTTTGCTAATGTGCCTCCTCGGTAAATAAACCACATACCCCTCAAAGACCACACATACAGTATTAGAAGTACAGTGCCATTATACGTGTTTTCCTGAAATCTTTTTGTATATATTTTCCCCAAGAAGTAAAGGAAAAAATGCTTTTTAAGGATTCCAAAATTCTGGGGGGCAGTGGTGTGACACATATTCACATGTGCCAAAAGTAAGACTGATATGGAAGCATTCAAAGTAACCAAGAATATTATTTTAATTACATGTGTGTTCTATTTGAAAAAGGAAAACTACCATACAGATGGTGAGATTATTCACGGTATAAAAGATGATTTGATGAACAAAACTTTTCATGGTCACATTCTTACTCACCAAATGCATTTTTCTGATCTTTATAAACAGACATTACTTGATGGAGATAGAGCTAGGGAACAAAGGAAGCTCAGCTTTGAAAACATAAGGAAGTATTGCCCATGGACATTCAATCAGACGTTACAACAGAAGTCAACAGGGAATGATGAATCAGCTCACAGTCTAATTTTCAGGAACTCATCCTTCTTACTAAAAATGCCTTGATACACAAATACCAACACATGATCTAATAACACTGGATAGTGTATAATAGCATCGATAATTTAAAGATTTCATCTTAGAGGCATCCTAAGAGGTATCAGATTTCAAGTTTAGGAAGATATTCTCAGCATATTAAAATACAGCAATGGAATGGATAAGTAATCTTTTGCACTAAATACAACTGAAGCACAGAAGAAAATATAAGCAGCAAAATTGTTGTTTCTTACCTGTTACAGGAGAGAAGAAGCCAAGTTAACAGGTTCCATACACATCCAAAGAGAGGAAGCCGAAGGGGGAGAAAAAAAGATAAGAAGGATCATTTGGGGTAAAATTAAAGTGTAGGTAACAATAAAAAGGAAACATTTTGCAAAGAAAACCGTTCTCCTCCTATTCAAAAAGCACCTGATTGCCTGGATTTGTTCAGTTCAATCATTTTTTTTTTCTGCCAAGTAAACTGAAATAATTTGTCTGTAATGTGGCTGATCTCTTACACCAGACACTCTCAGGTGGCATCCAGCTGTGTCTACTCACAGTGAGAGATGTACAGAACCAGTATCATATTTATAACATAATTCTACAATACAGAAAACCCTAACAAAAACACTGAACATGACTTATGATATCAATGTGTACTCATTCAGTTGCAGAAATTCTGCAGTCATGTTCAAAATCACAATGAAAAGGGATTCTGAGTCAAATGTGAATACGGTCATACATCAGAGACATTGCGTGTTAGATTCCAGACCACAGCAATAAAACAAATATCGTAATAAAGTGAGTCACAAATTTTTTAGTTTCCCAGTGCATATAAAAGCTATGTTTACACTGTATTGTAGTCTATTAAGCATGCAATAGCATTATGTCTAAAAAACAATGTACCTACCTTAATTTAAAAATACTTTATTGGGATTCCCTGGTGGCGCAGTGGTTGAGAATCTGCCTGCCAATGCAGGGGACACAGGTTCGAGCCCTGGTCTGGGAAGATCCCACATGCCGCGGAGCAACTGGGCCCGTGAGCCACAACTACTGAGCCTGCGCGTCTGGAGCCTGTGCTCCACAACAAGAGAGGCCGCGATAGTGAGAGGCCCGCGCACCGCGATGAGGAGTGGCCCCCGCTTGCCGCAACTAGAGAAAGCCCTCGCACAGAAACGAAGACCCAACATAGCCATAAATAAATTAATTAAAAAAAAATACTTTATTGATAAAAAACACTTAACCATCATCTGAGACGTCAGTGAGCCATAACCTTTTTGTGATAGTACCATCAGAGATCACTCATCACAAATCACCATAACAAATATAATAATAATGAAAAAGTTGGAAATATTGCGAGAATTACCAAAATGTGACACAGAGACACAAGGTGTGCAAATGCTTTTGGAAAATTTGATGTGAAAAGACTTGCTTGACGCCAGGTTGCCACAAACCTTCAGTTTGTAAAAAGCACTATTATCTGCAAAGCACAACAGAGCAAAGTGCAATGAAAGGAGGTATGCCTGTAGCTTGAATGTGACCCAGGATTTAATTATTTGCTCCACTTTTTAAAAATACTGATTGTACCTCTAAAATATTCTAGAAGCCAAGACTAGGAGCCATGACATCTAGACTCCAAACTCCCTTGCTCCTTAATGTCCAATATTCTACATGAACATGACATTCATATAATATAAATAGGGATAACTGGAGACCATCCGTGAGTCCTAGATTTGACATCACCAAAAGGCTCCCCCAATATCTGCCCTGCCAAAAAGCATTAGTCCCTGTTAAAATTCATTTTTTACTCTACAGGAATATCACATTTGGAAATGAAATTTAAGCACAGAGCATATTCTAAGATTATTTAATGGTCACCTATCAACCTCTTAGACAATGAGGTGCCACTCACAACCCCAAGCCAACATCATGTCAACATTGCTCTAGGAAACCTCAAGCATCCCTGTGCAATTTTATCTTTCAACATAGTTCTATTAGAATTTTCTATTTTTTCCGTTTTCTTACTTTATGATATTTTGGGGGAGAATAGGAAAGTCCACATGTAAAAAGTCAGATCTTCCTTTAAGAACACCGAATGCAACTCTGGTGGAGATACTTCACAACAAACTGATCTTAATTAACAGGGTCCAACCTTATCCGCCTTATCCCTATTCACCTTATATAGATCCTTTCCAAATAATGTCTCACTTTTTAAGTTCCCAGTCACCCTGTTCCATTAACCAACTTTTGCCAGAATTTGCATTCCTTAAACTGGAAATTCTGTCTACTTGTGGAGTCTGATTCAGTGGCATCTTTGCAACTGAAAAATACTAGTCATCCCAGTTTACTGCCTTTATACTTGAGAATGTCATATATCAGATGAAGGCTGCTCTAATTCCAGGTTCCCAGTCACTGATATGAATCACTCTGTATATCTAAACGATCTATTTAAGGGCTCCTACTAAACAGAGAATTCACAAGGAAGTATCAATACATAGACTTTGAGAAAGAATCTGAGAGCTATGAAGTATGTTAGACTATTTGAGCTAGGTGAAACAATTCCATACGTGTTCATAACACTAATGTTTATTCATTCATCCAAACCTCTCCCCCCATCCATTCATTTACTCAGCAATTTAACGATCACCAATGTGTCCCAGGCACTGGGTGTTAGGTGCTAAAGTACAAAAAGATATGAGACCAAAAAATCCTTCTCTCAGGGTGCTCATGTGTTGAGTGAGACAAACACCCTCAAAGATACAAAATAATAGAATGTGATAAATGATACGATACTGAGCCAAAGAACCATATACTCCAAATTTCTCAAAATGAATATATTTCCTAATTATGAGAGAATACTCTATCCTTCTTTCACTACGAACAAGAACATCTTTTTTTAAAATTAAAAATCTGATTGTGTCATAGTCCTATTTAAAATGCTTTAGCCGATTCACATGACCTCCCGTGGTTGGTCTATCTGTCATCGGACGCACTGGCTTTATCCACCCCTCTCACCTCATCCCAAACCACTGCCCCCTTGTTCCTCGAGCTCTAAACACGCTGTCCTGCTTTCAGTTCCTCACAGATGACAGACTCTTTCCACCAATGGGCCTTCGCACCTGCTGTTCCCTCTTAGAGGACCACTCTCCTCGCAAGCTCCAGCTTTCATCTGAGTAATTCCTACTCACCTTCACACCTCTAGGATCACTTCCCTGATGCCATCCCCTCAAAATCTGGTCATCGCCATGGTTAAATGCATTCATAAAACCATATCCCTTTCCTTCAGAACTCAGATCTCAGTTTGCTTTCATATTTTCATTAGTGTAATTAACTCTTTAATGACTAAGTTCTGTGAAATGGAGATTACATCTGCTTTTGCTTATTAATCTTATCTTCAGTGCCTAGTATCTGGCACGAAGTAACTGCTCAATTAACACTGCTTATTATCAAATCTGTTGATGGATTAAGACATTCTTTAGTCTATGGCATACTTAAAGTAATACTAGGGGAAACAAAAGAACATTTGCTGGGGACATTATAGAAGCCAGAAAAAAGTAATCAGTACTTAAGCAATGGCCATACCTATACATTTTTTTCTATTTAACAATTTTGCTTAGGCTCTCCTTTGAATATAATGATATCAACAACCAAAAGGAATATACACACGTGGATTAATCTCTCTGTTTAGTTTTATACTTTCCTATAGATTTCTATTTCACCTACATCCTTATATGTAATGTTTGATTGAACTTGAAATGGGGCAAGACAATTGCTGTACGGGATTGAAGGAAAGTCATTTTGAAAGCTGCTCAGGATATAGACAGCCTAAGCTGCCTCAGCCCAGGAAATGACCTTAATCAAGTCATTGGATTGTTACCAGCTTCTAACAGTACTGGCAAGGAGACCAAATAAGAAGTTAGTCCCCATAGGATAGACAGTGCTATATCCAAGCTGAGCTTTATGGAAAATAAAAAAGCAGGAATGTGAATCCTACGATATTGAAAAATATTGTCATATGAGCAGAAAATACATTCTGTTTGGTTTCAAGGAGCCAGATTTGAAAGCTAATGATCTCAGTATCATAACCAGCCTCCCAATCAGTCTCTACTGGGAGGTATGGGAAAGAAAGCAGATTGACAGACCATCATAATGAGCCTACATTTGCCCCCGGAGAAAAGACCCTGAAGATCAGTGTTATAGGTAACTAGTAAATATTATCGCTGGTATAGAAATAGATCACTCTCTGGGTTATTATTAATAGGAATATTTATAAAGCATCCACAGAGTATGAGAAGCCCTGCGAATAATATACTTGAGGGGAAGAAGGGAAAAAGAGAAAAGAGCATTTTGCTGAAACTTTCAGCAGTAGTAGGAGATTTTTCCCCATTTGTATTCTTTTATTTGGGGAGTTGATGAAGCACAGAGGGTGAAGATCTAAGAGCGAGGAAGTAAGCTTGTTGGGAAGAGGACAGAAGTGAGTAGGACACAGAGAGAACAAAGAAAGGAAGAAAGAAACAAAGGTGAGCAGGGTGAGAGCACGGCCAGAGAAAGAGAATTTTGAAAAATAATTAGTTTCCCTTTAGAGCTTGTCACGTAGTGCTTTCCAGTTTCCAAAGCACTTCACGCACACGACTTTACCCTGCCTCACGTCAAGCCTGTGAGACAGGCCCGGCAGGGATCACCACCCTGGTTCTTCTTTTTTTAGTTGATTATCCAAGGCTCAGAGAGGATGCAAGTTACCCAAAGTCTCAGGACCAGTGAGGAGAGGAGTGGGATGGATCTGCTTGGTGTTTCTGATAGCAGAACGCATCTGGGGAGGGAAAAAAGAAACTCCACATCCTGAGGTTGGTAAAGCGTGAGCCTGGGTGACTGCTGGTATTACACCAGTCTGGGAGTTAAGCAGAGATGCTTCTGGAAAAGGAGAAACCCTTTAAATCTTGTTTTTCTACTCTTAACTCATTCTACAAACGTTTGCTCCAAACCTACTCTGGAAAAAAGTGGGTCCTGAATCTTCCCTAAAGGGAATACACCACTTCCTTCTCTGCTTACGCAAGAGGAGAAGCAAGAAGCACAGCTCTTGTTATGACTGCTTTCTGTAATCAACAGGCACATTTACATTCTCCCTTTACATCCTAAGCTTTTCTCAACAGCCTTGACAAGAAAGAAGAACCATGAAATAAAACAAACAAAGAAACCTCATTCTGGTCTCTCAGCCCTCATATTCAGTAAACTGATTGCCTTTAAAACAAAGCAGCCAAATTTGTGAAAGCCGCCGAGATCCGTACCCTGGCTCACTGAGCATGTAAGACAATTACCTGCGAAAGTTGCCTCGACCTACAAGGGACTCTGTATGAAAGAGAGATCAGCTTTTGTTATGCTAAGGAGAGTTGGGTGCTGCTTTTTATAGCAGTGTAACTTAGTTTAACCTGACTAATTCAGTCCACTTGTCCATATTATTAATCACCAAGTTCTCTTTATTCCATCTCCTCAATATTTCTCAAATCCATCTAATTCTAACCATTGTCACTACCTTAAATCAGGTTATCATTCCCTCTTGGCTGTATTAATGGAACAGGTCTCCCTGCCTGTGGTCTTGATCCATTCTAATCCATTTCCTGCACAGCCAGAGTCATCATTCTAAAGTGCCAGAGCTTTTGTTTCTTTCCCTAAAACCATTCAATGGTTGCCCATTGCTCCCAGGATAAAATAAGAATTTCTTCAAAGCCCTCCATAATCGGACCTCTGTTTGCTTCTCCAGTCTCGTCTCTTGACATTTCTCTCTCTCTGCTTCAGTCCCATAACTATCTGATCTCCTTGGAACTACCGAGGTATAGACTCATTGTTTCTTCTTCCTAGCACACTCTTGTCCACCGTGCCCAACTTTCTCTAGTTAATCCCTTAGAAACCTGTTCAGATAATACCTCCTTTCTTGAGGTCTTAAGGCTGGATTGAGTGTTCCGGAGTCAATCTCTGCTCACCCCATTAGTGGTCACTTCTTCAGGGTATATAATTGCCTGTCTCCTTGACACTCCTCTGCTAGAGTGAGAGCTCCTTGACACAGGGACTGTTTTCTAGTCATCATTGTATCCTCAGGGCTTAGCACACAATAGACCTTTAACAAGTATTTTCAAATGAAAAATGAATGAATGAAGGCTTAAATCTAAGATGCCTCTCTCCCAGCTTCCCTTCCCAGTTATCTCAGGCATAGAACAAAAGCAAAGAGAAGGGACTTCAAGTCTGATCGATCTGGCTTCAGATTCTTCCTCTACCCCTTGGAAACTATGTGAACCCAGGCAAATAACTTAATCTTTCTTGGCCCCCAAATCTCCATTTGGGAAATGGGAGTAATCACATCTCCATTACAGACTTGTAAAAATCAGAGTCGTGAACATAAAATAGTCACAGAGTGAGAGGCACAAAGCAAATGCTAAATATAAAGGGTAGGTATAATATTATTCTTGTTATTATTATTAATCACATAAAAACTAGTCCAATGCCAGCGATGGAAAGGCACTTACTTGGACTGCACAGATACACTTCTCTTTCTATGATTCCAGACACTACACCACAAACGTACCCTATCCTAGTGAACCACATCTGGCGACATTCACAAGATCTAATGTCACCACAGGTAGTAAACAATCTCAAGGAATGATTCATGTCTTAGTTCTCTCTCTCCTTGGGCAACCCATCCATCAGATCTATCTAGGGACCCTGAGTAGCTGTGGAAGGAAATTAACCTAATTATCTGTGTTTTTGGAGTGTTAAGGTTCCAGCAAAGATGAAGACAGACTCTTCTTTCCATGTCCATGTCAAATTTATTCCTTAAATTTAAGAGTTTTCACTAGCTATGACAAAGCACCACTCATCCCTTTCAACAAAAGGATAGTTACCTGTTGTGTTCAGATGGTGATTGTTTTCTTCAAGTAAAAATCTACCAGCTGCCAAGGCCACTGTGCATCTCAGCAGGTGAGGGCATGTTCTTCTAAAGCAGTTTGAATATGAGGGCTGAGAGACCAGAATGAGGTTTCTTTGTTTGTTTTATTTCATGGTTCTTCCTTCCTTTTTTGGATGAGGATTTTTAGATGAGGTTAAGCTAATTATCATTAAGTTCCATTTCAACTTCTGGATTCCTCATTTTGGAATATGACCACAGATGTCTTTGTGCCTTACCAGGTTTACCAAGGGACAAAGTTAGAATGATTTCATCAGATTATTTTTCCCCTTGACTATGGTTGGATGAGTGAAGTCCCTAATTAACTAGTGCATACCATTAGCAAAACAAATTCAGGAGGGTTTTTTTTTTTTCCATTCTGCATAATACCGGTTGATGGGTAATGCCACTATTTTCTTAGGGCTATATGCTAGCCAAGTCGCTTCTGCTGACATGTGCCTTAACAGACTGCAGATGGTCAAGGAGCAGGCAGAGGTTTCCAGGGAAATAAAAGAAAACTTGTGAAAACTCGCTTGAAGAACACATTACACATTTATTATCAGGCAACTAAACTTTTGTATTAGGTTTGTATTTGTGCCCAAGGCCTTAAGGAAAACGTGGAACCCATTTTAATAACTGCTATCAACCTCCTGTCATCCCTGGGGTGTGTGCACAGAGCTACATGAGCACAGACTGTCCTGTGAAGAGGCACTGCTTAGACCAGGGAGCAGGCTTTTAAGTCACTGCCCACCTTCTTGGTCCAAAAGCAAAAAAGTATAAGACTGAAGAGTAATGATAGCTCAGAGAATTAAACACATTCGAAACCCAAGAATGTTCATGACACTTTGGTACTAGATATCGGAGCAAAAGTTTCCGAATGCAAAATATAAATTAAAGGTCCTATATAGACCTTAAAGGTCTATATAGGAACAAAATAAATAGCCTCACTGGTGAGAAGACAGAGTTGAATTTTAGCTTTGAAACTTGCCTTTCCCTACTTGGGAAAATTCCAATAAGTGTCGACTGCCTCCCTAGAAGGTAATGTGTTTCAATAGCCAATCAATAGACAAAACATATAGGATTTTGACTTCTTAACCAACCTTTGCATTTAGCTACTACTTGATATTATGCAATTTTTAAAAATATCCTGTGCCTCAGCTTCTCATCTGAGAGTTAAAAATATGAAGAGCAATTCAATGATTATTTGAAAGAAATAACTAAAACAAATTTTAGCCAGGGACAATAACTGTACGTACTAAAATTTTCTTTTCATCCTTTTTGTATTAATTTGAACAAGTCTCCCTTGGGCAAATACTCCAAAGAGATCATGATTTCTGGGTTTCTGATTTCTCTTCATTATGGGCAAATGATTCTTCTACGTAATGTGGTGCCCAAAAACATGCCAAGAACTCCAAATGATTAACTTAATATATTAAACTTACATTACTGTAGACCAAATGCTTTTTTTTTTTTTTTAGCATTCTCACAAAAACATCAGTGCAGTAACTTTGTGTTAAACCAAAGATACCTTCTAAGTCCTATAACTCGCCCCACTACTCACTTCCCTGGGCCCTATATTTGTTCTTCATCAATAGGAGCTGTTACCAGTCCTTTTTTTTTTTTTTTTTCTTTTAAATGTTTCCTATCCATTTCAACGCAATCCCTCCGGTCTCTAAGCTAATCTACTCAACCCTAATACCATGGTCCCTCAGCGTCCATTGTATCAGACACTCTCTAATAAGAAGGGCAAGCATCGTCTTGCCCAAGCCTCAGCTTCAACCCACTGTGCTGCGCACCAAACTTAGCACGCTACCATCACCAACAAACCCCTGTGATCCAAGGAACTGTCAGTCTTAGTACCATGCTGGATGGAGGGCGGTAACATTAAGACGTGTCCAACAGGGAAAAAAAATTGAAGGAGGTGGGTATATAAAATGAAGAGGATTCACTGACTAGCAAAAATCAGTGAAGCAAAAATGGACCATTTTCCTCACTGATTTTCACTGCTCATTGTATGCTGACAGCCATCTCTGCAACTTTGCACCCCTCTTGTAGCTCCTGGGGAGGCCATGCAAGGACACAGGAACACTCACAACACTTGGCCAGGCCCTTCCCCTTCCACCGAGTTATAACAACATACCGGAAAGAAATTCACACTGAGAAACTACAGTTTCTCACGCACGAGTAAACTGCAGCCAACACGTTTGTGAGCAATGCTGTTCTCACTGGATTCTGATGAAGTCACAGCAGGGCCTTCGCTCAGTGGCCTCTTGACTTTGTCTGGCCATGTTCTCAGTTATGCTCTCCTGTGAGAATAAAGACCTACCCTCTTCCGGACTCAGCCTCCTAATGTGCTAGAGAAATCGCATTTTACAAAAAGTGCCATCCATCATCTGTGAAAGCCAGGCAGTTTAAGTCCCTGCCAAGAGCAGGGGCAGATATTCTGAGTAATTGGACGCTGCCTCTGTAATCTAACTGCCGCCAGCAGCTGGAGACCAGAGGTGAGGTGAGGAGAAACCTTCCCCCCCCCCGGAAGAGGCTGCGAGCAAGGCCAGACACTTCAGATACCACCGCCGAAGCATTCAGGTGTGCGTCAAACTCCCTACCTATTTTTAAACAGCACATGCATTCTAAAACAAGTCAGCATGTACTTTTTTGAGGAGTATTTACCATGAGTTGTCACGCAGTCACTTAGGCTCTGGAGAAGCTCAGATACAGATAAACGCCTTTTGATACATGCCTAGAATACGGGGGAACTCAGCCCTGGCTACATTCCTCACCCTTTGTTTTTCCAATAAGAAAATGACCTAAGAACAACTAAGTTCCCATTTCCTTATTAGCATTCCACCAGGGGTACCCAAGACCGTGCACTTAACTACGTATCAGTCAAACTGGTATCAAGTAAACTCGCCCACGCTCGCGCAGACATCGCTAGGTAAGGTAGGACTCACAAAATACTCACAGGAGAGTGAGAAGGGCACAAACTTGGCTTTGGGAAGAGACTTACGGTCTAAGCATGTGCTTATAGTACTAAATATCTAGATGCTCTCCATGGAAGAACAGTGCCTGCAAAATTGAGCTAACTATGCTGTATTGTTAAGGTCCAGCATCTCTCAATTATAAAAATAAGAGATTCCTAACATAAGCTCACGGGATGAACCCAGTGAATGAGCGGAGCCCCAAGTAACCGGCCGCCACCTTCCCTTCCTTCTGTCTTTCCCCTCCGCCCTCTCCCTTCCACCTTCTGGCCTTTTCATTCTTCTCTTTTCCTTTCACAGCTTTGACGGAATGCCTGTAAGTGTGAGGCACTGTGCTACTCCCTAGGGACACAAGTTGATTACGGTGTTACCATAGTCCCTGAGGAACTTTCAGTTCTGCCTAGAGGAACAGAGGGTTACAGCAAGGTTATGGCACGGGGTGGGGGCGGTGGTGGTGGTAAGGACAATGAGAGCGGGAAACACCGCATGATAAGCACAGAGAAGGGGCCTCAATGCCAGCTTAAGGCAATCATGGGTGGCTTCTAGGAGGAAGCCTTTCCTTGACCTTAGCTTTAAAGTTTAAGTAGGAGTTAGCTGATAAAGAAGGGGAGGAAAGTCTGAAAGAACAGCCTATGAGAAGGTATGAAATACGCCAGGTTCAATGGCAATGCTAATTGGCTTGAGCCACACTGTACATATACGAGGACAAATGAGAGAGAAATGAGGTTCGCGACATCAACCAGAGGCAGTCATAGGCCTAGCAATCTAGCATACTGAGCTAAGGAATTGGAGCTTTCCCTTAAAAACTGAAAATCCATTGAAATCGTTCAGGCAATTTAAGACTACGGTAGCTGATTGCCTTGTCTCTGGCTTTAAACAACAGGACAGTTGGCACATCTGAGCCCAGGCCTGCAGAAGCATCCCTTACTCCTACTCGGGATCCCTCCCAGGGGAGCAAAACCCCATGTAGCCTGCGTCCCTTCAGCCCAGGTCCTGAAATGAGCAGACCCAAACGCGTTCAGCCAAGATCAGCCAGACCTCAGCTCCTACAGATCCCCGAGCAAAAAAAACCCTAACGCCTGTGGTGGTAAGCCCTAGAGAGTTGGGTCATTGTTCATCACCCTCCATTACTGTAGCAATAACTAACTCATATAAGTACTGAATCCCATTCTTCCCACTTTTTTAACCAAAATAAGAAGGTGATGGTCAACTCAGACTCTAGAAGGAACTCATTTTAGATAAAAATAGCTCTTTTGGATAAGGACAATATATGCCATCGTGGGAATAAGAGGAGTGTAAAGGAAGGTTGTAGCTCTGCTGGGTAAAATCACTTTCTTGTCAGTGAGAAATATTAGTGTTTTGAGAGTTTAGATTGCTTAAGGAAATGAGAGAAGACTGGGAGACAGATGTTCAATCATTCACCCGATTTTTTTTTTTTTTTAAGATTGATTGATTCATTGATTGATTGCTATGTCGGGTCTTCGTTTCTGTGCGAGGGCTTTCTCTAGCTGCGGCAAGCGGAGGCCACTCTTCATCGCGGTGCGCGGGCCTCTCATTATCGCGGCCTCTCTTGTTGCGGAGCACAGGCCCCAGACGCGCAGGCTCAGTAGTTGTGGCTCACGGGCCCAGTTGCTCCGCAGCATGTGGGATCTTCCCAGACCAGGGCTCGAACCCTGCATTAGCAGGCAGATTCTCAACCACTGCGCCACCAGGGAAGCCCCCACCCGATTTTTAAGTGAGAGCTGAAATGGGCACATTGGAGTGCCGGCCCAGCTCGTGTGAGCAGCCCGCACACCCTCAGGGGGTTTCTTCCACTCATTCCCACTTCCCTGGCACAGAGGACAGGAGCTGAGGACGTGTAAACTCAGAGGAACGAAAGGGAAGCCGATAAGCAGAAAAAAAAATGGGACCAAAACAGAGAAAGAAGCAGAAGCTCATAGTTACTTGGCCCCAGAGGGCAGGGTACATCCGAGATAAATTGTCTTGGTTCCTACAGTTGTCTCTTCCTGTTCTCAGTCCCCACAAGGCCTGGTGGCACTTCCTGCTTTTTGACCCAAGATGTAACCCCGAATTACAGTAATAAATCCTTCGCTTGCTTAAGCTCAAGAAAAGATGTGCTACTGAAATCAAAAGAAATTTGAGGAAAATAGGTAGCTGTTATGTGTCACACATGTGCTAGGCGCGGGGGGGTACAAAGGAGGCAGGACAGATAAATGAACAGACTTTTTCGAACAGTTCCTAAGTTATGATGGAAATGCAGATGCTACGGGAAGTCCTTTCCAGACTCGGAAGAGTCCAGCGAGTCATCTTGGAGGAACTGGTACTTAAGTTGAATATGAGTTGGATAGTTTACCAGAGAGGGTGTAATCAACAAGATCAAACGCCATCGAGGTGGCCAGGAGGAGTCTGAGAAATGGCCTCTCAGTTGAGCAATAAAGGTCACTGGCTAATATTGAGAGAAATTTTGCGAGGTGGTCAGGACAACAGCCAGACTGCAGTGAACTGAAGAGATGAGAAAGTAGGAACAAGGGAAGGCAACTCCACACACCTCTTTCAAGAACCATGGCAGTGGAAGAGGCAGGGTGTTAGGTGGAGCGGTAAGCAGGATGGATTGAGAAGTTGTTTGTTGTTGTTTGTTGTTGTCTAAGCCGGAAAGGCTTCACACCCCAGATGTGAGTAATAGGTGTCACAGGCTGCATCTCTAGAAGAGGAAATCTTTTGTGGGAAACAATGTGCACAAGGAACAATACAACAAAATTGGGAAACGATGTGTCAAGAAGATAAAGACAGTCCACTCAGAATGTGTGAGTTTAGTCAAACTAAACTCTTCTTACTATAAACCAACTGCTTGGGAGGAAATTATTTGGGGGAAAAAAATGCATTGCCATCCTCAAATGGAATGTCTGAAAACTAATTACTGTTCCTAACTTATTCATCCCCAATGCCTCACCTACATGATCCTTCTGTAATAGACTCATATTTCAAAGTGTGGAATGAAAAAAATGTGCCAACTAGCAATGACACAGAGACAACACCCTCAGGTATAACAGCAATTGGAAAAGTGAATATGGGGGGATTTTTAACACTACTAAATTTACAGAGTTGGTTTCCTTTTTACAACTCTCATTCCTCAAGGGTACTAAATGGGTACCAAACAAATAATTGAAATTTTATTGCACTGACTTTGAAGAATCTTCTATACGTATATGGCATATTTGATAAAGACTTCCCTTGTGAAAATTAATTGTATTTTTAAATACAGAAAAATATTAGCATAGAAAGAGGACCACTTGTTGTGAATGGAGCACAGCACAGAAATAGTGCTGCAGCAACCGTATTTCTTAGAACCTTAATTGGGATGCTTTTAAGTCACTGCCATACCTCCGCCACTACCAGAATCACTACCATTACTATCCACACCACCATCACCATCACCACCATCACTAACACCATCACCACCACCACCACCACTACAATCCCATCACCACCTTCACTGCTGCCACCAGCCATCTCAACGACCATTCCTACCACCACTTCCATCACCCTCACCACCATCACCTCTATCAACATCATCACCACCAGCTAGTGTCCCAGTATAATTTCTGAACCATGGGTTGCTATTTGAATCAGCAATTTTAGATATGGCTCATACAGTTGCAACAAAGTTCTGTGCCCCTTTTTCTCCCGAAGCTCCTTTCCTTCTCTATTTATATAATAAATAAAATAATTACACAAATGCAAGCCAGTGGCCGGAGCAGAAGTGGGGAATGAAGCCTCAGGATGAGAGGAGGAGAAGCAAGATACCCAGTAACGAGGCTGAAACAATGACTTGGCTCTCAACACACGCTGATGGATTTGGGTTAGGAACTTACAGAAATAGCATGTGCAGCCAGGGCTTTATTTTAAATGTCCCAGCATTGATCAGAAAAAAAAGGGAATTCAACTAAGCCAATGATGGAGAAAACTAATTTCATGGTAAAATAATTCTAGAATGTATTTAAGGTGCACTGGCAAGACCATTTTCAAAGAAATCTGCATTACAAAACATGCATGGGAATTGAAGACTCCATTCAGACAACCTCCAGCTGCTAAAGAAAAACGGTTATTCTTTAGCTCTTTCCCACTGTTTCCTGTAAACAATTTTATGAGGGAGAAAAAGCTTCCTTACCACATCTGCCCTTGTCAAAAGAAAGGCACAGCATGGTGTAAATATTTTGTTCTGTTTCTTCCATTAGCAAATATTTCTTTTCTCTAGTGAAAGACATGAATAAACAAGAAGAAAACAGTGGTGCTGAAATTATTTACTAGCTGCCTTGAAGGAGATCAATATGGAAAAGTGATCAAAAATGGACTTTTTTAGATCTTGCCAAAGAGAGGAACTCAGTGAAGGCACCTCTTCCTGCAAACTGTTGTATTTTACATTTAATGCCCAAAGATCCAAGATAAAAATTTCACCTCTTAAAAACATCTAAAATTCTAAATTATCACTTCCTAGCCTCTATAAACAGGGCTCTAGAGTACATACACAGTAGATTTTTCTTTTTAAGATGATAGCACCTTGACCCAGCATGTGTGTGTTGGGTAGACTTAAACTTTCAGTGGCAACTATCACTTAAAGCAGCTTTGAGTTAGCATGTCTTTTACTTTCAGTTTTCCTATCTTCCTTTCAGAAAAGAGATGTGATTGACCACATAATGATGGGTGTGTGTGTGTGTGTGTGTGTGTGTGTGTGGCCTGTTAAAATTCAAATGATCACACAAAATCATTCAATTAAATGACCACAGAACCAAATAAATGTTCCATCAGTTCAATTTCTGTGTTCTTACTCACACTTTTTTTCAGTTTAAGGACATCCAATTTCTTGCTTTCCGTACTTTCTCATAATTTGTGAGAACTGCCCCTTCAAGATGCCTAGCATATCATTCCGTACATTGTTTGTACATTTGTTTCTAAGTCTGATTGGTCATTCTCTTAAACTTAAGGCATGAAGTTTTCATTTAGAATTGTGTGCAGCAATTTCTGACATTTTGAAGTGCACATAGTTGCTGGGAAAAGTCAATATTAAGGTATGTTTACAGAAAACAGGAGTTTTAATCATTAGGAAGACACAGACCTTGGATGTCAACATAAAGAAACACAGGACTGAATAACACTGACTACACCACTCCAGGAATGGGTCTTTAGTGAAGTCAGTTCCAAATTCCTAGGTTTCAGTTGGAATCCTGACACTGACTAGTACTATTCTCAGTTCACACCTAGTCCTTGTACCAAGCTTGTTCTTTGCTTTATTTTGCAGTGAACTTGAACACCCTGTGTGTAGTGGGTACACACAGTGGGTCTACAGTCAGGCTACCTGGTTTTTAAATTTTGACTACCCTTCAGTAGTACTATAATTTAGGGCCCGTGATTTGACTTCCCGGTCTCAATGTCTTCATCTGCAAAATGGTACCAAATTGCAACCAGGTGATATAGTTGTTTGAAGACTAGATGACTTAATACATAAAGACTGCTTATATAGGAAATGCTAAATTAATTCTGTGGTTGTTATTCTCATCATTTATTATAACAATTATTATTATTATTTTAAATAAATATTGTATATATTTGAGGTGAACAACAGGATGTTTTGATAAATATATACATAGTGAAATGATTAGTAGAGTCAAACTAACCTTGGCTATTATGAAGGATGCTATAATGGTACCAGAAGCTCAGGCACCAAAAGCAAAAATAAACCAAAAGAACTACATTGAACTAAAAAGCTCCCGCACAACAAAGGAAAGAATCAACAACATGAAAAGGCAATGTATGAATTGGGAGAAAATATCTGATAAAACCTAATATCTGATAAAAAGGTTAATTCAAAATATATTTCCAAAATATATAAGGAACTCGTATAACTCAATAGCGCAAAAAAAAAACAAAAAACAAAAACTCAATTAAAGAATGGGCAAAAGTCCTGATTAAACATTTTTCCGAAGAAGACATACAAATGGCCAACAAGTACGTGCAAAGGTGTGCAACATCACTAATCATCAGGGAAATGCAAATCAAAACCACAGTGAGATACCACCTCACACCTCTTAAAATGGCTATTATCAGAAAGATAACAGATGACACATGCTGGCCCTGGCAAAGATGTGAAGAAAAGGGAACCATAGTACGCTGTTTGTGGGAATGTAGATTGGTGCAGCCACTATGGAAAACAGTACGGAGGTTCCTCAAAAAATTAAAATTAGACCTACCAGATGACCCAGCAATCCCACTTCTGGGTATATACCTAAAGGAAATGAAATCAGTACCTCAAAGAGATATCTGTGCTCCCAAGTTCATTGCAGCGTTTTTCACATTAATTACTATTATTAACATGGCTGCCCATCCCTTTAGATCACAGATTCCTCGAGGAAAAGGAGCAGGCCCTATGTATTTGTATAGTTTGAACAATGCCTTGTATGAGGTAGGCGCTCCATAACCTGTCCAGTCTCTGGTTTTTGCTAGAAACTCTACTGAGGTAAAGATAAAAAATGACCAGGGGCGCAATTATAAAAGAATAATGAGAATTCCAAAAATGTCCCATTTTGCAACATGATCTCGCTTCTCTTTTCCCATGAGACTAATTAAAGGAAAATGGGACTAAGGAGAGATTTACGCAGAGGACGGTGCCAACTGCTAATATGGCATTCCTGCAAGTAGTCCTGCAGTCCTTTTCCCTCACATCGTATCAAATGGCCATGTTTTGAGAAAGACCTTTCCATTTAAAGATGCAGACATAGAGAACGGACTTGAGGACACAGCAGGGGAAGGGGAAGCTGGGACGAAGTGACAGAGTAGCATTGAAGTATATACACTACCAAGTGTAAAATGGATGGCTAGTGGGAAGCTGCTGCATAGCACAGGGAGATCAGCTCGATGCTCTGTAACGACCTAGAGGGGTGGGATAGGGAGGGTGGGAGGGAGGCTCAAGAGGGAGGGGATAAAGGGATGGATGTATACATATAGCTGATTCACTTTGTTGTGCAACAGAAACTAACACAACATTGTGAAGCAAGTATACTCCAATAAAGATATAAAAAAAAAAATAAAGGCAAATAGAACAACACAAGGAGAGTTGAAAGTACAATCACATTTTGAATCTTACCATAAACAGCAAGGATGAGATCCATATGTGAGACACATTGAATTCTAGCAAACATAGTGGACTCAGAGTTTGAAGACAAGTTGGTAAGTACAACCACTAATGTGCAAACAACCGCTTAGACAGACCACTTGATGTCTACCTACCCAAAATGAAAAGCATGATGTCAAGTGGAGGGAGAAAAAGCAAAAAGCCCAGAAAACAATCTCACTCCCAGTTCGATGAGCTTGTCTTCCATTTAACTTGCAAATGGGAGTAAGAAAGAAGAAACTGAAAATATACATGTAAAGGTGAAATAATTGAAGCAAAGGAAACGAGCTTCAAGTGATACTGCATATTTTTTCTAACCTTTTTCCCTAACATGTCTTGCTAAGAAGTATAGAAAAATCAAATTCTACTCAGGGGCACCACCCTTTTCTTCTATGACCAGGAAGTTTTCATACGTGATGCATGTGGCCCCTCTCATCAAATAAATTTTTTCCAGTTTAAAAAATGATAACATGATATGTGTCATTTCCTTTCCTTTTCTTTTTTTTAAAGTTTTTTTTCATGTGGACTATTTTTAAAGTCTTTACTGAATTTGTTACAATATTGCTTCTGTTTTATGTTTTGGTTTTTTGGCCGGGAGGCATGTGGGATCTTAGCTCCCTGACCAGGGATTGAACCCACACTCCTTGCACTGGAAGGTGACGTCTTAACCACTGGACCGCCAGGGAAGTCCCAGTGTCATTTCTTTTGATTATCATTTTCACTTGAAAATTTTAAGAAACAGAACCACTCAAAGAAAAAAATCAAAATTACTTGTAATTCCATAGCTCAGAGCGGAGTATTGTTAATATTTTGGTTTATTGTTTCATTTAAACATTTTTATTACTGCAAAATTGACCACGATATATAGATCACAATACGGAGAGAACATATGAAGATTTTAAAAAATTGTAACAAAGTAAGCACCTGTGTAAGCACCACCCAGATTCAAAAGTAGCAAGTTGTACCATGCTTTAGAAATCCCTTGCTGCTCCAATCCCAGTCACCGCCCCCCATGCTTACTCATCACCCCATCCTCTCTCCCTGCGCCTACCATTTGTTTTACCACCTGTGGGTTGCATCCCTAAATAAAGTATTAAAAGTTTTGTCTGGTAAGGATAAATTGTACAGCACAGGGAATTAAAGCCATCATCATGTAGTAACATTTAATGGAGTATAATCTGTAAAAATACTGAATCACTATGCTCTGTACACCTGAAACTAATATAATATTGTAAATCAACTATACTTTAATAAAAAAATAAAAGTTGTGTTTGTTAACTTGACAGAAATGAAATTATACACTACGCATTATCAGAGGCTTGCTTCTTTTCATTCATCATTACGTCTGTGCAAAACTCGTCCATATTCAGTTATTTTTATTGCTGTGTAGTATCCCACTGAATGAGTAAGCCCCCATGTAGATTTCGATTCTAATACTGATGGCCATTTGGGTTGTTTCTATGTTTTGATGTTAAGAATATTTTTATGCATGTGTCCTGGTGAAAATATGCAAGTATTCTCGAGGGTTTCCACCTAATAATGAGTTTGCTGGGTTCATAGGTTATGTGCAGGTTCAAATTTACTAAGTAATACCAAAGTGTTTTCCAGAGTAGTTATACCAATTTCTACTCCCAATGAAGTGGACGAGAGTCCCCATCTACAACCTAACACTTAGTGTTACCAGCTTCTTAACTTTTGCCAATCTGGTGGGTATGTATAGTTTAAATACTTAACACTACTGAGTTGGAGCATCTTTTTCTATCAGTTTTGCCATTTGAGTTTCTGCATGTGTGTATATGTGTGTGTGTGTGTGTGTGTGTGTGCATAATTGTGTGAAGTGCCTTGCCAATATCACAGTATATTTATAATGGATACTATGGATAACCACCTACTGTTTTCAAATTGAGACAGGAAGCACTTCTCTAGTCATTTATGCCTTTAAAACTTAAAATAAATATAGAAATTATTAGAAAAAATATCATGGTCAATGGCACCACTATTGACATAACTGCTCAAATTAGAACTAGAAATCACTCACCCCTTATTTTCCATTACTCTACCTTCCTTCCAGAAAGTAGGTTCTCCACTACGTTCTGGAAAGTGATCAAATTCTACTGAGACTACTTCTAAACTACACAGTTAGTTCTAGAAAACCTATGGTTCCTCTCCTTCCATGATATAAACATATATGTACTTATCCACAAGCTCTACTTTTGTCTCTAGAGTAGCTATTACAATCTATGATGCTGTGAACATTTTTGTACAACAGTGTGTAAGCATTTCTCTAACATGTATATTAAAAAGTGGTATTTAGAATTATGGGAGTGTGTGAATGTTTAATTTACTAAGAAATGCCAAAAGTGAATGAGGGTTCTCCACTGCTATCGCAACTTCACAACACTTTTTTTAGTTTGGTAGGTGTAGTGAGTGGGTAATGGTATGTCATTGTGTTTTCAATTTTCATTTCCCTGAGTAATAATGCTATTTCACACCCTGTCATATGTTTGTGAGTCTTTCAATTTTCTCTTCCTTTTTTAAATCTTTTTTTTTTTTGTATTGGACTGTCTTTTTCTTACCGATTTGAGGAAGTTCTTTTTGTTATCTGGATATTAGTTATTTGCCAGCTGTACCAGTCTGTGGCTTGTCTTTTCACTCTGTTTACCAGTGTCTTTTGATAAAGAATAACAATTTCAGTATGGTCAAATTAAATCCTCCCTTAACGGTTTGCATTTTTGTGTCTTGCTTTATTTGTGTCTGTTTTAGAAATCTCTTTCTACCCCATGGTCATAAAAACATACTCCTATATTTTTTTCTAAATGTTTTATAGTTTTCTCTTTCATTTCTAAAATTTTAATCACTTTTACTTTTTGTAAGGAGATAGGCACCCAATTTCAATCTTGTCATACAATGAACTAATCATTTGTCCATTACTATTTACATTTACCCCCGTTCTGCAATGCTACCTCTATAAATAAAGTTTTCATATATGCCTGAGTCTGCATTTTACTCCATATTTCTACATATCCAAACTTGTACATTGTCTAAATATGGACAATGGAATATGGACTTGAATAAACCTGATTATTTAAAAGAATATGCCTCGCCTTGTTCTTCTTCATGGGTGTCTTGGATATTCCTTGTACTTTCCTTTGTCAAATAATTTTATCTATTGATAGTTACACAAATACACACAACTCTGTTGAGGTGTTTCCTAAATTGACATTGAATCTATAAATCAACTAGGGAAAAATTAACATCTTCTGACCTAGAACTCTAATATATGGCTCTCTATTTATTGAGACTTTGTTTAATTTTTTTGCAATAAAATTTATAATTGTCTGTATTTGTTCCTTGGTTCTATTTGTCTAACCTCACACATTGTTTAAATAGGAACATTGTATTACAAAACTGCTGTCAGATTTATTTCTTGTTACTTTATATATGTTGTTATACTAACTTCTTGGTGTTAGCATATAGAAATGCAACTCACTTTTATATATTGATTTTATATCCAGCAACTTGTTAAACTGTCTTATTAATTCTAGTAATTTATTAATATATCTTTTTGAGGTTCCTACATATATAAGCTTCAAACAATGACAGTTTTGCTTCTTGTTTCCAATTCTTATTTTTTATTTGTCATCTTACACCAGCAAAAACCTCCAGTACAATATTGAATAGAAGTGGCGACAGTGGGCATTCTTATCTTGTTCTTGACCTTAAAAAGAGCACTTTCAGTATGTCACCATTAGGTGGATATCTGCTGTAGGTTTTGTATAGATTCCTTTTACTAGAATAATGAAGTTTCATTATTCTCTTAGTTTGCCAAGAATTATTCTTCTAAAGTCAAAAATAGATGCTGAAGTTTATAAAATTCTATTTTCCTGAATCCACTGGGAGTTTAAAAAGATTCTTTATTGTGTTTTGTGAGATATATTACATTAATCAATTTGTTAATATTAATTAATTAATATTAATATAAACTTTGTATTCCTGAGATAACATTACATATACACTATCTCTTTCAGATGTATCTGGATTTCGCATGCTACAAGTTTAGATATTTGCATATATTTTCATGAGGAGAGTAGCCTAAAATTTTTCTTCAAATCTACTTGCCTCCTTGCCAGGTTTCTGTGTCAAGGTTATGTTTGCTTCATAAAAGAAGTTTGGCGGTTTCCCTGGTGGCGCAGTGGTTGAGAATCTGCCTGCCAATGCAGGGGACACGGGTTCGAGCCCTGGTCTGGGAAGATCCCACATGCCGCGGAGCGACTAGGCCCGTGAGCCACAACTACTGAGCCTGCTCGTCTGGAGCCTGTGCTCCGCAATAAGAGAGGCCGCGATAGTGAGAGGCCCGCGCACCGCGATGAAGAGTGGCTCCCGCTTGCCGCAACTAGAGAAAGCCCTCGCACAGAAACGAAGACCCAACACAGCCATAAATAAATAAATAAATAAAATTAAAAAAAAAAAAAAAAGAAGTTTGGGACTGCCTTCTCTGCCTTCTTCTCGGAAAGAGTTTATGTAACATTGGCATTACCTTTCCCTGACTATCTGGAGAGACACTTGGCCCTGGTGTGAAAGTTCAAGGTCTCACAGATTTGGCAGAAACCTCTGAGGTGTAAGCCAGCTTTGGAGCTCACCCAACTTGCAGAATTCCAGCTCTCGCTTGAGTTTTGGTCTCTTCAGTTTTCTTCTCTTGTGTTAGCTCAGCAATACATTTTAAAAAGATTTTAAACTATTTTTTCACCAGCCTGTGGTTATCTTAATCTGGTGGTCTTTCATATCATCAGAAATGGATATGCCAGTGGCTACGTTCTTCTAATAACATCTGACCTGTCCTTACTTCTGAGACCAGGTCTACTCAAGCCCACCTACCATATGCCATGTCCACCCCGGCATATAGTAGAGGCTCAAGTAATATTGATTAAATGAGCAAATGAATATTACAACTGTGTTCCACATATTTTGTTATTGTCCTTTTCCCAATACATTACTATTTTCACTTACATGTGTATCACCCAGGCAGAGCTGCCAGCTTTTGAAGACTATGAAGCTGTTTCCATCTGTTTATATGTGTTCTTATCCCCAATGTTGAGCACATAAATTTACTGAATAAATGAGTGAATAAATATACAGATAAATCAATCACTGTAGTTAATTCAAATATATGTAGGTTAAATTTTACCCAGATGCTTTTTAATCTGCTAACAAATAGGTAATTAATGCAATGCAGGGAAACCAAGATGTAAATCATTGAATTCTGCAGCAAAGTAAATTTACTGTCATTTAATTGGGTGTAGCTCCCATTTCGTACAGTTGCTTATGTAAATCTCAGATAATTAAAAGCCTACAGTGAGCTGTTCAATAGCACTCAGGATGCTTTTTTCGTTTTTTGCCCCCAGGCAGCTTGTTTTTGGCAGTAGATGTCCAGCCCACATGTATTATTTGAACGTAAGTTATACCTCTTGACAAGATGCTCCGAACTTCATCATTGAAAGAGAAGGGATACAAGTAGACGGTGCAGAGCAGGCACGCTGCCAGACCTATTTCCTTAACTGAAAACTACCTGCAAATACCAGTTAGAGTCATATGAGCTGTCTAATTCTTAAAGCCTCTGTTATGTGAAGTAATGGCCTCCTACAGTTTACTACTAAGTATATAGATATGAAAAATCAATATCAATGCACATAAGGTTCTCTGAAGAAAAGCAAATGCTCCTGCAATAACTGACAGCATCCAGTCTTGAACTGTGCAAAGACCAGGTCAATGGCTGATTGAGCCTGCTGCATTCCGAGCTGGAGAACAGCAACCCGCTTCCTAAACCTGAAGTTCAGAGAATATAAAACAACTAAATATATATTTAGAAAACATTATGGAGTCTTACAGAAAAATCTATGAGCCCTGAGAAGGAAAGCGTTCCAGGATGAGGCTTAGCTACCAAACTAAAAGAAACTTCTTTCCTGTACACAAAACCATCAACAACTTAAATAACAAGTGGAAGAATTCCAAACAAAGCAACTTATTTTCACAGTTAAACTCCTTTCATTTGTTTAAGTTCTTGGTAAATGTCTGATAGTCTGAAGCCAGCTGTGGACAACAACACCGTTTCACAGAAATTATTTTTTTGGCTCTTGTGTCATGTACAATATCTTGGCTCTATCTTGAGCGCCAATTAAAAGAATCTAATGAAACTCCTGCCTTTAATCATTGCAATATAGTGAATTTAGCTACTCGAAAGTATTTAAAATAAACCAATTTGCTCATTAATCGTCATTACAGTTACAAAGAGAATCAAGTAAATAACTTTTAAAAATGTTTCTCAGGTCGAACTTCAAATCACTCCTGCAATTTTCAAACACTGAATTACAAAGATGGTTAATAAATATATGCACATATTATAACCAGTTAATTAAAGCAGATCTTAATTATGCCATTATCAATTTATCATTTTTGAGTTGCAAAAGCGAAGTGAACACCGATCGATCCCTTTACAGCTGGGAGGGCATCACTCTCAGGATGAAGTTATAGTCGGTTTTTTTGTGCTTAAAGCCAGGAAACGAACATACTCTGCAATCTTACCAAGCATTGTTGGAAACAAGAGGAAAATTAAAATCACCCTTTTATCCCAGTTAATATGCAGGAATGAACACATTGCAACACTACGTCAATGAACACATCAGAGTTCATCTTTATTCCAAAATTACATGCCTAGTCCTGATATCAGGGATATAAACTGACCTACTTAGAATTGTACCTGTATTTTTAGATATACCCAGTGTTTCTCCTTATTGCTTTATACTCTACCCTGAAAGCAGTATGACTTCACAGTTTGCTGGACTTTTCCAATGCAATGACCAAGATGATCTTCATTACAGGCCACTCGATGATCTTGACATCCCTTTCTTGAGATCATTCACGTCTGTCGGGTTCAGAACAAGATAAAATGTATATCTTTTCTTCCTTTGTTTGACGACTACTTGAGAAATTTATTTGTTTTTTCTTCCTTATTTATCATAAAATTAATAAAAATCAAAAGAGTACGAATTATAATCTCACAAGAGCACTGACGACAAGGTTCCAGTGTCTCTCCTGTCAAGACCAATTACAAACCGTGAACGTTCTCCCCCTTTTCACAGCACCTCTTTCTTAAAGAGCTCTTCATTTTTATCAGTGTCTACTGCAGTCTTGACTTCCCTGATGATTTTTTTTTTTTTTGCCTGCACCACACGGCACGTGGGATCTTAGTTCCCCGACCAGGGATCGAACCCGCATCCCCTGCATTGGAAGTGTGGAGCCTTAACCACTGGAACACCAGGGGAGTCCCAATTTCGTGATGATTTTAATAATGTCCCAGCTCCCTCAGAATACATATAACAGGAAATAGAAATATGATCTGGGAATTTTAAATCTCAAACTGCAATTCAAAGATCATTTTTTTTTTTCTGTCTTGAGAACCTGACAAATGTAACAGATTGGGGAGCCCAGCCTCTTAGACTCTTTTCCAACTGCTAAAAAAGAAAGTCAAATCAGAGCCAGAGCACCTTGAGTCTGAAACGCAGGTGCTTGCCAAGGCTTTCTCCCTTCTTGATCACTTCCTACTCCTTTGAGTGAGTCTGAACTCTATCTCAGCACTCAGAGAAATGACTCCATTAGAAGAACTGAGCAGAAAACATCTAGAAAAACTTCTTTGGGTGTTTTGTTATAAGATGGAAGTGTCATAAATCAGAAGTCACATAGCCAATCCATATACCTTATACAATTTTGTTACTGTAACTGCGATTATATGAATAAATGCTTAAGATAGAAAAATATAATTTGGCATTCCTAATATGCAATGTATTCTTGATTCCAAGTTATCAACCAGTTAACCCCTGAGCATAGTAAGGCTCAGTAAATGGGTTTTGAATGAATAAAGGTAAGATGGGAGTATGAGAATACAGAATACAAAACAGAAGTGTGTTAACTGGATAACAATAAAAGAGAAAAACACTATCATGCTATTAGCCAAATGGTTCTTTTCTTTTAAAATTCTGTTTTCTCCCAGTTCCTAAAACTATATGCAATACTGCAGGAAAAAAAAAAAAGTTTCCATCCTCGCAGAATAGGGTGGAACAGGAGTATTATACACTAGTTAAGGCCCTCTTAGCATTTTTATTCAGGAAAAAAAAAAAACCCTCAAAGAATCACCTGACATGTTAAAAAAAAAAGAAGAAGAGAAAAAAATTTACTGTTAAAAATGCCTACATGCAATTTATATCTTAACTAAAACATTTTAAATCTTCTTACTCAAGAGCATCTAATGATGAGATTTCCAGGCCTAAATTAACAGAGCTACTTCTCCTTGGTACAGAAATAGGTTCCTATTGATCAAATTCAGCAGAGGGCAAACTAAGCAATCTTGTCTGCCCATCTGTACGTGTTTTGCCAGCTCAGACTATCCCTAAAGAGGAACAGAAGTGCTTGGAATCAATACTGTCCAATCCAATTTTTTTTCATGGCTATCAAAAAGAGTTCGGTAATTAAGAAGCAATTCCATTAAAATGTCCAGCACCTATACTATAATCAACAGGGACCTAGATGATTCTTTGTTTCTGAAATACTATTTATGTGTCCACTTTGTACATCACATTTATGGAATGCTGGCCGCATTGTCACCAAGCAAATAACTGTTTTCTGTTTCTATCACCTGAGCTGCCAGAAGTTGCAAGTTAAGGGAAATCATTTTCTATTGTTTGAGGTTTGAGATTCTTTTAAAGAGGCCCACCCTGGGATTATAAAGCTTGTGATGTTAAGCATTTTTGCAACTTAAGCTAAGTGTTTCCACTACCTGTTTTAAAGATAAATCTAAATCGGGCCACATTCAAATGACAGAAATTTCCCCTTAAAAGAATAAATAAGTGTTTCACCCTTGAAATATACCTCAGAACAAGGACAAAACAAGAGGAGAGATTCTAACCAGGGCCATTAAACTAATTGTATTCAGCCTCCATGAAATTGTTAGAATTTAAAGTTATACCCATCAACATTTTTTTGCCTATTATTTTGCTACTTTATTAAAATATTGTAATTATAAATTCTAAAGATTAAAAACTGTTTGCATATACTAAGGACAGCTCTGGTAATAATTCAAAAAGATTAATTTATTTCATAAATATGCAGTCATTGTAACATTGGCTGCAGTTTCCAAAGAAAAACTCTAGACAGCAACCAAATACTTAACCTGAGATTGAAAAAAAAATATTAAAAATCAGGACTGCACAGTAAAATCTATGATTTATGCCAAAAAAATAAGTTGTAAATATAAGTAAAGTTTTATAATTTCATATGAACTAAGTTATAGGGAAAAGCAGATTAATCCAAGAAAACCTCAGTTTAAATACCACCATCACTAGGGCAAAAAAAGCCTTCGCAAGTCTCTAATTGTCACTTTCTCAGATGACTTTAAAATAAATGAGACAGAACTGAAACTGTCTTCTAGGAACTTAAAATCTAAGACCATCAGAACTGACAAAATTAAGGACATGTATAACAGATATACATAATAAATATATACAGAATATATACTGATAAATAAGATTAAATATTGTATAACTCATCACTAAGAAAAATACACTTGCTTATCACTTACAAAAATGTAATGTGTGTAATTGGAGTGGAGGGCTGCTGGACATTCAAATCTGGATATAGTGGGCCACTTTGCCTCATCTGTAAACTGATTACAAATGGATAATGCATGTTCTGATTAATCTACTCGTCTTTATTTTTACACAGCAGAAATGATTTATAACAAAGGGTCAAAATGCTGATTACATAGCTACATCAATCTCGTATCTTCAGTTTCACATAGCAGTAATCATAACAAAAGGATCAAAACACTGATTATACAGTCACTATACACATGTTATCCTTACTGTATTCATCCCAACCATATCTAGATAATAAGAAAGAAAATGAATTTGTTCTTTCAAAAATTTACCTACATTTCAACTACTGTATACTTCAATAAAAAATAAATTTAAAAAAATTTACCTATTGATAGAAAAGCCAAGGTTGTATAATTCCACTGAAGTCTCAGAATCCAACTAAACATACACATAATAAAAAGCGTTCAGAGAAGTTGACTCTTCCACAAAAGATAACACAGCCTCATTACTCTTCCAGGAATAACTCAGAGATTATACTTAACTCAAGAGGCCGAGGTTTAGCCATCAGCTTTAAAAAGATATTTTTCTACAGTAATTCCACTGGCCTGGTTACTTCTGTCTCACAGAAGTACAGGATTTCTGTTTCCACTATAAAACCAGCATTAAAGAGCTTTAAACTGACCTAAAATCCAAGGGATAGCCTGATGGGTGAACAGTTCCCACTGGTTTATAACAAAGACAAAGTTCACAATGATCTAACCACTAAAATTTTATTTCAAAACTATACTGAAAGTACTAAAGGAGCCAGTTATTCGAGTTCAAACCCTACAAACACCCAACTTCTTTTAATCTTGTTTCATCTATCAAGTGCAGGGGACTCAAATGTGTCACCTGTACATTCGACACTCATTAAGTATTTAAGAGACTGGTGGTGAGTCATCCCCTTTCAGTGGTGAAGACATTATTCTTTGGAGCTAATACTTATTGGGGCTCCTCTTACCCTGTTATGATGCCTTGCTTTGTTTTATTTCATTCTAACTCGATGCCACATTAATGAATTTTAAAGCAAAGTGGTCTTGGTTAATATACATTGGTAATATTAGTAGTCGGACTGACAAAAATGTAAAGAAGAATACTAAGTCCTGACTCAGAAAGCAGGAAAGGGGGAATTTAGATCACTCATCCTCCCACACACAGTTAATTCCTTGAACTTCAATTTATTTCAGCATATCAAGAATATTGTATACTTCCCTGCTTGGCCGGCATGAAGGTAGACATCATATTTTTTAGGGTTCAATAATGTCATTCCCCAGTAATAACAGAAGTGGCAGAAGTAAAACAAGAGGAGGACTAGATAATTAGCTACTAGACTAAAAGTCTTAAAATGCCAGCTCCCCTGCTACTCCCAACCATTGTCCTCAAGTTATGAGGATTCTACTGTCCATAGTGACCCACAGTCAAACTGTCTACAGACATCTTTTCCAATGCAAATGAGTCTCTCCATCCATTCAAAGACCCCCAAAGGGGACTTCCCTGGTGGCGCAGTGGTTGGGAGTCCACCTGCCAATGCAGGGGACACGGGTTCGAGCCCTGGCCCAGGAGGACCCCACATGCCGCGGAGCAGCTAAGCCTGTGCACCACAACTGCTGAGCCTGCGCTCTAGAGCCCATGAGCCACAACTACTGAGGCCTGTACTCCTGGAGTCCGTGCTCCGCAACGGGAGAGGCCGCCGCGATGAGAAGCCCGTGCACCGTGGCGAAGAACGGCCCACGCTCGCCGCAACTAGAGAAAGCCCGCGTGCAGCAACGAAGACCCAGTGCAGCCAAAAATAAATAAATTTTTTTAAAAAGACCCCAAATGTTTTAGGTTGTAAGCAGAAAGCCCTGCTACTTACTTCAGTAGACGCCCAACCAAATGAAGATAGAGCATGACGCAGAGCAGATTTTAGTGTGATAATCAATGCAACTTAAAAACATTGATCTGACACATATTTAATATTATGAATAATCATTGTGCTGCCTGGTAATTAGGGATAAATGCTAAATCAATCACATAAATGACTAAAATTAATGTTAGGTTTACACAGCAAAATCAAATTTTCATAGTACTACAATTTTCATTAAATTACCCCCAAAATCAACGTCTGCTATCACATACAGTAGCTCTCATACCCACATTGAAAGGGCGAGGGTCTCAAATCCTGGCTCCTCATCTACGGTGGACACCTCCACCCCGCATCATCATAGATCTCACTATGATTTCCTTAATGGCCCAGAGCTGAGGCACATTCATTCCCTAACACATGCCCTAACCTCCAGACCCTTGATCCACCTTGAAAGCACCTAGTGTAACACAGTCAACTCTTGACACCACCTACTGGCCAAAGACCTCAGCATAGTGGTGTCAATGGTGATGCAGGGTGGAAATATCCACCAGCCATGAGGAACCAGGGCAGAAAGCCTGAGCTCAGAAGGCCAAGAGTGAGCTGGCTGGGGGTCAGAGTGTAGGAGAGAGAGTAAAGAAGAGACTCCTCCCCTTTCTTATCACCATTTTTTCAAAGATCTTATACAATTCTTTCCAGTAATACCCAACAGGGTAAGATAAAAAGAATAAAATTAAGGGGAGGAGACCCAGAAAGGGAAGTGTAGTTATCCTTAAGACACTCACTTCTACATTAATGTTTCCTGTTGTTGATTTCCAGGTGTGTGATGACTTTTGAGGCCTTTCAAATGAGCAAAGTAACCAATGGCCAATGACTTGTGACTGAAATAAAAATATTATACTAGAACCAGTTTTCTTCTATCTCCACGTGCCACTAAAAGAACGCCACTGATACACTATTGGTGGAGCAGTGGATGCACGCAAGGCCCGGACATTTTCCCTTGGTTGTGTTGAGAGACAATTCTCCAAGGTGTTTCTGTACATGTTGTACCAGCTTTTGTCCAGCCTAACTTTTCAAGGATGTTTGTATGGCAAATAGCCCTAGAAGATAAAAATAATGCTTCCCTCCAGGGCAAAGATTGGTGTGGTTTACACACAGTCCATCATAAAATATTGGATTCCCTGTACTCAAGGGTCCTCAGCTGTGCCACAAACCCACTGTGTACACAGCACCTACCTGGTCAGCTCCCCATCACCCCCATGGGGAGACTTGGAGCCGAACAGGTGGGTGGAGGAGGGGAACAGAAAGAGGGGAACCAAAGGAACCATGAAGCTCATGCCGCTTGTTGTGCTGTAATAAAGTCCTGTGTCTCTGAGCCAAGGGTCTCACATCTTTGGCCAGCATCCATGAAACTGTGGCAGGCTCACTTGTTAGCGTGCAAGTAAAGTAAAATCTCATCCCTATAGGAGTAAAGTCTTACCCCTGGGAAGATGAGATGATCCTCCCAGGTATCATGGTAGGCAATTGCTATGGATTCTCAAACACCCCTGGGAAAAAAATATAGGAGTGTGTCTTATCCCAGCATAGGCAGTTCTGGTGCTAAAGGGAGAATAAAGAACCAGGTAAAAAAGAACTTCTCCAGGACCTGAGACACAGTCACATTGCTTGCCCCAAATAATCGAACAATTTCCTTTATTGTACATTAGAAAAATGGATATTATTTTAAGACACAGGACACCTGTTTTGATACCTGATAGAATTAGAAGAGTAGGTAATTCAAATAAAATTAAGACACATCCAGAAAACAAAGATAATCTTCTTAAAACTCATTTTAAAAAGAAAACTACAATAGCACTAAAATCAGATATTTTTATTGCCCTATATTATTTGCAGCCTTCCCACAAAATATTAACCTTAAGTTCAGTCGTTTTTCTGTCTCTGTTTTTTGATAATCTTTTGAAGTAGAAAAGGGGAACCTTTATAATTCCCTGGAATATGAAAAAATGTCTCCTTCAACACTTGGGTTTCTGCTGTTCAGCTGTGTCATTTGGTTGGAGCACAAACTCAATGATATTATTTCAAAACACGGCTATTTTACCCTCAAGTTCTGAGCCTCTATGAATTTCACAGGTTTACTATATAGATTCTGCTGATGATTATAGCTTCCCTTGGTTAATTAACGCTCTGCAACATTTAATTTTGCATTACATAAATACCAGTAAAGAGACTGAAAAATAAAACTAGATGCAAATTTTATGCTCATTGCAATGCACAAATTAGGCCATAGAAAAATCCCTGGCTGGATTCAGAGTTTTCTTGTGCCAGCTAGCGCCTTGAAAAAAAATCTTAAATTATTTTTCACCAATGCAACAGAGGTAAAAACGATCAAATAAAAACCAGACTAAACAAAAACAAGTCAATGAGGCTGCTACACATAAAGCTTTATACAAATGAAGTACTGTCAAAACATTTCAAAATGTCAGAAATTCATTTAGAAATTTGTCCTTTAAAAAAAAAAAACCCTCCTGGTATAAATTTGCTTTTCTGTAAATTTAGTCCCATCCTCTCATTAGCACAAAAATATCTGTCTTCTCAATTTCTAGAACTGCATCTATAATGTTAATATGCAGAGTATAAGCAGTCTGCCAGTGTTATGTTCCAAAGGTGGCCTCCTTGATCAGAGTGTTTAAAGAAGATGGCCTAGAAGGACAAAACCGTACACAAAAACAATCAACCCTGCACAAGATGGCTTTTCAGAATCGTTTTTAGACATGCATAAATCAGAGGTGCATTTGTGTCACCTAATCACGACTAATGAAGCTTGAACAGAGAATTCAAACTTCAATATTTAGCTAAAATTTCAAAGCGGCATCTGAATTAAACTAATACCATTGATTGGAAAGCTAAGATAAGGTATTCTCACATTTTCTAGACAAACACTCAGAGCTGGATAATAGGACCATGTGTGTTACCTTTTAGACTAGAATAAAACTAAAACACAAAGAGATATAAAACCAGCTTTGCTTAATTTGGAAATTCAAAATAAAAAGATATTTTGGCTTTTTTAAATTAAGGATAAAATTATGTTATCTACATCAACAACATTGAGGGTTTTGTTTTTTAATTGTAGAAAAATGGGTAATGTGACTACCATCTATCCCCCTTCCCCCCCCCCCACTAAAACATCAGGTGATTTTTGATATGTTGGAGATAATTGTGTTCTATGAAACATGAAAAAGAGCCAGAAATAAAACTGCATAAGTATAGTTGCAGCCACAAGAGACTAAATCTGCTTCCATAATGCTGGTGGGTCTTCTGAGGGGGCAAAAACTGGCTATTGGTTCCAGTTGGGTCCTTCACACGGGATTTGAAGTTCCCCATTAGGACTTCACAAGCCACAACCGAGTGTTTGTCTAGCGCCAGCATACTTGATACCTGCCCAGACTGTTTTGCCAATGACATAATTTTACCTCTTTAGCAGAGATGCCAAATGCTCCATGACAGTCTACAACTGCACTTTTGGCCACATCTATTTCGTAATGAGCAAGAACCGTCACTGCCTTTCCCTCAGCAGAGAAAATATTGCTAGAGCATAATTCCTCATTAATCACAGGCACTGTTTCTACGGACAAGTTAGCCAGAAACCTCTTGGGAAATTTGTATGCTCAAGACAATCATCTCAACTTCTTGTGGAATTGGTAAATATTTGTATTGAAGAATGAAAGATAGATGGCTAGCCTCCAGGGTATGGAAAAAAATATTCAATAGTCATTCCAATGCAGCCAGAAAAAAAAAAAAAAAAAAAAAAGCTTAGAGGTAGGCAGGCAGGGGTCTCTATTCAACACAAAATGTTTAAAGACATCTTTATCTAAAAATAAGCAGATCTCACAATAATTCTATAAATAGGCAACTATGGTGAGATATTTCACAAACATCAATGTTGTGTTGAGATGAATAGACAAGTCTTTAAATGTCTCCAAACAAATCATAAAAGTTCCTATGGCAAATACCAGTGGGAAAACAAGAAAGTAAGAGTCTATCAAAAAGCCTCATAAAACTGATAAAAAGTCAATTGTACACCCCCAAAAATATGCTTTTGATATATGACCGATATAAACATTTTTTATGTATTATACACACACAGGAGTATGGTCTTCTGAAGATAGATTAATGTATGCATGTGTGTATTTACATATGTATCTATTTCGGATTTAACACGGGCCCATCCTATAAGGAGGTCTGTTTAGTGGTGGTATTTGGTAACAACAGAGCCGTGTCCGCGAAGTGGAGTTGAGTAAGGGAGCCAGAAGACTGAGTCACAAGAAGCATCCTCTCTCAGAGAAACTCTACAAGAAGAGGAATCACGCAGACTCATAGCAGAGGCATGATTTTTATTTCTCCTAGCTTGCCATGGTAGATGCCATAAAGAGCATTAGCAGTGTCTTCCTGGGGTGGAAGGGGAAAGAGAATCTTTTTGTACAATAGTTCATACTCAGCATGACCTTTCTAAAGGCTTCCAGACTATACGCATTCATCCCAATGCCGGGGAAAAAAGACATAAAATTATACATCATCCAATTATGCTCATCCCGTACCTGCTAAATTGCTGGGCATGACATGTCATATAAAGATGAACAAAACAAATATTCTCATAGCCTAACAGAGACAGGCAATTAAACTGAATTGCAATACAACCTAAGTGCTACAATAGAGCTGGAAATAACAAGGAAGGGCATTCTGTTGGGGAGGGCTTGGGCATTGGGTGGGAAGGTTCCCCAGGGGAGACCCTCTAGAGTTGAGTCTAGAAAGTCAAGAGGATGGGGAGGAAGAAAAGCCGCAGGAGCATTAGATGGAGGGAAAAAAGGCACAGGAGCGAAAAAGAACATGATTCATCAGAAGCGCAAGTGATTTATTTAGGATGGATAAGAACTCGTTTAGTATTTCTTAGGTACCATGCCTTGCAACAGACATGGAAATATCCAGAACAAAGCTGTGCTCAAGAGACCAATGTGAAATAAGGACTGAAAGTTAAGCCAGAGGTACAGTGGGATGAGCACTAGATGCCATCCTAAGTATTTTGGTCTTTAGTGTAGGTGATTAAAAAACCATTGACAAATTTTAAGCAAGGGGGAAATATGATCATATTTGCATTGGAAAGAGACATTTTGGTGGCATATACGGGGATGGTGACAATGGTTGATTATCTAAGAAATACATACAAGTAAGTGGGTCTATCTAAGAAGCATAGAATTTAAGACTGTAAAATGCATGTTTAGTGAGCTGATTTGTAAAGGTAACCCAGAAGCTTTGTGCCAAGAGAGAAAATAAGTTCTATAATCCTCAAGTTTTTAGGCCAGAACTAAAGATAAGAGGATGTGGGAAGAGCAATAGCTCTGGTTCAACCAGCTGCATTTACTGTACCATGGACAGTTCCATAGTGGGAAACTGGATCTTCAGGAAGAAGAGCACTCCCTCCTCATACGATAATTAGACGGAAATGAAGATAACACTTTGGAGATAGGAGCGCACAAGGGAAGGCCTTCTGGGAGCTGAGAATTGAGACACAAAAGGGAAGAATGGGGGAGAAAGAAGAGGTGGAAGGGCAGGCGGGGAGTTATAGGCAGTTACGAATGAGGAGAATGCGGGAAAGCTGATGACCTTGTCATGGCAGTGATACCTCCAGGTCTCCCTCAGCTGGTAAACTTGTTGAGTGGGAATAAAGTAGAAGCTGGTGTTTTCCTGAGCATCCTTATCTAGGGACCAGGGGAGGCCCATTATGGAGTACGGAGTACGGAGAATGGAAAGTACGATTATTGCAAGAAGACACGACGAGTGACTACTGCAATAGTCCAGATATTGAGGGCTGTAGTGAGGAAATGGACAAGTAGGAGATGAAAGAGGTAGAAGAAAAGAGGACTTGAGGAACACCTAGAAAAAGACGTGTGGAAATGACAAAGGACTTCTAGGTTTGTGGCTAAATATGAGGTCAATACTAGTCTCACTAACTGAACTAAGGAATGCAGAAGAAGGCCACATCTAGAGGGCAAACTGCTTGCCTTTCTGGACCTCGGTGTCCTTCCCACATCTGTAGAATAACAGCATGGTCCTAGTGGACCCTAATGTCCACACCAGCATTGGCTGTCTCTGCAAATAAGAATTCATCAAGAACATTCCACTTTCAAATAATAGATCTCACCCACACAACCTCTTATGGATCTATCAAAATGCTTACTCTTTTCCACTGCCAAAGCTGTGTATGACTTCAGTATAAAAGAAACCCCTGGAATAGAAATAATGAAGCCCAGTTCTAGGCAGTGGGGAGTGCCGAGTATTCTTTTTTAAGAGGGAGGTCATACCACAGACCTTGTCAATCATGTTCCATTATCATTATGAAAGGAGAAAAATACTCCCACTTGTAACCCTGCACCAGTCTTCTCCCACATAGAGAATTCTTTTATTATTAAATAGCAGCTATCATAGAAAAGCATACATATTTGAAGGTGTTAGTGTTGGATAGGTCAATATGCATAGTAAGATGTTGCTGATTTAATTTAACTTCAGTTCACTGGTCTAAAAAGAAATCCTATACATAAAAAAAAAAAAAAACTTCCTCTGGAACTCATTTTTTATAAAAGGTATAGATATTAAGATTGATAGCCATTTTGCATGAATTTCATAAACAAAATACTTTTTAATTAAGAAAATCTAACATCATAATTTTTAAACTATTATTTCTACCAAAGTGATATGAAGGAAAACATAAAACAGAGTACTGTCACAGGACTAATTTTCAGTCTTTAATAAGTAATGTTTTGGTAATAATGGATTTTAGTTGCCCATGAAAAAAGGCATTTTAGATTTAACAAAATATAATATACAAGATTTCAAGCTATTTTTTTAAAAACCATAAATGTTAAATATAAGCGAACAAAACTTACTTGGTTGTCATAAACTCTGGTTACCAACACTGATGTCAAGCATCCCTCTGACATACTTTTTGCCCAACTGATTGTTTTATTTCATAAAAAACATAATAGCTTCAGCATTTTCTTCTTCAGTAAACACTGGGTGACAGTGGTTCAATGCTTTTCAGCACAAAATTACACCAAAGAAAGGCCAATGTAATAGGTTTGACCTATTATTTTTACCTATTTCTTTCCAGTTTCCACAACCTATTGTAGCATCCAGCATCTCTAATGCAGAGTGATTCATTTCTGACTCCGCAATTGATCCCTAACTGTGCTGAGGTCATTCACTACATTTGATACCCCATTTTTTATTTTACTATTTCTCCTTACATTTAGATTATGCTTTTATTTAGACAGAGTAGGGTATGCTCTAAATCTTCTGGTCTTCAAAGAACATGTTTACAAGCTTGAAGTGCAGTTTGAAACGAGGGAAAATATCTTTAAAATGCTGTTTCAGCGACACCATCCATTCGGTCTATTTTTGAGAAATTACCAGATGAAATCCTTGGTCTCACATCACTATTCTGAAAGATGTCACCTATATAAATAGCAGAGTAACAATATCTGTTTTATATACCATATAATTGTATACTTGATCATGTTCAAATCCTTTTATCGCCCATAAAAAGGTGAAGTCTACTAAATATATTCCTACATAAGAAGCCGTATCATTCAGGTGTCATACTGAACCCAGAAAGTACAGTTTAAAATGTCACTTATATACAAACCTATGTATTCTATATGAAAATTAAAATTTCAAGATTTTAGCATTAAGAAATTAATACTGATTACTTAATCATTAGGCTGTTCTTGATACTTAAATTTTGTTCAGCTCACAAACACAAGAGTGAGACCTCACTGTTGAAGTCAATTTTAATTAAACATGTAAATGTCCATTAGTGGGAAGGCCTCGTTATAATACAACTCCCTTTTTGGCCTAGTCCCATTTCAGGGCCCATTCCAGAATAACTGGTTAGTGTTCTGAAATTTACATGCCTTGCGATATAGGCTATCATTTTGGTGATTCCCAAGAATCCATATGGTCTAACTGCATCAAACTGTTTAGCGCTTCCCTTCATACACCCCAACCCCATGTACCCACTGCATTAGGTAATTCACTTTACAACTTTGGTCAAAGTGCATACACCCATGTCTTAAAAAGCAAGCAGCTCAGAAGGATCTATAATATAAAGAAGAGACTCCTGCCCCCCACTCTATTCTTTTCTCCACCTCTCCTCATCTGTTTCTCCCAGCTGTTATGGAAATCTGTAATGTGGGAATAATTACAGTGCAACTAGTTCAGAGTGAGGGGTAAATGAGTTTATATATGTAATTACTTAGAGCAGGGTCAGGATCATAGTACATACTGATTAAATATAATCTGTAATGATGATGACTTTTTCAGTATCAGGACTGACAATGTCAAGATCTACAACAGTTATATTCTGTCCTATAACTAGAAGTAAGTCTTTGGCTACAGGTCGACTCCAGAAGCTGAACACTAGTAAAGAGCACTTACTTTATTATAACTGTGGGGAGATTGTTTTCTTTTCCATTCAAGCTGCACATATTTTCTGACTCCCTACTATGGGCCAGACACTCTTCTACCTACTGGTGAACTAGACCAACACATGGTGCTTGCATTCTAGTTAGGAAGAACAATAAATAAGTAAACAAATAAGTAACACAATTTTAAATGGTCATTTATTTAAATAATGGTTCCCCGTCATGCCTTGTGACTTTTGAAAGATGTTCAAAGAGTTATTCCATTTTTTTTAACAGTCCGTGATTGCTCAAAATTAGCCAACATTCTAGTTTGCTTCACATTTGCACATGCTTTCCTCAATATTTTTCCCTTCTTTGTGTTTTTTTTAAACAACTGATTACCAATTTATTAAAAAGCTTGATTTAAGCATCTGCAATGGTGACTTCAACCCCGACTCCTGGCTCAGTACTGACGGAAGTGATCTGCTTCCCAGTCTCACAAGGACTGGGCAAGTCAGTGAATCACTGCGGATCCTCATCTGAAAACCATTTCAAGTCTTAGAACCTTTGCTTCACCCCTTCCTCTTAAAGTCTCTAAGGCTACAGTCTTGCTGGGGCTCTTCAGGTCAAACTACTGTCACCTCTGCTGTTCTTGAGGCCACATATACTCATAATACTTTACATCAGGAAAGGTAGCAGAATTCTGAACCACCGGACCGACCATACAGATGATTTCTCAAGATTCTTGAGAAGTTTCATTAGAATCACCTACAGGCATTACTGGTCTGGAACAGTCATGAGGTCTTTGAATGGAGTCAATATATTTTTATTGAAGTGGTGCTCATGGTAAGCCAACTCCTCCGATTAAGAAATGGGAATAACATTGGAATGCCCAAGGAGCTGCTCTATGATGAGCTAAAGGGGGTCAAACAAGAGCCAAATAAGAAAATGAGAGAGAGAGAAAGAAAAAAGAAATCACAAGACTAGAAGTTACAAGATCTGGCTGTGGATTCTAGTTCTATCCCTAAGAGATGAGACCTTAAATAAGTCACTTCACCTTTCTGGACCTTATCTGTAAAATAAGAACTTCACATGAGAAAAAGCAGTATGATGAAATACCAAGTCACGCTCCAAGATTTTTGTCAGAACATGGTTAAAACTTATGCATATATTAACCCTTAAAATGTGCTTGTTCTATATACCTAAGGTGAAGGAGGAAGGAACTCAAATTATTATAGAATAAATAGAGTGTATTGATACACAAGAACCACCTTGAAGTGAAAACAGACCCCAGTCCCTCGACACTATGGAGGATGTATTGAATGAATGAACAAGTGGCAAGAAACAGACTTTTAGGGCGGTAAAACTCTTAAAAGATGGATGTTGCTGACATTTGCAAAGAGTAAAAGTCATGACATCATAACAGAGTGTCCCCCAGCGAGTTCACTGTTAAGTGTTACTCCTCCCTAAGATGGGTTGGAGATTTCCAATGTCATTTGTCTGTGTCTCTGACTGTCAAAGGAATTTATTGTGCATTTACACAAGCAAGAAAGAAAAATTAGAAAAGAGACCAATTCTCACACTTTTTAACGTGAGAAGCATCCCCACTAGAGTTACTGGGAAAACAAAATTTCCCCTTAAATAATTTAAGCACCTTTTCATCAGATGCATTGAAGCATCAATAGCAGTTTTCTTTCCCCTAGCATATCATGAACTGACTACAGCAAGAAAGATCCTGAGCAAGAAAAGGCAAAGGTTCAGTCTAGCACAATAAATCTATCTTTGCATTCAAACATTCCATTTACTTCTCAGATGTTGATAATTCCTACCAGGCTTGTTTCTGATCACTTGTTTCCACCCTAAACAGTCATGAGGAATCAGAGTTGTCAAATCCTCTGAACTTAATTCAAGAATTTAAAATAGATAACCAACAAGGACCTACTGTATAACACAGGGAACTCTGCTCAATATTCTGTAATAACCTAAATGGAAAAAGAATTTGAAAAAGAATAGATACACGTACATGTAAAAACTGAATCACTTTGCTGTACACCTGAAACTAACAGAACATTGTTAATCAACTATATTCCAATATAAAATGAAAACTAAAAAGAAGAACTAAGCATCGCCCCTGTGTTCAGTGGTACACTATCTCCTGTGGGATGCGGACATGGAGAGATGGTGGGAAAGAGTAGAAATGAGAAAGAAGTGATAGCACTTTCCTTGCCTCCAAAATATAAAAAATCTTCACAGCAAACTAGATAAAACATTGAAGAGGTTGAGTAAGGAAATGAAACTGACAATGATATTCAGCCACTGATGAGCAACCTCAGTGAATAACATGAACAACAAGGAACAGAGGACGAGAAGGAAGAGATCGGTGACTACCTACACTGGGTAGGCAGGTCGATCTCCAGAAAAGAGGGTAAATTAACGTCATGCACGAGAACGGGCCTGGGTTTCATGTGTGTGAAGAAGTGGGGAGGCAACTTGAGTTGGTAAACTCAGCACTCACAGAGCAGAACCTTAGATTAGTAAAGGGACACAGAGGGAATGGACCACAGGGTGGGTTAAGTCGCTTGAGAAACACTCATGGCATATTTGGTAACCATGTTGGCCTTCTAGACCACTGCCCTGAGGACTGTTCCCACGGAGAATCTGAGGATAACAGGAAGACCTAAAAGAGAACAAAAGAGGCCCTTTTTCCCTCCTTAGTTTCCTCCAACTTCATCAATAAGTATATTTGAGTGTTTACTTTTGCTACTGGGTTGTCATTAGTTTGCTAGGGCTGCCGTAACAAAATACAACAAACTGGGTGGATTAAACAACAGAAACTTATTTTCTCACAGTTCTGGAGGCTGGACATCCCAGATGAAGGTGTCAGCAGGTTAGTTTCTCCTGAGGCCTCTCTCCTTGGCTTGCAGACAGCCACCTTCTCGCTGTGCTCTCACATGGCCTCTCCTCTCCGCGCCCACATCCCTAGCAGCTCTATGTGTGTCCAAATTTCCTCTTCTTATAAGGACCCCAGTCTGATTGAATTAGGGCCTTTCCCAAAGGACTCATTTTGACAACTAAGCCCTTTAAAGACCCTATCTCTCAATACAGGCACATTCTAAAATACTGGAGGTTAGGGCTCCAACATATGAATTTACGGAAAAACAACTCAGCCAATAACATTTATAACTTACAAACATTTTTATAAGTTTTTTAATCATAAGATAAATGACACTGATACCTATACACAGTACTATAAACACAGCATGATAAAATGGGCACAGTTATAAATGTGAAATGTAATTTAAAAATACAGATTTATATAAAAGTACAGATAAATACATTACAATTGAAACAATTAAACTCCAAAATCTTGCAAGATATGGGAGTTACAAATTTAGACCAAGAAATGATAACGCTGACCTTTGATTTCCCTTCCTTTGGACTGACAAAATATCTCAATAGATGCATTTGGTAGTAAGGCTTTTTGATACAACAAATGACTGTGTCCTAGAAGAATGTAGGGCAGGAGTAAGTAATGCAGTAGAAAGAGCCAAAGATTAGGATTTTGGGCATTCTGGATTCCAGTTCAAGAAAGAAAAGGTATCCAAAGAGAATGATAAAGAGAAAAAAGAGGAATTAGGAAAGAGCTACATTTTAGAAGCAAAGAAAATAAAAATTGTAAGAAGAAGTCAGCAAGAGTCCACTGCTGTGAACAGATCAGACAAATAAGGCCCAAGAAGACTCTATTGACATTGCATTTTGGAATTCACTCATGACCTTCAGAAGAGCAATGCCAGTAAAGTTGAGACAGTTAAAGCAGATTTAATGGATTGAGAAGTGAATGGGAAATAAAGTATAGAAAATTCGTGATTTCTCTTTTTATACCCGGCTTTTTTTGAAGCCTGACCACTGGAGAAATATGGTGGTGGTTTAGGGGAAAAACAGACAAAAGGAGTATTTCCTTTTCTTCTTCCTTTCTTCTTTTTCTGCTTTTTTATTCTTTCTTTCTTTTTTTGGTTTTAAAGATGAAACTAGGTTTGTTTACAAGTTTAAGGAAAGGGCTCTGCTTAGAACTACGGTTTAGGGGATCAAAGGAGGGAGGAATTCTCCATGTATTCCTTTAACCCACGTGTGAGAAATCCTAGTACTATGTTTATCACTCTCTGCCTTCAGAAGCTTTTGGATTAGCTGGGATACAGATAATTACCCTGAGTTGTGTGTTTTAATGGCCATATGTCCAACTTTGAAGAGGACACAGAAAAAGGAGCATCTAAGTGTCAGCCAGGAGTCTGGGAAGAGTTCTCAAAGAAGGAAAATTAGAGCTGACGTTTACCAGGTGGTCAGTGTGTCAGGTTATCACAAGAGAGGGGGCATTTCACACAAAAGAGTCTGTGCGAAATCAGAGTCATGGAAAACTCAGACAGACTCCAAGGATGGGTTCACCTTGAAAAGGAATGGAGACACGTCTCTCTTACAGAGGAAGAAAAAAAGGGAACATGGAAATCCACTGGGTCAAGTTTTGAGAATGAGTGGAGGGAAAATGAGGGCCGCCATTTTCTCAGTTGTCTTCTCAAACAACATTAGCTGTTGGTCAAATTTAACCACCACATTTTGAACTTTCACTTTTAAAACTACCAAAATGCTTCAAGGCATTGTTTAGCATCGAATATGGACACCCCCAGAAACAGAGAAAATAGGATGGATTGGGGTTGAGGGTAGGTTTGAGAATTTACCTAGAAAGAAAGGCAAAAAACTCAAGGCAGGCAGACAAAATGGTTCTGTCCATCAAGACAAACAGCTCAGCTACAGGTGTAAAAAGGCATTATTTGATCAAGAAGGGAGGCTTCAAATCTAGAATTCTTTCAATTAACCTTTTTTATAATTCATAAAGAGAATTAGTTAAGGGACTAATAATCTTACAGGGGAGATAAAACATAAGCAAAAAATGTTGGTGTAGAAATTGGAATATGATAAGTACATAAAAGATAAGGAATGTTCAATCTTCATAAAAGCAATCAAAGAAAGTTAATTCTATTTAGAGACAAGGTCACCCAAAAAAGTTCAAGAGGAAGCGTGGAAAGCTTGGGGAAAACGTCATAGATCTTGGTAAAGCTGGTAAGGTCAAGACCTGGTAATATTAGAGGCAGGGCCACCAGCAACAGGGAGAACTGTGATATGGAGCCATCTGGAACACTTCCAGGCACCCTTCAGGACTAGTCTTCAAGTCTGGTGTTGGAAGGGTGGGCTTCTTCTGAGACATCTCTCCGTGGACTGTAGATGGCCATCTACTCCCTGTACCTTCACATCATCTTCCCTCTGTGTATGTCTATGTGTTCAAATTTTCTCTTCTTGTAAGGATACCAGTCATATTGGATTAAGACCCACCCTAATGACCTTATTTTAATTTAATTACCTCTTTATAGACTATGTTCAGTCACATTCTGAGGTACTTGGGATTAGGACTTCAACAAATGAATATGGAAGAGGGACAACTCAGCCCATAACGGGTGTTAATTATAAAGTTCTTTTAAAAATGCACCTGGTAATCAGTCTCCTGGGCAAAATTTAGTCATAGGTGTACTTGCCTAGCTTTGGAAAACACAGCAATATTCGGATGACATTCTCCACTATATATAGATGTCAACCTTGCTTGGTTGAGGTACTAGAACACTAAGTACAACACTGTTAAAGACTTTTTCTTATCAGAACTGAAAATTTTATTATCATCAAATTATTTTACCTCAAATAAAAACAGAATACAGAATTAGTGGAAAATGTTTTTAAAAAATTTGAATAGTCTGTGGCTTTGGCTAGTTCCCAAATTCATTTTTCTTATCATTTATTAGCTAAATAAGACTACTTAGGATTTAAAGTCAAAAAAAGGAAGGGAAATTGCCATGCACTCTTCACTTATGATTTTCAATATTTTAAAAAGAACTTAAAGACCTTTTATTTTATACAATTGCCAGTAATTGTCTTTATAGTTTTATTGGTATCAATTTCATACAGCTCATTTAGAATGTCAAGCCACATATGCAACATAGTAATAAAGTTATTATTACTGCATAGAGATATAATTATAAGTAATTTTGATTCTCTCACTTTTGTCCTCTCACATTCTTCTCATTTCTGCCCATGTTTTATAAGAATGAAGATGAGTTTGCTGACCTTTTGCTAAAGAATATTTAGTATGAAGAAACTGATGATTTCATCCTGACTGAGGAGGGCAAAACTTTTATTTTCTAGCTCCATTAGCTTTTTCAGACTAAGTCTGATTATAATATTGCTGCATTACAAATAAACTTCTAAATTCGGAGGAGAATGCAAATGCTACAAAACAGTAAATAATTCAAATAATATGGAGTCTTTTAGCCAATGAACCATAATTCAATACAATGGTTTTCTCCCTTATTAACAATATACTAGAGAAGATATTATTTAAAAGAACAAAGGGGTAAGAGGAAAAATAAAATTTCTCATTATTTGTTAAAGATGCGATAACATACATCATTAAATATAATAAAGTCTCTCAGTATCTGGTCAGTAATTTAAAATATGTAGTAAATGTAATCTACGCCCACTGAGGCAATTTGCATATTTCTACAGGCTTCATTAGCCGTAATTTTGAAGAACTTCGTGGATCTATTAATTCTTACATAAAAGAGCACACTAGCTAGCCAAAGGTAGGGATAAGGTATCATTTGGGCAAATATTTTAGTCCCAAATGTAAAGGGAAAAAGGCAAAAAGAAATGGCAAGTCCTATTTCCAGGCCATGTGCTGGGGAGGGGGCAAAGTAATGCTCCCTTCTGGGTAGAGGGATTAGAACCTGGAATCTTAAGAGGGGAAAAAACCCCACTAATTTCAAAGCTTGTACCAAGGGGGAATGAAATGGGATGAGTGGAATGTACTTTAGTGCTTACCATGCCTTTGTTCTGAGAAAGACACAGGTGTGGACCATTAAGTTATGCAAATGTAAAACAAAGGACATTGCACAGTGGAAAGTTTGAGAAGCTGGGGCTATGAGAAACAAAGTTGGCCAGCAAGAGATGGTTATGTAATAGGCAAGAGTTGAATCTCTACACACAGTCTTCTAATTGGAGAAATAGTGCTTGCCAAGCATTGTTTGTTCTTGTGGGCAAGTATATGTTTTATTCAAGCTGTTTGCTCCCAGGTTAGCAGAGCCCGAGAACATTCAGATGCCGGAAGATCTTTGAAAAGGAGCTGAACTAGGCTTGACAAAACTCAGCCTAGAAGTCCAACACATGGCGTATGTAAAAATGAAATCCACAGACACTGAGACATTTCTAAATTAAAGGACCTGTCTTTGTGCTTGTAATTTAGAAGGAGAAGATATAAAGAAGAAGTTTAGTATTATAGGATTATAGCCTTCTGGCGTGTGACTGTCTTTGGGGAGGGAAAGGTTAAAGCCATACACCCCTGTGAGTAGAAGGTGGGATCAGAAGGGATTGGGCACTTCTGCTGTCAATCACCCTGGAGAGACAGACAGTGAGACCTGGAGGGTGGGACCAAGCTGGTAAGAGGGGAATTCCATCCTCTCTCTTGGTATGATTTTCTTAGGCCTGGACCCCAAGTTAAGATTCCTCAAGGGTAGATGTAAGTAGTGGAGGAACTATGTCTCTGAAAGATGGAGACAGGCGGGGTGGGGGGGTTTGGGGGGGTGGGGTTTGGCAAAAGAGCACGCTGTGATCAAGCAGGGCAGTATTATGTGGCTGAGCAGGGAAGAAGCATCAGATGGAATGGTTGGAGAGACCTGTAAGCTGTGCGAGAAGCCATAGCGAGTGGCCAATGAGAAGACTGTCTGGGTGGTATACTTCCCCTGGGCCATCATCTCTGAGCCACTGCTGTAGGGAATGTCTGGACGTCCAAGGTGGTAAAGAGAAGAGCAGGGCCCTCTGAGACCACCATAGAGGGCAGCAGGAGCCCAGGTGCCAACACAAGCAGATATTTGGGATGGAGGCTCTAATCATGGCCATGGTGAGGACAAGGACCGTAGCCCCAGGAGAGCCTGAAGTCATCTCTCTGCAGTGGAGCAAAGGGCCAGACAGTGCCTAGTCTGGCATCACAGGCCTACAGGAGCACCATTCGGGAAAAATATTAGACAAAGGAGGTAATCCTGAAGAATCCAGAAGGAAGAGATTTCGCCTACTGCAATTTCCTAGGCAAAGGGAGCAGTGTGAATTTAACTTAGATGTGACATCAGTTGTATTCCTCAAGCTGGTGAGACCCAGGAGACATCTGAATACACTTAAAATCAATAACTCCTATGAAGCCAGAAATTAGGGCTACTCTAAATTCATACATGGGAAATTGAAAGACTGTGAGATTTTCTCAAACTCAAAAGTGTAATACCCCAAATTAGAGCCCAAAGCTAAGCTGAAACACTAGCTGCAATGTTGTCTTGGAGAGTGAATACACAGCAGGCAAACTGCAGCAAATTGTGAAGGCATAGTGATCAACGTCAATTTGGATTCTATGAATGAGTGCCTAGATTTTACCATGCCTTTCTGTCAGGGTTTATTATCTGCTAAAGGGTTTAAATCTACAAGAGAAAAATATTTCTGTGAAATCCAGTAATACACAGTGGTTAACCATAACTGAATTTTGTAAACTATGATTTGTCAAATAATTCATGCTTTTTCCCAAACACAAGCCCCTGCATGATTCTAAGAGCAAAAGGAGTTTACCTAGTCCCTATAATTTTGCGTTGAACTGACAGCCTATCTGTTTTACCTGGATTCTTAGAGCGTTAGGCATTTAAGCCCCAAAATCACTTTGTGATAGAAAATGTAAAGTCTTAGAACTAAAAGGACTGGAAATATCATTTCCTTGGACTTCAAATAATATCATACATGCCAGTTTAGGCTGAGCAGAGAACATTGGCTGCACTCTTTAGACATGTCTAAGAAATGAAATTATACATGGGAGTAACAATCAATCAAACTAACAATTACTGAGTGGCAAGCTCTCTTCTCCATCTGCTAAATTTACATTAAATCTGCTAAAATTATTTATAGTAGCTCATTTCGTCCTTAAAAATAATGAGTCTGATAGTGTTATCATAGGGGTTAAGTTCTTTGTCCAAGATCATAAAGCTGAATGCGGGAGCTCGTACTTAAAACAGAGGTATCTAACTCCAAATCAATGTTCTTTTTATAATATCATGCTTCTTCCATCTGTAAACTTTCTGGTATTTAACCATTGTTTCCTTATGAAAAATTTTATTCTATTCTAATCTAACTCTCATTCATTGCCATTTAAGCCTGTTTACTTGAAATCTGTTCTTGTAAAGTTTTGAAACAGGTGGTCACTGTCCTTGGTTTAAGAACTCCCTCACACACAGGACTCGGAGATAATTAAATCCGCTATCAGCAATTTCTTCTTTTGGCTGAATAAGCCCTTTTCAACGTTTCCTTAAAAAGATTTCTGTCCCTTTAAATATCTTGCAGCATCCCCATATCATGTTGACTTTTACAGCTGGAATACTGGCAAATGGTTTTTTTTTAGACTCATTTATAACTCCAAGGACCAACTCTTCCTCCCATCCCCATAATGTTCTTTAACCAACTGTCTTCTATTTAATGCTTAAGCAGCTTGGTTCTCCCATGCAGCATTTTGTCCTCATTGAGTTTCATTATGTTTGCTGTGACTTTCCTCCAATTTGCCAAGAAGCTGCTTCTATTTCGAAGGAGTACTGCAGATCATTTACCATTCTGGCGAAATCCTTCGCCTCTTCTATTTCAGTGTATGTCCCTGCTTGAGAGGTGCCTGTCATGGGCTAAAATGTGTCGTTCCCCCCATCTCGGAAAATCCACGTGTTGAAGTCCTAACCCTCAGTCCCTCAGAATATGACTGTGTTTGGAATTAGAGCATTTAAAGGTAATTAAGGTTAAATGAAGTCATTGGGATGGGCTCTAATCCAATATGACTGGTGTCCTTACAGGAAGAGATTAGGACACAGACATGCATAGAGTTAAGACCATGTGAAGACAATAAAAAAGCCACCTACAAGTCAAGGAGAAAGGCCTCGAAAGAAACCAACCCTGCCAACACCTCAATCTCAGACTTCTAGCATCCAGAATTGTGACACAAATTTTTGTTGTTTAAACCACCCGGTCTGTGGTAGTTACTATGACAGCCCTAGGAAACTAATACAGCTCCCTATAATGTCTCATTTCACTAACTGTATTATTAATTATGTAAAGAGCCCTATATATACCAATATCATGTACCCCTAATACTGATAGGGGCCTATCACTTTGGCGGTATTCATGCCAAAAATGCATCAACTCTACCCATAAGTAGGCATAAGACAATCTTAAATTGTGAGGCATTCTCCAAAATAACTGACCAGCGCTCTTCAAAATGTCAAAGCCATGAAAGTAAGGAAAAATCAAGAACTGCCACAGAATGTCCCAGAATGGGAAAAACTAAGGAAATATGACAATTAAATGCAACGTGGGATCCTGGATTGGATCCTGGCAGAGAAAAAGGATGTTAGTGGAAAACTGGTGAAATTGCAATAAAGCCTATTCTTTAGTTGACAGCATTTTACCTATGTTGATTTCTTACTTTTGATAAATGTATTATTGTTGGGCAAAATGTTAACATTAGGAAAAGCTGAGCAAAGCGTGTATGAAAATACTCAGTTCTATCTTTGTAATATTTTGGCAATCCTAAAATTGTTTCCAAATTTTTTAAAGCAAAATATAAATTCATAATAATGAATAATATATAATAAATAATGCAAATCATAAATAATGTTTCATAATATAAATATTTCATAAAATTACATATTATAAATATATTATAAAATGATACCTATTACAAATAATAATATAAATAAATAAAATATATGAAGCACTAAATAACCACCAGGAAAGAAAAAACACATTTAATCACTGAAGTATCCTCTGAAATAAACTCTATATTAAAGAAGGGAGGAGAGAAAGAAGAAGCTAATATTCATTGAGATCTGTTGGATGATAGGCCCAAGCACTTAATCCTCACAACAACACTGTCACCTGTGAAATGTGACAACTGATGAAACAGAAGCTCAGAAGTATCTGAGTAACCCATCCAAGGTCACATACCAAGTGACAGACCTAGATTTCAGACCCAAGACCATTTAAATCCAACATACCATGCTTGTTCTACGGGTTGGGTAATAATTTATGTCCTCACCCACTAAACATTTATCTAGTTATCTGTTCTAACTCCGTGGTTCCCATTCTTGGTCGCACATTAGGAATCACCGGGGGAGTTTTTAAAACTCTTGAGGTCCAGATCCCACCCCAGGAGATTCTGATGTAACTGTTTTGGGGTTCAACCTGATCTCAGGCTCTTAAAAATCTCCCCAGATGATTCAACAAGTAGAGAATAGTAACGCTACTTGTTTTTCAATGTCACGGTCATACAGAACTGAAATCTTCCCAGAGATAGGGCTGTCATATCTATCATTTGTCTAGGAGTAAGCACATAACATCAAAATCAATTAAATTTGACTTGTGCAACATATTCCTTATGGTAACAACAAGAAGAAATTCTTTAAAAAACACATGGAGAACAGGGACCAGCTGTAGAAGTGCTATCATCAGCAAACTGCACAAGTGCTAAGAATTTAGAGGCAGCTGACTTGAGAGAGAAATCTCAAAACGCTTACAAATACAGAGAAGAAAGTAGCAATCTTTTGACCAGAAGTCAAATGACTTATGTCCCTGATTTTAATTTCCTCTGGTCCCTTTAAAATGGCAGAGCGAAAGTATCAAGCTATGTAAGACTCTAATTGAAAATAAACATTTTCCTACTTTTGAGCAGAATTAAAGCTGGAAAAAACTGAATAGCTTCAAGGTGAGGAATGAAACGAGAACGCACCATCAAGAAGGTTGCAATGAGGATATTTGGAAACCATTCCATTTGCTGAATTGTCAGCCATGCAAGCACTTATAGACAATTACAACCTTAGAAAACAAATAAAAAGTGTGTAAGTAGGCACTTTGATACTTCTTCCTAATTATAGGGTTTAGGAGCTGGATTCTAAAAATACAAATAGAGGCAATGTGAACAATAGTAACCCTGAAATGAGGTTATGAAGCTTATTAGCTGAACATAATTACACAGCTGTGACATGTTGAAGAGACCCCAGCCTGAGGCACACTTCCTCTCCTCTTCACTATGGGGTCTTACAGCAAGGGTGCCACCTTTTCATTTTAGCAGAATTTTCGTACTTTTAAAAAATACAATTTAGGTTCAATCATATGGGACTGCCAATATTTGACCTGCGAAAATGGCAATTCCTTATTTTGAGTGCCAGTATGAAGATCTCCTGCATCTCCCTTGGTTTTCTCGGGGGCACAGACTTATTTTTCTAGAGCCTTTGAAACATCCGTAGCACCAACCAACCACAGAGCTGTGAATCCTAGAGCGTGCTTACTTAGGAAAGGCATATGCAATAAATGAAAGGAACTCATCTAGCTGTAGAGAAAAGCTGTATTTTCTAAAATCTAACCGACTGAAAAGCCCTGGAAACCACTATTTGTGACATTTAGGCCAAATAAAGTTTCATTCCGGTAATTGGCCTGGATACCAAATTGCACTGGCAAATCAGCTGACTGTCTGGGGTTGATAGAGATGGTTATTTACTGTCCCTCCTGATTTTTTTGTACAAAGCTTTGGAAAGTCGTTGGTTTAGAGTTCTCTTCCTCTCTCTTCCCCCTGCTTCAATCTCTGTCACACACATGCTCACACAAAAGAAGGCTTGTAATTAACAATTTTACATACCATGACTTACAAAGGCTAATGATTGACTTTTTTTTTTAGCTGTAAGAAAAAAGAATCTCAGAAAAAAAAAGAGCAATCCACAAGAAAGGCACAAACTAATTCTGAGTTGTCTATTTTTTTGTTCTTTAGTAATGAAAGCCTGTGTACGAACTCCTATGTCACACAAACATTTTATCTTTGAAAAGTCAAATATGGGCTTGGCAGATTTTTCTCATATATGCCAAAGAGAGATTTACCTAGGAGGTTTCATTCGAAAGAAGAACTGCAAAGTTCTTCAAGACTTCGGGCAGCAAACTGCAGGATAGAATAATAAAAGCTCACATTTGTTTCGTACTTGCCATGTTTGCTGTTCTAGTGCTTTAAACATATTACCTATTTAATCCTCACTACGATCTTAGGAGGCTGGTACCATGTTTATTCCATTTAGTGGAGACATGAGAGGCGTCAATAGGTTACTTGCCCAAAACTACATGCTTCTTAAGAAAACACAGCCTGGGCTCTGTCCCAGGTGGCCTCTCCCCAGGACAAGTGTTCAGACTCATGACTCTCCTGCCTCACTTGGGTAGCTTATGGCAGCCAACTTGCTGCCATGCATCCACAATATGCCATAATCACTTAACCCAGTTGTGTACTATTTTGATGCATATAGTAGGTTATTAGCATCTATCTTAAGTATTGTTCAATGAAAAAAAAAAATGAGAGGCATTAATCTTCCAAAGAGGCACACATTAGAAGTTTCTTTTCTTATGTTTATTGCAAGTTCATTGTGTAAAAGAATGCTGGTCAAAAACACAGGAGGATGTGCCCAATGCATTTGTACTGTGTTTCTAAATGACATGCTAGCAAACAACTTCAGACTTTATAATTATTGTAATTTATTAAACAATTTTATTGTTTTGTGTTTGGAAACCAATTAATTGAAATGACTTATAAGTATAATCATTAAATAAGAATTGGTTGGACTCACGTTTTATCAAAATAAGAGTGAATACAAAGTGAGACGTCTTCATTTTAATTGGAAATATTCCACTGTTCTGGAATTCATTTGTTGGGGAATGTCAACAATGAGAAAAAAATTTATCTGTAATAAATGCGGTCAGTGTAATTGGATTTCATGATACTGAACTAGCTGGAGAATGATGATGCTTTATGGGCAAAATACTCTTGTAATATGAACATGAGTAGTCCCTGTGGTAGCTTTGAATCCAGTCTTCACGAAGTGCAAAATTGGGGTAACAGGCTTAGCGTATTTAATGCATGTGAATAGTTTGGATTACTGCAGCCAAGATACAACTGCATGTTTGGGAATGAAGTAAGTTTGGAAGCCCACAGGTTCTGTTATCACGCAGTCATCTGGAGGGCTGCAGCAGCCTCCTAAGTTGTCTCCCTAATTCCATGTTGTTCGCCCTCTGCAGTCGACTCTCAACACAACAGCCAGCAAAATGCAAGTTCCTCTCTTGAAGTGTACCATCACAGGAAGAACACAGTATAAAATCCCAACCATGGCCAACAAGGTCCAGCCTCCTTTCTGCTCCACCCACACTGGCCTCTTTGTCACCGGTCCTCACACTCGCCTCGTGGGCTCCCACGAGGAACAGCAGCCTTTGCACCTGCTGTTCCTTCTGCCTGGCATGCTTTTCCAGAAGAATTTCAAATGGCTGGACTCTCACTTCATCTGGGTGCTCAAATGTCACCTCCTCAGAGGCCCTGCCATTCACCCCATCTCAGAGTTCACGTCACCCACCCTAGCATACTCTCCAGGAAGTTAACTCATTTTATTTCTCACTTACTTTTCACCACCCCCTCGAGGGCATGTACCATTTGTTTGTTTGTTTGTTTCCTATCTTTCCCACTGGGGAATGAATTCACTGAGAGCAAGGACTTTTTTCTGGACCCAGGACCCAGAACAGTGCTAGGTATGTAACAGGCACTCTCTAAAAATTTTTGAATAAATGAATGAATCTAAAAAATTGAGTGAAAGCCTATGAATGAACAGCCCATTTTGATTCAAAGTGAAATATCAGAATTAGAATAAAGATGGGGGCCTCATCCCTAAAAGAAAGCAGAGTTTGCAAATTCATGGATTCTATATGGATGCCCACTTTCCAAAAACCTATAAAACCTTGGAAAAATATATGTGTTCCTAAGAAATAAGCAAGGGAGATCTTTTGTATTTTCTCTATCAATCATTGATGATTTTCGTTTCAATTATATTTATTTCATTTTAGTGCTGTTACTTACTGTTAAGTATGTATGCCTCTCTCAATGTCCACATTAGCCATGTATTACCTATGATGTTATGATAGTATTGTATAAGCTAGGTGGTAGAACCAGATGCTTAAGAAAACAAGTAAAAAGGAAAAAACATGCTTTAAAAATAAAAGATAAATGGGAGTGTTACCTTCTATTATTACCTCTTGCTAGTTTGTTATTTTGGGTCCCTCCTATCTTACACTTTACTAGTTTGCACTGGATTCCAAGAGTATACACACACCTCATTTGGAGGATATAAGTGGGGGGATGGTGTGTGCATTCCTAGACAGGGCTCAAAGAGAATCAGCAGTAATGCAAGTCACATGACAGGAAGTCCCCATGGAGATGCCTCACACAGTGGCAGTTGCTCCTTCACCCTCCTCAAAACTCTCCTGGAACCATGAAACACTTTCCTCTATAGATTCCTCCAGATGACATTCTCAACTGTTGAACATCCTGCCCAGTCTGCAGTGACACACATGGACCCTTCCTAATGTCAAAGGACTTCTACCAATCCCTAACTTACTGATAAATATTATCTTTTTATTTTCTAGAACAACACTTGGAGGACTCTCATGCCACTTTTATAAAACCCACATTTCAACATCCAAAAGAAGCTCTTGTTTTGCAGAAAAGTTCACCAAAGTACAAAACATGTGACAAAGAGGGAGAACATTGCAGAGCAAAGTTCATGCGTTGCAGAACCCACAACTCAGAACAGCACGGTGGGCTCACTGGCTGGGAGAGTCTGTAGTGTGATGCGCTAATGCAGCCTGGCCGGGAGCGTACGGTACACTCTGCCGTAGCTCTCAGAGCACACGGCAAAGAGCGCATATTAAGAGTGTGCTGTAATTTTGTTTTAATTACAAAAATACTTCTAAGATAAATAGTGCTAAAAGAAATCAGTGTTAGGCAGGGAAGCATGAAACGTGCAATATATTTAGAAGAAGGTGATAATTATTTCACAAATGATGAAACAAATTATGTAAAGATATGAAAAACTGAATTGTGGAGAAAATGAGCCAACGCACAAAAACATGCATTCATTCAATAAACATTTACTTATCTTTGTGCCAGAGGGGGGCACTCAGCCAATACCTGAATTTATAAACTAGACGTATAAAAACATCTGTAAAACCTTGGGGAAAATATATGTGTTCCTAAAATATAAGTAAGGGAGATTTTTTGTATTGTTTTCTATTACTCATTGATTATTTTTGTTCTTGACCTTGAAGAGCTTGCAATCTAGCCTGTTAAGACGGATATGCAAACAAACAATGTGTTGATTGTTTTACTAGAGCTGTTTGCAAAATATTATGGGAACATGGAGGTGGAAGACATCAAATTCCCTTTGGTGAGTCAAGAACACCTTTACTATAGATTACTAAGCCAGAACCTAAGGAGATGAGTGCAAGCAATTGGGCAAATCAGGCACAGAGAGCTTTCCAGGTAGAAGCAGCACGTACAAAGGTGAGACAGAAAATGGCGCATACATGTGACTGCATGCCACTGAATGTAGCAGAGGTCAGGTCATAAAGGGCCTTATGTACCATGCTAAGGAGGAGCTTGGTCTTAATCTTGAGTAAAATGGAGAGTCATTGAAAAATTTTAAATAATGGAGTATTATGATCAGATTTTCAATTCAACTGTAACAGACTATAAAGCAGTACGGTCCTTTTCCTTTCACTGAGAATTTGGGACATTGACAATACCCTAAAATTCTCCACCAAGGAGAGAGGAAGTCATGAATGAATGGATGACTTAGTATTTTACAAATCTCTGTTCTCTTCTGCGGTAACAAAGCAATCCTAATTTTATAGCTAATCTATACAAAAGGTGTTTTGTGCAATAATTCAAAAAACTGAGGTTTTAATAATTCAGTGGTAATTAATATTAACATTTGTTATTAGCTTTCTGATGTAACTCTAATTTCCACCCATTAAATAACCTCCAGGGCAGTTAACATAACAGAGTCTGGCATCTGTCAGGAACTCTCAGTAAAGCATCACAAACAGTAAATTATATGTGGCTAAATTTCCTTAAAAGTGGCAGAAAAACAAGAATTAAATTGCATGAAAGGTGTTAGTTTCTACTGTACAGCAAAGTGAATCAGCTATACGTATACATATATCCCCTCTTTTTTGGATTTCCTTCCCATTTAGATCACCACAGAGCACTGAGTAGAGTTCCCTGAGCTACACAGTATGTTCTCATTAGTTATCTATTTTATACATAGTATTGTAAAGCAACTATACTCCAATAAAAATTAATTAAAAATAATAATAAAGTCCCAAAACATGCTGGACACTAGAAATGCACTTTGCATTGCATTGTGGAATCTGAAAAAAAAATTGCATGAAAGGTGATAGCGGGGTAGAAGAGAAGGCCAAACTGGAACTAAAATAACTGAGGTTCAGAATACAAGCTCATTCACTAACTGTGGAAACCTCAGCAAAGGGTTCACACTGACTCGACTTCGCTCCATCCAGCCAAAGTGGGAATAACAACACTACTCTCTGACTGTCCAGAACTGTTTCCCAGACCAAATGAAAGGCATGCTGATAGGTCAAAAGCACCACATATCCATCTATATGGCCTTCCTAGTCTAGGTTATGAAGACCTGCTTATCACATCCATGTACAGAACATAAGGCAGCATAAAAAGGGCAAATATGGGCTCTGCTGTGATGAAACCGTCAGAAATCCAATACTAGTGCATATTTGATCATCAAGTATGAGCTATTTTTAAATATTTAAGATGTGTATTTGTTGGTTTAAAGATAGCTCTTCCTCAAATAGTCACCTACTGGCAAAAGAAATAAAATGAAATTTTCAAATACAATTCCTTACCCAGCAGAGTCCTTCCAAGTGTTATATTACAGTGCATTCAGTAAATTTCTCATGAATCAGATAAAGAGACAGGATGGGGGATAATGAAGAGGAAGATATACAAAGATCCCCAGGAAAGTAGACATAACACAGGGACCCTTTCAAACTCAAAAATTTGACTTTTTTTTTTTCACTTAAAGATGTATCATGAATCCCTTTATGTAAATGCAAGTACTCACCAGGTAGTTTCCAGAACCCTTTCCCCGCCCAGACAGAATGAAGTTGATGAGAGTATAAAGTTCCAGGGCAGGCAGATGTCAGCTGTGTGTGGATTGCTGCTGGCGGCTGGAGGACTTGAGGAAAACCCCCAGCAAGAGAGGAATGGAGAAGCAGGTCACAGACAAGCTGATGGTGCCCCAAAGTTATATACAAGATTGTCATGAATGATACAGCAACCCCTCTGATATCGGTTGATTTGTGTCCCCCAGAAGATATATTGACATCCTAACCCCTGGTACCTGTGAACGTGACCTCATTTGGAAATAGGGTCTTTGCAAATGTCATCAGGTTAAGATGAGATCATTAGAGGAGCCCCTAATCCAACATGACTGGTGTCATAAGAAGAGGGAAATGCCACGTGGGCACAGAGACACAGGAGGCAAAGACAGCCATGTGACAATGAGGCAGAGATTGGAGTGATGCCTCTACAAGCCAAGGAATGCCAAGGGTTGTTGGCAAACACCGGAAGCTAAAGGAGGCAAGGAAGGATTCTCCCCTACACATTTCAGAGGGAGCCTGACCCTGCTGACACCTTGACTTTGGACATCTGTACTCGAGGCCTGTGAGATAATAAAATTCTGTTGTTTTAAGTGACCCAGTTTGTGGTACCTCGTTAAGCAGCCTTAGGAAACTAACACACCCTCATATACAAATTCATCTATCTAGCGATCTATCTCTCTACGTATTTATCTATCTACCATCATCAAAATACCATGCCAAGTAGAGCCGGTGCTTTTGTAAATACTATATCACAGAACCCAGCTATTCTCAGTCCAGGCCCAATCCAGTGCAAACTGATCAAGTTTATTTATTTTTTACATTGGTTGTTCCATTTTCTCCCTATACTTTTATGCAGTTTTAGTATTAAGGTCTCCTCCTGCTACAAACACTTGAAGGATGATTTCACATCAAAATGGAAAAAGAACTCATAATTAGTAATTTACATTTGTTGATTAATTACGTTTTAACTGAAAAGCATTCACACTAAATTGTTACAACTGAATATTTTTATGATCTTTTCCTTGCCTGCATCATTACAGAATGAAAGGCTTTTCTCCTCAGTAAAGGAATTTCAGCATCTGCCTATTCAACTGACACTTGAAAAAAAGTCTGATTTAAAATCCGTAAAAAACCTCAAGACAGTTAATCCATCAAGAAGGCATTTATGGGGGCCCTCCGTGCCCTGGTGCTAAGCTTTAGGCTTCCAGAGATGCAGACCAGGGTCTTTCAAGGCACTCCTGCCTTGAAAGGATTGCCAGTCAGCTGGGAAGAGTTTGGTCTCCAGGAGGCTGGGCCAGCAGGATTCTGAAGCGTGTGATGACTCAGTGAAGCCTGGAATTGCAGCTGAGAAACAGGAATCTGACCCAAAACAGACAGCAAGGCCCTGCTGCTGCCTGAGAGTTCAAACAGTACATTTTCTCGAGTTTCCACGCACTGTCACTGCTTGCATCATCTCTTCAAGCCATTTCTTCTCCACTTCAGAATTCAGGGCTCCTGGGAAGTGGTTGGGAAGTCAACAAACCACTCGCATCTCTTGTGGTGCTTACCGGGATACAGGCAGAGAGGGGAGGTCTGGATTGCTGAGCCCTACACTTGGAGACAGAGGGGCTTATCTTTCATCCCTGCTCTGAGCCTGAAACTGCATTCCCAGCTTTGGATTACAATTCATCCAGAGCTAAATCCACAGCTCAGAACTCACCGAGAAAGACAGAAGATGCAATTTAATGTATATCTCTCTATATAATCAATCCTCATTATTTGCAGATTCCATATTTGCAAAATCACCCACTCGCTAAAATTTATTTGTAATGCCAAGATCAATACTCCTGGTGCTCTTGCGATCATTCATACTGAATGCTCAGAGCAGCAAAAATTCTGAGTCACCCAATGGGCATGTTCCCAGCTGAGGCTGAACAGGCGACATTCTGCCTTTTTATTTCAGCTCTCCTGCTGCAAATAAGCGTCTTCTTCATGCTCTTTTGAGTGCCATGTTTTTTGTTTTTTGGTTTTTGTTTTTACAGTTTGGTGCTTTTTCTTGGTAATTTTGCTGCTTAAAATGGTCCCCAAGTGTAGCGCTGAAGTGCTGTCTAGTATCCTAAGCACGAGAAGTACAAAAAGACTGTGATGTGCCTTATGGAGAAAATATGTGTGTTAGATAAATTTCCTTTCAGGTATGAGTTATAGCGCTGTTGGCCGTGACTTCAATGTTAATGAATCCACAATAGATATTAAATAAAGTGTCTTTAAACAGAAACTTACATAAAACAAGGTTGTGTACTGATCAGCTGATGAAAATGCCGTGACCAGAGATTTGCAGGCATCTAAACTTGCAATTAGTATTCACTAATTCTAGGAGCAATTAGCATTCACTAATTCAGTGTTCACAGCAACTTTATAGAACATAACTACCACAAATAATGAGAATAGACTGTCTCTATACATATGCATACATATATATGTGAAATCGACTCTATATACACATATAAACATACTTATATGTGTATATATTTATACTGTTATATATTACACGTCATATATAGGTTATCTTATGTTCTATGATGTTATAGTTTTTCACTATGCTGGGCTCTATATAAGATGGTGGCTAGCAAAACAGATATGGGGCTCCACCTCTCATGGACCTTAAAGTCTAATAAAGGAGTAAAATATTAATTAGCAAGGCGCTTTGGGCTGCCAAATCGAAAGACATATTCACTAATCAGCTTCATCAGTAGTAAAAGTTGATGTGTTTATCTTCACTGTTTGATTCCTCTCTGTCTCTCCACTGGCTGTGAGGTAGGGCAAGAAAGAAGCGTGTACATGAGGACGTAAGCTCAATGTGGCAGGGATCTTTGTTCATTTTGCTCTGAACGCCCAGCTCCTAACACAAGTTATCTTGTACACAGTGGTCACTCAATAAATGAATAATATTATTGGCCCACCAAACACACCAACAACTTTAAGAAGGAGCAGAAGCAAACTGCAAAATAAAACTACAAAACAGGGGGCTTCCCTGGTGGCGCAGTGGTTGAGAATCTGCCTGCCAATGCAGGGGACATGGGTTCAAGCCCTGGTCTGGGAAGATCCCACATGCCGCGGAGCAACTAGGCCCCTGAGCCACAACTACTGAGCCTGCACGTCTGGAGCCTGTGCTCCCAACAAGAGAGGCTGTGACAGTGAGAGGCCCACGCACCACGATGAAGAGTGGCCCCCGCTCGCCCCCGCTCGCCGCAAGTAGAGAAAGCCCTCGCACAGAAACGAAGGTCCAACACAGCCAAAATAAATAAATAAATAAATAAATAAAAAGAAACTACAAAACATATTCATGGATCTGATAATAATTCTATTAATTCCTGTCTCTTGCTAAGAATTTATGAACGTGAGCTGGCAGAAGAAAAGTAGACCCATGCCTCTGCCAATAAGCAAGCAGGCCAGCCCTCTAAGGACAGTGGAAATCAGTAAATGAGCTATCCAAAAACACACGTGGCAAGTTTACTCTTCAAAAAGAGGATTCTTCTTTGTGACGACCTAATACCTTTATGTTCTCCAATCAAGTTATTGAGTTCAGTTGCTCAATAAATTTGGCCTGCATAACCAGCAATGAAAATACTTTAAGCACTTCAGAGATGATTGATAATGGTAAATGCCATTAATGAAAAAAAAATCCATAAGTTGTTTTTGTTGTTTTTTTAAATCATAACCCTCCGCTTATTGACTGCAAAATTTGTACCATTCCAGCTATTAATCTTAGTATTACGCTAAATACGGTATCCCCAATCCAACTCTGAAAATGATTAAAAAATTTAAGACAGAAAAATATTTTTTTCGGTTGACTGCAAATGTATTTTAATGCATGCATCCCAAGATATTGGCAACACCAACTGGATGAAAAGAGGCAGTTTGGCCAGGTGCCATTTTGCCAGTAACTAAAAAAGCCAAGGACTGCTTTGCAAATCTCCTAAATAAAAGAGCAATCTAGTTTCTGGCAAGGAGATCAGCAATGGCCATTTCATATAAATGAATCTGTCGTGATTTCATTTGCACACAAGCTCGATCATCCAAAATAGCAGAAACAACAGGCTGTGGTGTGGCTTTTCTTTATCTGTTTTTGATAGACGGCATCTCCCTCTCCTGCCCCAAATGATGACTGCCATCAATGAAAAACTGTCCTGTGAAACTGCATGAAAATTATTCTCAATTTTAATAGTCAACTGACTTATTAGCAAAGAGAAACTGTCCCTTTTATTTTGTTAGTGCTTTACAGATTCCTAATACAAGATCAAGTACAAATGAGATCTTCTCTTTATACATCTTCATCAAAATAAGATAAGTGGAGTATGACAGACTATAAAGCACATTCTTTGCTTATTGGTATGCCCACCTGTTCCAGATCATTTGCAGGGCTGCCAGTAACAGAAGAAGTGGCGTAAATGAAACATGTCTTTTATCAGCAAGATTCTCTTGCAAGATCCGTAGAGAACATCAACCACTGTTTTCTAAAGCCAATCAAAGGTCTTCTGTGCCCACATGCGCATCTCGACAGCTATGCAAGCTGGTCTTATTTTCCCCAACTCAGGCTATTCCAGTCACGTGGTACCTAAGCTGCTTCATTAGGCAGACCAGCAAAGACAGTGTTCAGGAAACGGTGTGCCCTTCATTCCGAATAAAAGCAGAGCACTTTATTTTTTCTTTCCTTTAAAAGGCAATGAAAATTGCTGTAGCTTAGCAAGAGGATAATGGAAGTGCATCACTGGGCTATGGGAGGCTTAAGAATTGTATTATATTGTGTCCTTTTCATCAACATGACTTGGGAGCTCCTCACCAATTCCTGAGATTTCCCAGGCAAAGGAATCAGATGACTCTGCCCCCTCCTCATCTGCTCCCACCCCATCTGTACTGAACATCATGTTCCCAGACAACTTTCCTAAGGAGCTGTAATTTTCTGATTCATGTTACACTGTGAGGAGATTCAGAATGGTTGAGCAGGTCACCCCATTCCCTAAAGAACCATAATTGCAAGACAGAAATATCCCAGCCTGAGTTTTTTAAGTTATGTATAGAATATTCTATTTTTAAATCTACCTTTTTGAGTAGTTAATTATTTATAACTATGAAGGCTCAGTTAAGAAAAATAAAATTTGTTGAATCCTCAAGTAATGTTTGGGGTTGTGTGTGTATTTTTTTTTAAGGGAGGGGGAGTTTAATTTCTTGCTCAAATATCACAGGGTTCTAAGAAAGGCTCCATCACTTCTTATAAAACACACTATTTTTTTTGGAACACCTAAGAGTCAATTCTGTGCAAAATGAAAACAAGCCCATATTTACTCAGCAAGAAGTAGCACTGGGTTGAGAAAGAATACTGAAACATGAATCCAGGGATTTGAGTTGAAATTGAAATCATGAAAGTAGCTAAAATTTGGCTTTGTGTAAATATACCTTTTGGGACCCCATATTTTGCATACACAAATTAAAGGGTCAGACTAAATGATGTTAAGATCCCTTCCAACTCTAAAATTCCACTATTCTAATCAACTAAGGAGAAAAGTGATTTAAAATCATGTCTTAATTTGCTATATTTAACACTTGGTAAGCCACAATGAAACAAATTTTCTCTCTGAAAAAAATGATCTATGTGAAAATTTTATTTTTTTAAATTTATCTCCTTAATACATATTATTAAAATACCTCATTTCTTAAAGGTAGGACTAGGATTAAATAAGGCCATTAGCAGAGAATTAGAAGAACTGTAACAAAATAAGCAAAACTAAGTCTCTTTCTTATTTTTTGACTTTGCCATCCTCTGAAGGAAATTTGGCTATTGTCCAGTTTAATTTATGTAACACTTTGTTGCTGTGTTTAACACGTTTGCAAACATGATATGCATTCATAATTGAAACCTAAGTTCTAACAGTCTATTTTTCATCTTATCAAAAGTTAGCTGTTAGAAGAAAGGAATTCCACCATGGATTTTGGTAAATCAAATGCTAGTCAGCAACAGGATCCAAAATATTCAAAGGACAACTATATGGGGCATCAATAGCTGATAAGGTTCTAGTCTGATGATGTTTACAAATCGTAAGAGATGGATTTAGACCCAAAACGTAAATCATAACAATTATCCCATGACATATACTCAGGCTTTCAATATCCACCAAATACGATATCATCTGCACAACTGTAACCTTCATAAGCCAATTCAAGAAGGATTTGAGAAGTAAAACAAAACCAAACATGCAGTGAATACCTGAATGCTGTTGAAATTAAATAGTAAAGATTCCTTCTGAAAATTAAGTTTTGCTGCAATATCCTCTATAAATTCTCAAAATTAAAATTCTGCAAGAATTAATGGATGGTTTGAAAATTCTTCAGTGATATTGAACAAGATAATGCATTGGTTTTTCCATCTCTTTCACCCCCAATTTTCTCTGACCACATTTACTAAGATTATCCTTCATGCCCCGTGGTACCAGGTGTTTTGCTGCTCATTCTAAAGATAAAATTGTATGCTTTCACCTATTGAAGTTCATACTGTGCATACCCATTTGCTTTATTTCTAGATGACTTTATTTTCAGAAGTGTTCAAGATACTGTTATTCATAAATTTAAGAAACACTTTGCCTAATCAGTGAATAATATTCATGAAGAGATGAAGCAATATTGAGTCCGAGGCTGGAATCCCAAATTCCAATTAAAAACAATGTCAGCTGATGGTGAGAGTGAAACACAGAGAACATCCCTTCAAAAGATCCTTCATATAAGAGTGGGCTCACATAACATGCTCATGTGTCCATGTCTCCACAGTGCATTGATGGACATGTTCTCTGGGCCTGAAACAAAGATAGTCCATTTTCACTCTCAGTAAGAGAGAGAGAGAGGGACTTGGAAAACGGTGGGAAGAGGGGATACTGCATTTTTTGTACTTTCTTTCTTCAATTGTTTATTCAGTAAATATTGATTAAACACTATGTCTAAGGCTTATATTTACATATAAACATATAATTTACATATGAAAAACATATTCTGAATTGGAAATTTGTAGGATTTAATGGGATTTATTTTCTATAAAAACTCCCTTTCAAATTGAGCTGGAGATGTTTCTACTGAGTGCCTACAAATTACTGCAAGAAAGAGATCCAGTCAAAACCATACTTTTCTCACTCATCATCTCTGTGGCTTTTCACACTCTCGTCTTGTAGAAATTCTCTCTTTTATGACTTCTATAATAGATTCTCTTAATGCTCCTCTTAGCCCTCTGGCCATTATGCCTGACCATTTCTATCTAAGTATCTCCTAAATCCATCTTATTCTCTAAATGTCAATGTTTCTCACAGTGATATCAGCCACCCCCTTTTCCACAAAAACTCTCCCTAGGATGTACTCTCATTCCCGCCCTTGACTTAGAATCTTTATCTCCAATCTAGATTTTCTTCCTGGGCTCTAAAGACATTTTTAGTCCACTGCTGAACCTCTCTTCTTAGTAATTCCTCATGCTTGACCAAGTCCATCACCTTTCTGTTTCCTAATCCGTTTCTCCTTCTACATCTCCTGTCTGTAGAAAGAGCTCCACCACCACCGTGATCCAACCTTGAAACTTCAAGTCATCTTCTTCCTTCCTCTCGCTCACCCCTCCCTTATTCATTTACCACCTAGCCCTGTTGTTTCTACCACTTTTTACATTTCAAATCCATCTTCTATCCATCCCCACTGCCACGTCCTTTGTTTTTGTCTTTATTATTTCTCGTTTGAACATCTGCAGTGGCTAATTCATCGTCCTGCCCCTAATCAGAGTTCCCACCAATCCCTCTTCCAGGTTGGTAGTGAAGCAGCCTTTCTAAAACATAAATCGGAGTGTGTCACTCCTGTTCCATAAAACCTAAATTGGCTCTTGTACTTTGCAAGATGAAATCTTGGCTCGACACAGGAATCAGACCTTGTTCACTTTTTGGACTCATCTCCTACCATTCTCTCCACCCCAACCTCTTGGCTCCAGCCCCACCAAAATTCTTGCAGTCCCCAAATGTGCCCTATTACTTCACCCATCTGAGCCTTTGCAAATATCTTGCCTTGCTTAGAATGGTTTTCTCCCCATTTCAGCCTATTTAGGTCTTAAAATATTTTCCATGTTGGGGGGATTTTTATTCTAATCTTCCCCAAATGAAATCTTTTGCCTTTCATTAAATTTTGAAACTAGCTAAGATCATCAACATGTAGATTATTATTTTAAAAAATAAGTTTTATTTGATTGTTCTGGAATAACTTATCATGCATCTCAGTTTTAGTCTTGAACTCTAGTTGGCTTCACTTGGTTGCTTCTTTTGCCTAAATCTCACCAACGATGGTTTGTGTGTTCTCTGGCAGTGAGGTCGAAGAGCTTCAATCCAGAAATCCAATATCCTCATTCCTAGCTTTGAGCTCCAAGGTTCACATAAAATTTCAAATTGTGCAGCAAAGCATTTCTCACTACTAATTTTTTTAAGATTTATTGTTTTATTCTCCTGTCATTTCTTAATTGTAGTGAATTTGGAAAATACGCCCTTTATAATGTAACTATGATTAGCATTTACATGTATTTGCTTTCAGTCTTTTTATCTACATTCCTATTTTAACAAGGTGATATTATTCTCAATGTATGTGCTATTTGTTTAATAGTATGTTATGTGGCACTTCCTGTACCATTAAATATTATACCTAAATGTGGCCAACTAATATTCCATTGGATATAATTGGAATAATTTGATTAACAATAATTAGGACTAACAAACCATAATGTAACACTTTCCTATTACAGACATTTAATTTGCTTTTCAATTTTTCACTCTTAGAGGTAACAATGCAACAAATATCCAAACGCTTTATTAGAGTGCTTTTTTCACAATTTCTCCCCAGGACAAAGTTCTGTTTTGTTTTTTTTAATCTTTATCTATTTGGTAGATAATATGAGGCATCTCCTTATGGCTTTAATTTTTATTTCTTTGAGTATCAGTGAGGTTGTACATGTCTTTACATATATATTGTCAATTTGCATTTCTTTGAAAAACTGATTGTTCATTTCTTCTGCCTATATTTAACTGAGAAATTATAATTTTCTTATTGATTTATAAAACACTTATATTGTATAGTATCATGAATCTTGACTTACTAATGCACATATTGTGTTTTTCACAATTTGTCATTTGCTTTTCAACTTTTGATTCTTTTGATTTATAGAAGCTGTAAATATTTACATAGTCAAATCCATCATTATTTTCATTGTTGTTCTTTTTACAGATATTATATACAGAGTATCTTTCTACATACGAATGTATGTGACAAAAAGTATTAACCTTGTGGTGCTTTTATGATATCTTTTTTACTTTTTTCCTCTTTTTCTTTTTACGTTTAACTCTATAACATCAATACACCTGGCATTTACACTTAAATACTGTTTAAGGTAGGAATGGAGCTTTTTTTCCCCACTAAAATTAACCTCATTACTACCTATTGAATAAACTTTTATTTTTGCACTTGTTTTTAAGACTATATTATCATAGACTATTCTATTTTGTGTAATGAATTCTTTTAGGAGCTTTCTGTTTCTAGACTCATTTTCAGGTCTTACTAATTTTGTGTCCTTGAATAAGTCAGTTCACTTCTTGATGTTTAATTCCATTATCTGTAAAACAGAGCTAGACCTACTTGCAAATCATTTTAAAGATCAGAGATGATTCATATGAAATGCTTATCACAGCACATAGAAATTTAGAAGCATTCAATAAAGAGAAGTTCCTATTTATTATTATTTTTTAATTGATCTATATCTCATCTTGTGCCAGTGCACAATGACAAACGCATTTTGAAGTTTACCATATGCTCTGACATATCAGCCATGGGAAAACTCTGACATGTTTACTTACCACATAAGCCTAATTATCAACACCCTGCACCCAGCAGTTATACATTTAACAAATATTTGGGCACTTACAATGTGCAAAAAACACTGTATTAGGCACCGTAGGGGATACAAAGATAAACGAGAACTAGGAGTTACTGTTCAGTATTTTTCTAGCCTCAGTGTGCTTCTGTTATGCACAATACAAATGCAATATTTTTTTATTCAACCAAATATTTATTAGCCCCCGCTATAATAAGACACAGTGCTAGGAGCTGAATACTAAAGCATAGAGTATTCTGTGCAGGATTCCCCATATAATTCTGCACATATCAGATGTGAACAAGCATCTCCAATCTGGGGAATTCATTGAGATAATCTCCCAACAATATTCAACTTGAATACCTTCTCCTTCACGAAGTCTTCCCTGATTTCCCCATTAGAGGTCATTACTGTTCACTCAGAATCCTCTTGTTTCTCTTTCATGGAAGCTCATGTAACACATTCTTCTGGCCTCCCAGAGTTTTTTTTTGTTTTTTTTTTTGGCTGCGTTGGGTCTTCGTTGCTGCACACAGGCTTTCTCTAGTTGCTGCGAGCGGGGGCTACTCTTCCTTGCGGTGCGCGGGCTTCTCATTGCGGTGGCTTCTCTTGTTGCGGAGCACTGGCTCTAGGTGTGCGGGCTTCAGTAGTTGCGGTGCACGGGCTTAACTGCTCCATGGCATGTGGGATCTTCCCAGACCAGGGATGGAACCCATGTCCCCTGCATTGGCAGGAGGATTCTTAACCATTGCGCCACCAGGGACTCTCTCCTCCTCGAGGTCAGATCTACATCTTTTTCACCTTTGCATCCTTAGCAAACACACTGTTCATTCAGTAACGAACACATAAAAATGATGCTCAGTTTCTTTCCTTACTTAGTATACGTTAGTTGAATGGACTTATATTGCATCTCATAGTTAAGTTACGTGCGTACTTGTACAGTATGCTCCAGGTTAGGGAACATTTTTCATTCATTATTGTGTATCCAATAGGCCATGTTGGTCCTCATATAGTGAAACATAAATATTGCACTTTATTTATACACTATATACTTTGAAATATGAATACCGGGGGGGAGGATAGAACATACTTACCATTATCAGTATTAAAAATGCATAAAATCCCAAATGTTATCAATATTGAAGTTCTGAGTTGTAACTAAATCTTCCCTGAATTCTGAGGCTTGAAATTTCATTTAGCTCCTAAGATTCTCATTATCTCCAGCACTTACTAGAATCTTTTTTTTACAAATCATTTTCAGTAATCATTCAACTGTTATTGAATTCAATATTACTCTTAAACTTTTCAAATGTTCAGGTATTATCCTCCACACCTAGAAAGTAACGTAAGTTCCTTACAGACAAAGACAGCTTCTTACTCTGCTGTACATGCCCCACGGTGTCTTGATCTTGCTAGGTCATCAAAAATCTTATTTACTGATTTAAGTAATTAGCACTTTACTCACGAATACATTTAATAGATTACCAAAGCGAATATAACCTATCCAGCCAGGTGTTTCAGAATCAATTTTGTTCTCAGAACCCCAAAGGACTTATTTATTCAATAAATAATTTGAGCATGTGCAAGACACTGTGCTAGGTCTGAGATATAAAATATGAACGTTTATTGAGCTCCTAATACGTGCTTGATATGGGGCACTTCACACCCCGTCCTGTTCATTGAAGCAACACAACTCTCTCAGGTGAATATTATTATGATTCCCATTCCACCAGTTTAAAAAAACCAAACAAACAAGGTTTTATAAAGCTGCCTAAATATAAACAGGTAGTGAACAGCTGAGCAAAGATACGATCCCAATCTATCCAAGAGCCAAGACTAATGTCTTAACCACTGTGCTACACGCCCTGGAGAAGTATATAAGGATTTATCGCTGAAGAGAAAAATTATGGCTTATCTTTGATCACATGAAATTGATAGAAACTTTATAAACAGCTCTTCCCTTTTAAGCTCAAAATTTCACAAAGAATATTTTGTTTCAATATTAACAAATTATTGCAGTGAGTTTCAATATTAACAAATATATCCATTTTAAAGATATTCTTAGATTTAAAATCAAACACTTTAGAATAACGTCACTTTTTAAATTCACTACATCGTAGAATGTTAATACAAATATCCAGAGGCTGAAGCGGAGAATAATTATTAGGATGCAACTTCTGCTGAGAACAAGAAAACTCTACTTCAAGTACAGTTGTGTATGTATCTTGTCTACAGAAAAGGCTTAATAAGTGTCGACCTAATGAGTCAATCTGAGAACACAGGGGACTTCCTATCCATTTTCGTCTCTCCTCCACACATCCCAAGAAAACAGTATGGATGGTCCAAATCAAAAGTCTATTTAGAGTAACCTCTGCCAACAAAGGTGCTAAATACCTGAGGTGCACTTCTATCTGTCTCAGAGATCTGCACTGTCCCCACCCCCTGATTCAGGAAAACACACTAGGCTTAAATAAGTTGTAGTGTTGCTTTCTTATACTGTATGTTCTTTTACCTGAAAAGAACACATGCCTTTTTAAAACTCATAAAACATTCCAAAGAAAATTGAGAATAAATATAGAGCCAGTGCCTACATTCCTGTTAGATTTGTGTAGGTTGAACATCTCCCTGGCTGTGAAGCGCAAATGATAGCTAAAACATTCTGATCCCAAGGTTCCAAAGCCAGATGGATCCACTTTGCACTTCTGTGTTCCAGTTTATAGCTAATGAACAGCACTGGTATTTTCACCAATATGAAAACAAAGTACTATAATTTCATGAACCCAAGCAAAATGTACAGGAATAAGTAATGGTTGTATTCACTAGTATTTGAGAATAAAGAAATCAGTATCACTGAGCCTGAGAATTATGATACAAAGTCTTACACTCTTCAAAGTATTAGTTGAATTTTTTTTCATATTAAGGAGTGTCATAATTATCTGGGTATAATACCAGATTAATGGCTGAATAAAAATATAAAACGGATTAGAACAGGCTGAGATTATAATTAAACTGAACTAATCCAAAATAAACACAACAGTTTAATGCCATTAGTATTCCAGCTCTTTAAACATTTGTGGAACCTTGCGTAAAAGGATTACAAATTTCAAGAAAACTAAATTAATCACATAGCTGAAAAGTGAATTGGGAAAATATTTCCCAGTCTTATTGAACAGACTTGAGAATTTTATTTTCTATTGTTTTTAAATACTTTTTATTGACGTATAGTTAATTTACAATGTTGTGTTAGTTTCAAGGTACAGCAAAGTGATTGTTATACATTTATTTTCTATTGTTTTAAGTTTCTCAAGTTGGAAGCTTCCCTTTCCTGCTGGAAAAGTAAATTGGTTCAAAACTCACCTGAGAGTTTATGAAGGTGAATGACTCTTTTTTGAAAAGTAAAGACCACATCAAAGGCACTTGCAAGAAAATGTAAATAATATTCTGAAATTCTACTGTTCTTCCTAACTTGTCCCTTTCTGTACTGCCAGGCCGTTTAATACTAGTAGGTGGAAACAAGCATTCCAAAGATTCCTGTCTTGCTATGCCATAGGTAATCTTTTTGCATTAGAAAAGCAATTTACAGCAGCAAAGGAGGTAGACAAATGTAGCAACACTGTGGATGCACTTAGAATTTCAGAAAAAGGGTTTACTGCATTCTATCAAGAAAAATCACTATTAATAATAATTATAATTATAATGTCATAATTATTATACTTATAAATATTATTATAAGTACAATTATAATTATAAATATAATAATTATAGTAAGATATAATACTTATCATTATAGTAAGTACTAGGGATGTAATGTACGACATGATTAAAATAATTAACACTGCTGTATTTTATATACAAAAATTGTTGCGCTCCCATCACAATGAAAAAATATTTTTTTCTTTTATTTTGTATACTTACGAGATGACGGATGTTCACTAAACTTATTGTGGTCATCATTTTATGATGTATGTAGGTCAAATCATTATGCTGTGCACCTTAAACCTATACAGTAGTATATGTCAATTACATCTCAATAAAGCCAGAAGAAAAAAGAAAAGAAAGGTCATTATTAAGAAGTAGCCAAGTCAGGTAGAAAGGTCCTGAATCTGAATTTATTTCATCAACAGATGTTCCTCGTGTATCTAGAAGCAAGGATGGCATCAGACCCAAAAACTACAAAAAAGAAGAGACATGGCTCCTTCTTCCAGGAGCGCCCATCAACCATGGCCAAACATGGTCACATCATTTTTCCACATAAAATAGATAAAATCCACTCAAAATAGAACATTAACATTTGTTAACATTACACACGTTAATCAATTGAAAATTTGCACAGTTGTCTGCATGAACTAAGTTGTCAAATGCTTATACAAATGATGGCATATATGGGCATAAAATATAGAAAGGCCCTGTGGACAAAGAATGTCACCTGCCTTATCAATAAACAAAGGATGTTTGGACCATCAAGTCATCAGCCTCTGCAGACACCCACAAAGGTGCACCCTGAGGGGATTCAGGATGGAGGAAAACAGGATACCGGCCCTAACTGGCCCAGTTAAGGTTCATATCAAAGAAATTATTTCATTAAACCCACACTCTTGCATCTTCCCATACATAGAAAAGCACTAAATTCATCCACTTGAAATGTCTGTTTTTCCTTCAATTAGCAGTAATCTTTTGATGATCCACTACCTTTTTTTTTTTTTGGAAAAATTCCTATATATCCTGGCTTCTCCCTTACCTTTTCAGAACAGTCCCTCAAAGCTATCTGAGAGGCTTTCTCCTGGGCTTAAGTCCTCAGTAAGTCCACCAAATAAGACATAATTCTCAACTTTTAGGTTGTGCATTTTTTTCAGCCTCTTGGGGAAAAAAATATATATACGTAATACGGCTACTCCGATGTGCCCTGCCCTGGGGTCTCTGTGGACATGGTACCACATTTTATGACCTGACCTCCTTGCCCCCAGTCCCCACTGCCCTTCTCTCATTCACTGTGGCTTTCCTGTGAGGCACTGGCTGCATTGTCAGTTTTTAAGGTGCTGACCTTTTGTGAGCTTCTTGGCTTGTTGGCCCCATTTGGTACTGAAGAACTCCTCAACTTTTTTTCCAAACTTTTCTTCCTAAATTGCTCTAAAAACTGTCTCCCATGTCTCTCATGCCACAATTCTCACTTACTCTAATTTTTCTTCCCAATCCTTCATCACACTGACAGATGAGAGACAGCAACAAAAGGTTCAGAAATATATCAGCCCACTCTTTAAAATGTTAAGTAATTTCTCTCACTGTCATCAAGTAAAGAGGAATATTGAGCCGGGTCTTTCCAGGACAGGTGTTGCCTCTTGAGAGCATATTAGGCTCTTCTGGAAACTGCCTTAAAATTTTTGGGTCACGGTAGAACACTAAATTGTATCCTGGGGGCATATAAGGCACAGAGCTGCTTCCAAAGGAATTCATCTTCTTCCTAGGGAATAGCTTCTTTTTTTTCCTTAAAAAATTAATGTTATTTAAAATGAAATCATTGGAGGATGACTTCTCCAGTCCTTCATATGGGATTTGGAAACAGAGTTGAGTGTTAAAAGGTATGGACTTTTAAAAATGTTTTATGATTGCAACCTTTCTCACATGAACAACAGATGCTGAAAAAAAATCACTGTTCTGCACAGTTTATTTTCAAATAAATGAATTAGAAGACGTTACTGAAGACAAATAAAAATATCGAGATATTTCTCATTTATATTCAAAGCTAAGGATTAGAAGAACAACCCAATTACTCATCCAATCTGCCCATTTAAACACCTGTCAACTAAAGGGATTAATATGCCTTATGTTTATGGAATCGGGGCAGCTCTGTCACATTCTTTGCCTGAGAACCATTAACAAACACATTTTCTAAGTACGTATTAACATTTCTTAGCTGTCACTACTGTAATGACCCTGATACAAGCTAATGAAAGCATTCAAATTTCAGTTACCTTATTGTACATAGAAGGTAATGCGCTCTCCCCACCCCGGCAAAAAAGAGACAGTTGCTCTCCCTACCTAAAAAAAAGGTATGCTTCAAATACCCAATTCATAGAAACTAATTATTCTCGTATTCTCACAGGGATTTTTTTTTTCTCCTTAAACAGACAAATTAAAACAAGTGTAGGAAGGGGATGATTAAGTCACAAAAGCGTAAAAACGGAGAGAACTACATACTGTAGAATCTGAGTTACTAGAGATACCATATGTAGCATCTGCAAACGATTATCACTCTCAGATGGTAACAACACCTGCTTTGGCTCTGATTTTGGCGTGAAACTCTGCAACAAAGGTATTGATACTTTACTGAGTCTATTTGAGGATAAGTAAACCACTCTGGCAGTGATTTTCTGCCATTGACAAATGGATTAAATACGTAATTAATGTGCTGCTGTACATATACAAATAATTTGTTATATAAGTATTCAAATTACATTAAAATAATTAATAATGAAAGCAAACGCATTAAACATTGGCAAAAGAGTTGAATAGACACTTCACAAAGTTAGATGTATGAATGGCCAGCAAGCACATGAAAAGAAGCTCTTCTTCATTTGTCAACAGGGAAACAATGGAAATGAAAACTATAATGAGATCCTCTTTGCACCCATGAGGATGGCTGAAATGACAGATGGAGATCAGTAAACGCATGGAACAACTGGGAATCTCGCACACTGCTAGAAAGGATATGAAAATGGTAAAAACCATCTTAGAAAATGTTAGTTTCTTTAAGAGCTGACATGTGCCTACCCTGCGATCCGGTGATTCCACTCCTAGGTGTTACCCAAGAGAAATGGAAACATATATCCACAAAAAGATGTATACAAGGATATGCACTGCAGCTTCATTAAGAGCCCCCAACTGGAAACAACCCAAATGTTCATCAATAGAAAAGTGGATAAACAAATTATATATTCATATAATGAAATGCCACTCAGCACATGTAACAACACAGGTGAAGGTCCAAAATATGACACAGAAAAGTAGCAAGACACGAAAGAGTACAGATGCTATAATTCCATTCATCTGAAGTTCTATGACAGACGAAACTAATCTCTGATGATAGAAATCAGAATGATTTTGTTTTCTGGGAGATGTGGTTAACTGTAAAGAGGCACAAGGAATTTTCTGGGGTGATTTAAACTCTATACCTTAATTGGAATGTGAATTGCATGAGTGTATACAGTTGTCAAAAGTCATCAAACTGCACATATAAAATTATCCATTTTATCGTATATAAATTATGCCTCAATAAACAAATACAGACCTAAAAATGATCAGTCACATTTACCTTGACCACTTCAAATCACCTAATGATAAAAAACTAAAACTTATATAGCGTGCATATATGCCAGGCTGTTCTAAGCAGTGTATGTACATGATCTCACTTAACGCACCTAACAATCTTAAGAGCTAAATGCTACTTGGTATCCCCATTACATAGATGAGAACCTGAGGGACTAATAGGCAGTACATCCATCCATATCTTATATAGACAGTTAATAAGCCTAAACATATCTTGCGTCAGCTCTAAAGAGTCCTAATTAGTTCAGAGTTCGGGTTGATGAGCTCTTTAATTCACGAACTACTGAGTTATTTCACAAGGTTATACGGTAAATAAAAAATGTCGTTATACAGCATTTCTGATTCATGAATATGTATGCTTATGACAACTATAACACTTAAATAAAGATATAGGAAACTGAGAAAGGATAATATTTTACCAAGATTCACTGAGTACATTCAGGCACTATCAACTTATAGGGGCAGGACAGATGGGCACAGCTCTGGGAAAGTTATCCATTTACTGAGGGACATCCAATGAGGTTTTCTGGGGCCTGATACAGCTGGTATTTTGAAGGGTGACTTGGATGATGAGAAAACAAAGAATGCTTATTAAGGCTGTATTGACATCCAACTTGAGGGCTTAGAGGGTCGGACACAGTTTCAAACAACCCCTACAAGTTGGAATTAAAAACAGAATGATGTGCAATAGTAACAAAGGTAGGTCATTTCAATTAGGAAAAGAAAGAAAAAAAAGTGCAGAAGAAAGGGAAAGTCTTCTGTTGAAGATTCCCAGTACTGGAGGGTCCAGCCTCTTGTGTACCCTCCCAATCGCCACACCATTTTAATTACTTTGATGTCTTCCCTATACTTGCTTAAAATAAACATTTAATAGTCAACATATTTTAAATTAGGGATATTCAGTCTCACATTCAAATAATTTCATTCCAGAAAGGTAAGCTTAAAATAATTTTTTCTAGATTTTAGTTCTTTACATGGTCCATTTCTCGCTTCATTATCTTCAAATTAACACTCTGGATCTAGAAACCAGGGGGTAACGTTACTCTTAGGAAGAGGAATATAAATGCTCTATAATCTTGATGGAGTATATCTCAAGGATAGTATAGTGATAGATAGATAGATAGATAGATAGATAGATAGATAGATAGATAGATAGATAAAGGGAGAGAGAGACACACACACACAGATAGATACACAGATATATAGATACTTGCTTAGATACATATAGATAGATGTGAGGGAAGAAGCAAATCATATACAAACCACAACACATTTTTCTGCTGCCAAGGTTGTCAGAGAAACATCCTACTCTCCCAATTCCAAAACCACAAAGCCCCACCCACACCATTGGTGGGATATTTCTTCAGCCCTTCAGCCTCAATGCCTCTTCTCTTGTCAGTTCTTCCCTGTGGCCTCACCTTCCCATCAGCAACCCTTTCCTGATATGCTCCTGTTACTAGGTCTCTAATTACAGCTATTATCAACTTCCCACTTCCCATCAACTGTGATACGTTCCCGTTACCAGCCCTCTAATTATATCCATTACCCACTTCCTATCCATACTAACCAATTAATTAATTAATCAAACATCAAATTAATACCTATCAAGGCACATTACTAAATACAGTGGAGGATAAAAATTGGTATAGGACACTCTTCCCTAAACTCAAGGAATTTACAGTCTATTTAGGGAGCCAAGAGTAAAAGAGAGTGTGTGTGTGTGTGTGTGTGTGTGTGTGTGTGTGTGTGTGTGTGTGGTTGTTTGATTTCAGCACTAAATCAAATGGGGCATGCCAGTGTGTTGATATGAGTGGAGATGGAGCGATGGAGAACTCGAGCTTCCCTGTCTGACGGAAGAGCAGAGTTTAAACTTGTAGTGAGTTGTGTGAACAAAACCCAGAGGTGGCAATTTTAAGGCCAATCTCCCTTGGAAAGAAAGTTTGAGTCCTGCAGCAGAGGGTCACAGAGCTGAAGCAGTAGATTAAGCCTGATCACCGAGGAAAGACCTTACATAGCAAGGTGTAGAGTTTTTACTTATTCTACAGGCACAGTGAGTCATCGACTCAAATAAATACTGCATCCTCTACAGTACACACCAAATAAACTTATTAAACTTGGGTCTCCCAGTCCTACATGAGAAGCCAATTTATTGATAGCCCATGAGAAGAGGGATGGCATGCCCGATGGCACCAGACAGTGAATATGAATGATTCTCTGATAAGTCTATTCCTGTATCCACTCTGGCAACTATCGGTGATCTACTGTGATGGGCAGGGCTCTGGCTAACATTAAAGTTTTTTTTTTTGTATTTGTACAATGCCGTTTTGGGCATTTCCTCATTTCTATAAATAAACAATAAAAAGAATATTATAAAAATCTCAGTGAAAATTTCATAATGCACAGAGGTAATGGAATGTAGGGTAAAGGTGATTCAGTTTTCTCATCCATAAAAGAAAAGGGTTAGACTAACATGTATTTGATTCGAAAAGTTTCTGTTTTAGCTCTGTAATCTCACATTTTAAATCTTAAAATTTTAAGTCAGTAATTTAAAGTAATTTAAATTTTAAATCTTAAAATTTTAAGTCAGTAATTAAAAATTATTACTACCCTTTAAAACGTGAAAAAACTAGCTTTTATTTTGCTCTAACTACAAATGAAATTTAAAATATACATTAATGTTGAATTCTAATGTGGCAAAAATGAATCAGTTAGACATGTATTCAGAAACTTGAACAGATGTGTGTATTTCATATCAACTGCTGCGTAACGAAGTACCACAAATGTGACAATACATGTGGCTTAAAACAACACAGTTTGGGCACAGCCTATTGGGTCCTCTGCTCAAATTCTCACAAGGCTGTCATGGTATCAGCCAGTCTGCATTCATTCCTGGAGCTTGGGGTCCTCTCCCAAGTTCACGTGGTAGTGGGACCATCCAGTTCCTGAGGTCCCTATCCACTTGCTGAATATCATCTGGGGGTCACCATCAGGTCTTAGAGGTTTCTGCAGCTCCATGCCAAGTGGTGGTCTTCTCTGTTGCCCAACGTGACAACTCGCTTCTTCAGGGCCAGCATGAGAATGTGGTATTCCTGTCCACTAAGAAAGTCTTACATAATATAACACAATCCACAGGAGGGATAACTCATCACCTCTACCAAGTCTTATTCACTAGAAGCAAGTCACACTTCCACTCACTGCTCAAACGTGGTAGATGATACACGGGCACGACTCACTGGGGGTCATCTTAGGGTGTGTTTCCAAAATGTGGAATGCAAAACAATTGTGTCACTACAGCAACCTAACTTCCTTCCATCAATTAAAAGCTTTTTTTAATGGATAGTTAAGAACTAAAATGAGAAAAGAAAGACACTACTGGAAAACTTTCTTATAACAGCAACCATGACAATTACAAGAGTAGAAAGCTTATGTGCAGCACTTCTAAGTAATGGGCATTGTACACATGCTATTACATTTAACAGTCACATAAGCCTATGAGGTAGATTATTACCCTCATCACACAGTAAGAAAAGTGAGACAGATAGGCTAAGTGGCTTGCACAAGTCCACACATCTAGAAAGAAGCAGAAATGCTCAGAACCCATAATTCAGTTCCATGTACAGCAGCAAAGGGAAAGTCTGGTAGTTTTGTAAATCTAGTAACTAGATTACTCGGCAAATCATAAAAGCCTTAGGCCTCAGTTTTCTCATCTGTCAAATGGGGAGGATGATACCTGCTGTAGAAATTTCCAAAGGTTGTTGTGAGAATAAAATGATAATAGAATATGTAAAGCACTTCACTCAAAAACTGACACCTGCTAAGTGTTTAATATGTGGTATCATTTCTGTTCTGTTGTAAGCCTTGTATAAACTCTAACGTATTATATGTATGAAAGTACAGGCAAGGATGATGAACTTAATGGATTTTTTTATATTTTATTTGTTTCTATTGGCAGGAAATTTTCAGGTTCTTCAGTAATCAGCCCACTACTTTTCTATGGTTAAAAGGCCCTCAAGGAATAAAGAGGAATTCCATCTATCTTTCTATAGGAAAAGCAATAAAACTCTCTTATCCACAAATAAATTGAAATATAAAAGACCTTTTTTAACAATTCATTTTGGTGGGTCAAAGACATGGACTGACTACATGCTTGTTAAGAATGGTTAAGTTAGCCTTTGTTAAAATGTAAAGTATTAAGACAGACAAAAAGGGAATCTTCAAAAGAATGAGTGGATCAAAGAAAAAAGCAAGATATTCAGAAATATTTAATGATATGATAATAGCATTATAGGACATTATATAAGGTAAGTCGTTCTTAATAAATCTACAACGTGCTTAAAAATTAGATACCTATATTGTTAATTATCTAGTCTAAAAAGGTAGTTATTTCTGAGACCTGGGATGACTTATATTTCTCCTTGAATTCCTTGGCTTTGTCTTTGCCATATATTTGCCTTCATTTTTCATTGTTGCTGTCAGATCACTGTTGTCAACATGTACAATGTTGAATTAACATAAGAGATATTCACAAATAGGACACCCAGTGCCCATGCCCAGGAGCCACCTATAAGACAGAGGCAGGAAAGACAAGAGTAGTGCTGTGCTGGTAAATGTCTAACATCCAATCTCTGGGAGGAAAACATGTTGGTCAATTTCTAAGCCAACTTCAATCTACCAATAGGATGTCATTGATCAGGAGATGGGAAAAGGTGGCTCCAGCATACCACATGGCCCTCGTGGAAAGATCAGAAGGAAGCCATCAAGAGAACATTAAAATTCAGTCTAAAGTAGTATAACCTATATACTTGCATGCTGAAGCCTTGGAATTTTCAAACTGTGCTGGGCAGGATATATTTGGGAAAACTTCTAGAGGACGTATAGGATTTTTCAAAGGGAAGGATTGGAAAGAAAATAATGAACCATACTGGATATTCTACAAAGGTTCTCTCAGGTACTCCCTGATTAACCACAAAAGGTAGGTGTCAGTTCCCCCATTTGACAGATAGAAAAACAGAGGCTCAGGCCAACAACCCCATGGCTAGTAACTGGCAGACCCGTCCATCCTTTTGTCCCTTCCATACCTCTTCCCTACTTTTCTTCCTTTCTTTCTCCTTCCATTCTTCCCTCCCTCCCTCTCTCTCTCCTTCTCTCTCATGGCCCTCCTTTACTAAACACTCATCTAGTATTTACTATGCCCAAGACAATGTGCCTAGAACTTAGTATATAAAAATAAACAAGTAAATATTTTAAAAGTTCTATCCTCAAGGAGTCAGCACTATTGAGACCAGGAGACGGCAGGGGTCAAGACAGATAGAAAAATATAGTTTTAATGAGATAGGTGCCATGATAGCAATGTGAATAGGCACACTGGGGTAAAGCCCAGGAGGTGGGAGTCACTACCTAAGTCAGTATGCAAAGTCTGGTCCCTGAATGCTTTATGTTGATGTGGTGATGAGGGTAGTTTGACACGCTGGGAGGAAAGAGCCATATGGGACCCAAAAGAGACAAAACATATTCACGTTATAAGAGCAGACTTAGCACTAGACTACCTACCTAGAACTGAGAATAGATTTTAGTCTGCTATTAGAGATAAATTTGACGTAACTAGTTTGTTTTTTTACAAAATTGGGACAGTTATAGTTGCTAGAAACTTCACAGGGAGCTAAGAAACACTCCTCTTGTTGTTCTCCAGAAGTACTATAAAAATTCTACAATAGTATTATTTTTACAAAAACACCATTTATCTTTAAACTCAGATGCTGGAAAAAGGAATAGAGTCTCTCCAACATCCTCTGGAGCAAACAGAAATCTTCCAAACTATGTGACTGCATTAGCCAAAAGTTTTCCTTTTGAGAAGACCACAAAGCAGTAAATGAACAAAGGAAGACATAATAGAAAGATCTTCTTAGTACAAATAGGAAGACACAGTGATATTTTAATGTTTTTGTCACTTTCATCACTTAATTTTTTTCCTACAGTTAGTAAAATAAAATAATAAAATATGTCCATTAGTTTTCACACAGTATATATAAAACTGAATGATTCTGAGTATTTGATACTACAATTCTCTCACCTTTGTGTACGTTTTTTTCTTTAAAAGATCTAAGCCTCACTTTGTCCAAAAATGAGTTTGAATTTGTAGTATGCATATGCTATTCTGTAGCATAGTACTAAACAATGTATCATAAGGCAAGGAAAATTCAAATAATAGGATCACATTCTAAGCTCCTTATTACAAAGATTATTGGCAAAAAGCTATATTTATCCCTTTCTTCATGTTCTGTACAATGAGGACTATACAATTTTATACAAAACATATTTCTACCAGACATGCATGGTGTCACCTCTAAAGTGAATTCATCAAACTTCAGGCATAGCTTTACAAAAATGATACCATGCTGATTTAAAACTGAGACCACAAAAGGTAGAAGAACCCCTTCCCTGTCAAAAGAGTTAAAATGAAAGCAGGACAGGAGTTAAGACTGGAAGATAAGCTTAATCTCTTGGTAGAGCCTGAAAGAGGGGCCATACCCCTTGCCCCAAGATGCGTTAGAGCCCTAAATACTACTGAACTCCTCATTACCAGCTGTGGCCACTGCATTCTAGAACAAATCAGGAAGACTGGCTGAGCCTGTCCCCAACTAAAGCACTCCTCTCAGTAGGCATGAAGGATCACAGGAACAGCTGTGGAGAAGCTGAAGCAATAAAAGAGCCACAACTACAACCAGACATCTGGTATACCCTGCTTCCGCTGTGCTGACAGTAGAGACAGGAAGCTAAGAACACAGAGATTACAATCTACCAAGACAGGCTGAGAATAGCGGAAAAAAGCATATTTCTCTACATTTGCCTAATCATTTAAAATTGATACCTTATTAAAAAAAACTTCATAGGATGTAGGACTGAGATCATTCCTTCCCCCACAACTACTTTTATTGTTGAATAATTTGCTGGCATCACAAGCTCTAAACGGTTAGCAGCATCTGGGATGCTAGCATGCTGTCCTCATCCACTAAGAAGAAATCTTGGCCTGTTTAAACTCCGTCCGGCTCATTTTCCTCACCCCAACCCTAAAAATGGATTTTTAACTTGGAAGTTCACTACTATTTTATAAGGGATGACAGGAGATTCTAGTCTTGCTGTCTCTCTAAACAAGCCCATCTCCCTTCCTTATCACAGGTTCTGCAGGCTGAGTTCTTTTTCCAAAAGAGTAACTTCAAATTCACTATCACAACCGAAAGGAGCCGCAAATTTTAAATTCTTAAGTGCTTAGCTTTTCCATCTTTAAAAAGTGGAATTATCAAGAATTTTACTGGCAAGCAAGCAACCTTCTAATACACTTCAGGTATTACCAAACATACATACTTGTCTATGAGCATTATTTCAAAATTTATAGCATCAGTAGGAAGGTAATAATTATTAACTCAGCTTTTGAAATTTAAGGTAAGAAATTGTAACTTTATTTGAACCACTCACTTCCTAATTTATTATAAGTTTTAGAGCAAATCCTGACACATTTAGTAGTCTCCTGGATGATTACAATAGCCTCCTATGTGAGGTCACCTGTAGGTTACTCCAACCCTCTAAGATCCAGTCTCCACCTGGAGGCTGAGTGATCCTTTCAGAACCCAAGTACATTTATGTAACTCCCATGTTTAAATCCCCTGAATGGCTTCCTACTGCTTGTAGGATAATGACCAAAACCATCAACATTGTCTTCGAGACCCTGTGGATCTGCTCCCTCCTGTATCTCCAGCTCTTTCACCTATCAATCTCCCATGCACTTACTGCTCTTTGGCCATACCAGTTATTTTCAGTTCCTTAAATGTGCCATGTTCCATCCTGCCACTGGGCCTTTGCACAGGCTGTACACCTATTTGAGACACTCAAAACTCTCTCCTCTCTCCATTGCAACTTCATTCACCAAGTTAACTCCCACTAATCCTCTTTGGATTTAGGATCACGTGTCACTTCTTCAGGACACCATCACTTCCTTCAAGCCCACGTCTAGGTAAGGCGTCTTTCCTCTCCTTAACTTCCTATTTGTTTCATAATCATGGCTAATGACTGAATCCACCCCTGCTGTGGATCAGGACGGGGGCTTCACTCTCTCCCTGCTCATCACTCCACCTCCATCACTGACCATCATGCCTGGCACAGAGGAGATGTTCAATAAGTATTTATTGAATGGATTAGTGAGTCAATCTGTCCTTTCTTGTGTGGTTGGACCCAGGTCAAAGGATAATGTGATAGTAGAGCTCCAATGGAAATCTGCAAGGCAGTCGGCCTATCAGTATGGGTTGAAGTAAACTGTTTACACCACACACAAAATGCTTAATGAAGTACTGTTTCTATGAGGGTAGCCCTTCTTCTTCTTTTTTTTTAACATCTTTATTGGAGTATAATTGCTTTACACTGCTGTGTTAGTTTCTGCTGTATAACAAAGTGGATCAGCTATACGTATACATATATACCCATATCCCCTCCCTCTTGCGTCTCCCTCCCAAGCTCCCTATCCCACCCCTCTAGGTGGTCACAGAGCACCGAGCTAATCTCCCCAGGAGATGCAGCTGCTTCCCACTAGCTATCTATTTTACATTTGGTAGTGTATATATGTCAATGTCACTCTCTCACTTCGTCCCAGCTTACCCTTCCCCCTCCCCGTGTCCTCAAGTCCATTCTTTACATCTGCATCTTTATTCCTGTCCTGCCCCTAGGTTCATCAGAACCAATTTTTTTTTTAGATTCCATATATATGTGTTAGCATACGGCATTTGTTTTTCTCTTTCTGACTTACTTCACTCTGTATAACAGACTCTAGGTCCATCCACCTCACTACAAATAACTCAATTTCGTTTCTTTTTATGGCTGAGTAATATTCCATTGTATATATGTGCCACATCTTCTTTATCCATTCGTCTGTCGATGGACACTTAGTAGCCCTTCTTCTTAAGTAGAGAGTGTGACTAAAGACGTCAGAAAAAGAACGACGAAGGGAGAGGAATGAGCAAAGTTGGAAAAGCAGTTGCTGTACCAAAGGCTGGGCCTTATTCATTCCAGTCAAGTTGTGAATATGTGGTATAACGTGTCTTCACATGTATGCAACATAGTTCAAGTTACACGTCAGTTATTTCACTTCTCACTCTTTCTTCTCAACAATATGGTAAGCAGGGCAGGGTAGGTGTCATTCACATCCATTTTATGAATGATCAAACAATCTTAAAGAATGATTTATCCAAGGGAAGAGATGCAGGGCTTGAACCAGATCTTCAATGCCTAGTTCCCTTCTCTTCCCATGCACTATGTTAATTCACAAGTGTGTCTTGTTACTTAATCCGAGAAAAATGTAAAACGACTATCAGTATTTGCAAAAAGGAGTTTTAACAGGTTTCCTCATTGAGATTGTTAGAATGAAACTTGTCCTCTCATGAACCACTAAACTTGGAGGGAGGAGAGCTATGGATGGGACTCATTTACTCATTTGGCCTTCCACCAAATATCCAGAGAGTTCTCATTATTCATAGTTCTGTTACATAGTCATTACAAACACTGAAATAGCAAATATTGAATCATTGCTCCTAGGAAAAATACAGGGTTAAGTTCCTATGAGCTCCAGGCACAACATTTTCAACTAAACTACACCTAACTTTGTTTTACGTATGTTTCTGTTTAAAGCCACCTCATTTTAATATATATTCTTGATTTGTTAACATATGAATTCACAGCTAACAGCACTATAGATCCTGCCTGAACAAAGCTTATTTTAACACACATATTTTTCCATAAGGCACATCATAGCCTTCTTGTGCTAGAAACATTAGGTGGCACTTCAGCATTATGTTTTGGGGGCCATTTTAAACAGCAAAATCGCCAAGAAAATGCACAAAAATGTGAAAAGGGTGGCGCTAAATAGACTGTTAAAAGGACATGCATTTACAGTATGAGAGCTGAACCAAGAATGCAGAGTGCCCCCTTATTCATACCCAGCTGGGGATACGCACTTCAGGCCACTAAAATTTTTGCCACTTTGTGCATATCTGTGAATGACCGTGAAAGCACCGTGAGTATTTGTTTTGCAGTTTCAAATAAATTCCTGTGAGTAGGTGAATTCTCAAATACAGAATCCACAAATAATGAAGATCCACTGCATTTGAGCTCCTCAAAATACAAGATGATGAGGATACACAGGCAAAAAAATAAGTTCCTGCATTTATATATACTGAGAGAAAAATGTAACAAATAAGAATGCAATTATACCAAGTGAACAAAGAGGAAGATGTTCATCTGAAAGATGAAGGCATTTGCTGGCTTCCTTGGTGGGAGTGAGGAGGAGGGGGAATTGGAAAGAAAGTCCAAAGGTCACAGGAACAGAGATGCAGGGTGGGGCTGGGGTGTTAGATACTGAGGATCAGGTTGGGGGAAAAGGTAGAACAGGGAGTTAAAGAAGCAAAGAATGTTGTGAGTGGATGCAATGGTGCTAGAACTTTAGCCTCTCGATGGTGGGAGCAAGTGACAGGTTTTAAGCCATGCAGTGATTGGAAATTTTAAAAAATAACTCGGTGATGTTAAGAAAGCTGGATTGCATGGGATTAAAAGAAGAGGACAGAGATTGGTGGTCAGTTAAAAAGCTGTTGCAAAAGTCAGCCCAGAGGTGATACAGCCTGAATTATAGCAGTTTGGGGAAAAGCGTAAGGAGGCGGGGTATATATTGCCATATACTTAAGAGGTAAAAACCAACAGAGTTTGGTGACAGATTGAGTGTGGTTGATGAGAGAAAAGGAAGAATGATCTAAACATATTGCATGGTACCTTTCACGATCTACACATATTTTTAACACCTATGAGCCCTTGTAAGTAGATTGTGAGCTTCTCATGGTGGAAGATCATTCAATTCATCCTTATTGGACTGAATTAAATATGCTATGCAGTATTTTGACTAATACTAAAGTTACAGATAACTTTAGATCAATCTTTAAATAAAGTTTATATCTATACTAAATACATTCTTATATTTCACTGAATTTAAAATGACAAAGAAAATTACATTGCTTCAGCGCTGAAGAAATACTGTTATCCATACTACAACAAAGGGTAGGAAGCGAGAAAAGATATTATATTATAAACCAATTTCGAATGTGACAGTTTGGCTTTGGTGATCTCTACCTGTCTCCTTGCTGAGTTGGTCCTCGGTAAGCATAAAATTATTTAAAATGTTTTGTTATCTCCTGGAATGTGGAAAGAATAATGGCCTAAGAGACAAGAAACCAGAGTTCAAATCTCAACTCTGTCACTGTTAAAGTCTTGGGCAAGTCCCTTCAGCTATCTAGTCCTGAGTTTCCTCACCTATAAAATAAAGACTTTCAGGCAGATGGTTTTTAAGATCCCTTCCATTGCTAATAGTCTTTGTGGTACTTTAGAACTTAAATATTATATACTCATATTCTCATACATAGTGGCTTTTTGTAGAGAAAAGGTGAGTTTAGAGGACTAAAATTCACTAATTACCTACTAAATAAATGTCTGAATATATGTATTTTTAATGCTAGGTATCCATATCAATGTGTTCCATACAGGGGGGAAAAAAATCCTATATATATCCCCTGGGGCAGTTTTTTAAATAATTAACCATTATTTATATCAATTTAGTATACATGTTTATTTCTAACCTCCAAGCTTATTGAATATTTAACAAATACATAAGATTTCCGCAAATCTTTCTCAGCTATATTAGGTTAAGGATGTAGCCAATTATAAAAAGAAATCATATTTGTGGTTATCAGAGGTGGGGAGTGGCGGGAGGGGGGCTGGAGGAAGGTGGTCAAGAGGTACAAACTTCCAATTGTAAGTACTAGAGATGCAATGTGCAACATGATAATTATAGTTACCACTGCTGTGTATGAAAGTTGTTAACCGTAAATCCTGAGAGTTCTCATCACAAGAAGAAATTGCTTTTCCTTCTCTTTTCTATTTCTTTGTATTGTATCTTTAGAGATGATGTTAACCAAATTTACTGGGGTAATAATTTTTATATACATATGAAAGTCAAACCTTATGCTGTACACTTGAAACTTACACGGTGATGTATGTCAACTATATCTCAATAAAACTGAAGGAAAAAAGGACTGTAGCCAATGGTAAGAAGTTTTAGAAACTTTTAAAAGGTCTAAGATGAGGGGCTTCCCTCGTGGCACAGTGGTTGGGAGTCTGCCTGCCAATGCAGGGAACATGGGTTTGAGCCCTGGTTCACGAAGATCCCACATGCCACAGAGCAGTTAAGCCCGTGTGCCACGGCTGCTGAGCCTGCACTCTAGAGCCCGTGAGCCACAACTACTGAAGCCTGTGTGCCACAACTACTGAGGCCCACACGCCTAGAGCCCATGCTCCGCAACAAGAGAAGCCACCGCAATGAGAAGCCCATGCACCACAAGGAAGAGTAGCCCCCGCTCGCCACAACTAGAGAAAGCCCACACGCAGAAATGAAGACCCAACACAGCCAAAAATAAAATTTAAAAATTAATTAATTAAAATACAATAAAATAAAGGGTACAAGATGAATGACGTTTTTTCTTTTTCTATTGTCAGAAATTTTAGATATGATCATATTTTTCATCATCTCTAGGCCTATGGGCCCATTCTAATTCAAAGGTTTGTTTATACAATGTGCTTTCTTTGCAGAGGCCTTTGAAATCATTGTAGTTAATTGTTCCTGACAACCACCATCTCATTTAGTAAATTAATATTGCCTTAGCCTATTCACAAAGAATATATTTATTAGGCATAAATGTGATGGCAATCCTTCAGAAACTATATGCCACACCATCCTTGTGACTATTAAACTCTTCTAATTACAATCTATGGACTCACTGCTCTTAAAACCATGTCTAACTTATTACTCAAATAACATGGCTATTTTGACTCATTCTGAATATCCACATAGAATATTTTCACACTTGCTCCATGATTAAGCTCCATAAATGCAACTGCAACACTTACTGTTTGGATGTAACCAAAAGTATATGATTAAATACCTTGAAGTTCATTTTCCAGCAAACAAACCACAGATGAATTTGTGGCAGTCAAGGCAGACCAGAGGGTAGTTGACAGTTTAAGGACCATCAAAGTTGGCTAAATGGTTGTTTTATACCAGAATGGGTGTTAAATTCACTGCTGGGGGCTCTATGGCTCTAAGACTCAGAAGCCAAGGCTGTACCAGATGGCCAGCAACAGAGAGACCTGGCACAATCACCTGCAAATGGCCCCTCATGCACAAAGTAGGAGAAAATACAGGCTTTATGGAACTCCCTGTTCAGAGTATCATGCACAGCTTCTGTACATTGATGGATCCAAAATAAATAAATAAATGAATAAACAAACAAGCAAACAAACAGTAAAGCATGAACGTTTCACTTTTAGTAATTGATTAATTCTGCATGGAGCAGACCATACTGGGGCCTTGGGGTAACTGGAGTGATCCAGTTGGCCCATGACTATAAACACGTTTTTCCCCCAACGCAGAATAATGAAGTACAATGCAAAATTTAAGAACCCTTTATAAAAATACCAGCCTCCCCACTGGATTCTGTTCAACGTGGATTGTGGCAATATTATAATTCTCTGCGTTCTGAGCTGTCTTTTTGATTTCCAAAAGAAAATGTGTTAACCAACATGCCCAGACAAATGATAAATAGCTCCATGAGAAGAATGATTCCTGTACAGAATAGCATAACGATTCAACCATCTAATCTTACATGTAGACAAAGGGTTTAAATGATTAATTTTGCAGGTGTGGATTATTTGCTTTGATGATCACCCACGGTTAATTTAAAAATCTGAATCACTCAACACACTCCTGATTATCTTTCCACAGTGTTCAAATGTATACTCGAGGAACACAGACTGATCATGGTCTTAGGCAAACATAATAAGGATGATATAAAGGATGATTTTTCAAGTCATGTCATGCATTCCAAAGCTATATATTAATGCATTATCTATGCCACAGCTTCTTTTCAACGCAGAAGACTGCTAAGAATTACCTTCATTTGAAAAAGAGGCAAAAGGCTTTCAAATGAAGAAGGCATTAGAAAAACAGAATCAGCTCACAAATGATTCTTAAGCACTTGCCTTTGGTCTATCACAGTGCTGAGTTCTGTAACTGACAAGGAAAAAATGGCAAAAGGCATACATCGCCTTAAGGGAACTTAGAATCTTATTGGACAAGAAGACTTGATCAATACATTCATATACACTAACACGTTATACCGTATTACAAGGCTGAACATTAGTAATCAAAGTAAGCTTACAGTTTATAGACCATAGTGCTATAGAAATTCAGGAAGATAAGATCATTGTAAACAGGATTAATCAAAGATTCCTGGGAGGGTGTGGATCATAAGGCTTCCCTGGAAGGATACTCTTCTGCTTCCTTCATACACCCAGATGACCTAGCATAGTACGAGGATCACACAACAATTTTCTGAATTTAACTGAAGAGAGTAATAGGGTTTGCAATAACAAAATGGAAGTAGCAGAACTTTCAAGCCAAGAGAGCAACATGAGGAAAGAAGAAGTGAAAAAAGTAACAAGTCACTATCACATATATAGTATTTTTGCTAAAATGTTTAACTGGAACACAATCATAAGGAAACTATCAGACAGATCAAAAGAGAGGGACATTCTACAAAACACTTCATGTATACTCTTCAAAAATACCAAAGTCACAAAACATCATCCAGGACAGTCCTATATTAAAGGATACTAAAAAGACATGACAACCTAATACAATGCAATTTTTTGATTAGATTCTGGAGAGGGGGACAAATGGACTTTTTCTCCCCAAAATTGGAGAAATGTGAATATATACTGTATTTTAGATAATATTATGGATCAGTGCTAAATTCTTAGATGTGATAATGGTTATGTAAGAGAACATCCTTATTTTTAAGAGATGCAGCTGAAGTATTTAAAGGTGATGTATCATGTCTGCAATTTAGTCTCAAATGGTTCAGTAAAAAAAAAAAGAGACCAATCTATAAATAAACACATGCCCACGAAGAGAGAGAGAAAGCAAATGTGGCTTTGGTGAATCTCAGTGAAATAAATAGTTGTGGGGAGAGAAATAATGAGTCAGATGGGAGTAGATTAGGTGGATGGATGGTACTGTGAAGCGATGGAACTGGGGCTAAGATCTGTGAATAGGGAATGAGTAAACAACTGATAGAGATCTTTGAATTATGAATTGAGGAACTTGGCCTTGACTTGGAAAAACAATAGGGACACAGAATACACAATAGTCTTTGGTTGAAAAGTAAAACAATGACTTTTATACGTCAGGAAAATAAATACAGCAGCATTTGGCAGAAAGCACTAAAAAAAGAAATGATTTGAAGGCCATTTAGAAGAGTCTCTCATAATAACCAAAGAAAACATAACTAAAGTTTGGACTCCATGGAAGCAGATGAATGAAAAGGCAAGGATAGATCTAACAGCCAGTAGGAAATATTGGTTGTGGATGGACTGCTTACATGGATGATGAATTCCTCTAGGATTGTTTTCACTACCAGCCTCCCCTCAATTCTCAAGGCAGACCTCATCACCTCTCCTGATTCCACTAGAATTTGACATCACCTCTCCTGATTCCACTAGAATTTGACATCACCTCTCCTGATTCCACTAGAATTTGACATCACCTCTCCTGATTCCACTAGAATTGACAATAGCAAGACCCCACTCTGGCTAAGATCGTTCTCACAACATTCACAGCCTCAGCCAAAAATAACCCCCAATAAACAGCAAGCTTCAGGAGACAAGGTCTGTGTCCACCTGGTTCAACTTTGATGCCCAGCATCTACACAAGAATAAAAAGGAAAGTGACAAACAGGAATCAAAGGAGAGAAGGGGGTCAAAAATGCCTGTGAGATGTCCAACATTGTAGCTGGGAGAAATGGAGACATTTGGAAGGAGAACTTCTTGGGGAGAAGGTGTCATTCTCTATGTTATTTCAGAGGCGAGAGTACCTCAGTGGACTGGAGAAGTCCCAAGTTACAGCAGGAACTACCTACAGTAGCAGTTTTCTTCCCAGCTTGTTTTTGGCGCTGCTTTCTTTAAAATACAGTAGATATACTTACTCACATAATTAGTTTGTCTGACTTCCTGTCAAATCAATATTTATTCACACAAATCAATTTTGTTGCTTTGTCCCTGAAGGCATTTGGTCAATCTGTGTCACTAGAAAGCAACTTGCCAGGGATTTTTCAATGGATCCTTTTCTCTTTTTCTACGCAATTTATTCCTGTTCTTCTCTACATATTACCTAATTCATTTTTGTTTAGATTTCAGTTTCTTTACAGCCAAATCATGCTAGAACTTTGGTTTGTGTAGTTTTCTGCATGCACTATACGTACATGAAAAGAGCTAGATAAATGACTTAATTTACTTAGCCTCCTGTTAAAGACAAGTTACTTAACTTCCACAAAATGGATATACCAACACACACCTCATAAACACCTTAATTAAATAAGATAATTTATGTAAATTACAGTAACATTGAAAAAATTATTATTATTATAGTTGTCATTAGTATTAAGTATACCTCACTATATAAGATAATAATCCTGTGACCAACAATAGCATTACTATATATTTACAAATTAAGAGATGGACAAAGAATTTCAAAGAATAAATTTTGAGGACCATTGTCCAAACCCTCTAATTCCATAAATGTCCCTAGAGATTAAGTAACTTCCCTGTAGTCATACAGCTTATAAGCGGTAAGATTCAGTCCACCCAGCGTCTTCTGTCTTCCAAGCCAATTGAGTGCTTTATCCACTTTCTCACAATGCTATCTGGCTGGTTAAAAGCTGGAATTACTACCAATGTCCACTATGATTTTAACATATTCGTACAACTAACGCTGTGCTGCAGTGTGAACAAGGCAGCAAAGAGGAATGTTAATTGAGGTCTTATAGACATGAAATAGTTGCTGGAGCAGAAGAAGACTTTATTTTTTTAAGGGTAGTGAAATGTCTTTTGACAAATATCGACACATTCTTTTTTGGAGCTAGAGCTTCTCCTTAGGGACAACATTTTAATTTTGAAAGAACCACTTTAAGAGACCTTTTTAATTATACGAATCCAGAGCAAGTTCCCAATGCTTTATCCCTGGGGTCTACAACAGGACTTAAACTTAACGAGAACCTGAGCTTGAGTACTAAGTTCATGGAAGAGCTCACCCACAGCCTTCGGTATATGAAGACTAGAGGTTGCTGGAAAGGGGTTGTACATATTTGCATCTTAGGGGTCTTCTGGGATGGAAGGCATTGAGCCTTCTCCCTGATGCTCTGTCGAGTTAGCCCTGACTAAAGCCAAGTTGGAGAAGTCCCTGAGATCAAATTCACCGTCAGAAAGAGGAGCACCTCTGGCAAGGCTTGACACCAGGATAGGGAAGGCCCATTCCCACCCATAGCCACAGCCACAGCCACAGCAATGGACAGCGTTGCTTAGCAACAGCCAAAACTCTCACTGGCAAAGGAAACAACACTCCCAACTTCCTGGACTCAGGAGAAGACGAGACTAATGAAGACTGGCCTTTGGTTTTCAGTTACCACCCTTGACAGTCTTGGATATAACATCGGAGGAGTTCCTGAGGAAAAGCAACGTTAGACTTAACTGAAAGTAACGTAGGAGCTCAGAGTTATCAATTGAATATTAAAATAAATGTAACTTTACTTGTAGTCACAGGCTGAAAGATTCAGCACACCTCACTGTAACACCATGCAAGGTTATATTAATAAACCCAATGATGGCTCAGGCAGAGAACGCTTTCCACAAATATAACTTCAGGGTCTCAAATAGCCTCCACTTTTCATGGTTCACCTCTGTCTCTGGTAGCTTTAGCAGTTCTCAAGAGGTGTCCCCCATGTGGTCCGAGCTCCCTCAGGAGCTGTCTCAACGCCACCATCTGCCCTTGACTGTCTTCCTTCCCCCAGTGTTTCTTCCTGGGTTGCCCTGGGGCGTGGGAATCTTTCCCCAGATTGCTGATGCCCTCTCAGACTGCACTGACCTGCCTGATAAGGCTCCGGGGCTTCATCCTGACCCCTGAACTCCCTCAGATACTATCTGCCCACTAACAATCACCCTGAAGCCAGGACTTCATCTTGACCTTCAGACTCCCTCAGACACTATCTGCCCACTAACATTCACCCTGAAGCCAGGACTTCATCTTGACCTTCGGTCTCCCTCAGACACTATCTGCCCACTAACATTCACCCTGAAGCCAGGACTTCATCTTGACCTTCGGTCTCCCTCAGACACTATCTGTCTACTAACATTCACCCCGAGGCCAACCAGCTGCTGTCCACTACTTTGTGTCCGCCTCTCTTGGCCAGCTGGGAAATGCTCCCCTTCCTCCGTGCTCTCCTCTCTCTGACAGGTTGCACTGCAGAGCTGTTCGGCTCCCAGGATTTGGCCCTTTTAGGTTTTCCACCAATAGGTGTTCACCCCTCAGGCTGTTCACACACTATCAAGGGCCTGACAGAGCAGGATCAGTCAATACCCTCACATCTGACCCAGAAACACAGCTCCCCTCTGAGCTTCAAACTCAGTTGCCAAGTATGACTCATTGTTCCAGAAAATTCTTCTTCCAGCATGGATTCCTATAGTCTCCTCTGTAGTTGGGCTCTCCTGAGTCCCTCTCTCCCATCCTCACTCCATCCATCACCTCCATCCACCACTTGCGTCTATGTGGGCCCCTTAGCCCACAAATCAGTTGGTACTAATTTACATCACAGCGTAGGGGTGGATTGTTAGCCTTTCATACCTAGTCTGTATTCATCAAGGATACGCTATTACATATGCAAACTCAAACACACAAACACACACAGCAAAAATTTTTAAAATATATGTATGTATTATTTCACTTTTGTCTGACTATTCATTCCCACTAATACAACGTATCAAAAAAGAAAAAAAAATCAAGTTATAAATTCGCCCTAGTTTGAGGGAGGTAGATAAGTAGAGAGAAGAAATGCCCTTAATTACATAGCTCTTCATAACTGTGACATTATTTGTCAGATGCAAATATTGATCTGAGAAGTAAACCAGCATGATCAGCTGGAAACATTCATGGATGTCTGCTAGCTACAAGGTAAATGTTATTAAACTCACCCTTTTCTAGAAGTGCATGGTCCTTGGGCTGCAATTACTAAAGTGATATGACTAAGTTTGACAGTTATGTTAGTTACATTATCATGAATCTTACTAAAACTCATTAATTTTCTATCTTGAAACATAGTCCTTGACTCTAAAAGAAAGAAAGGAAGTTTCAGTAAGAATGTGAGAAAAACCTTGACTTATGAGTGGAGTTTACCAAGATATTTTTTTCAAAGCATTATAATCAGAATACAGGCAATACTTTCTAAACCATATTCAGTAATAGCTTATTTAATAACACTGCATATTTGTGGAGTATGTAGTTAATAAGACACATTCATTTTAAGTCATATCTCTTTTACAGAGAGAGAAACATAGTTACAATGAGATGAAAGTGAATTTCTCAGAGTCAGAGTGTGGCCTAAGACCTCAAATTAAGGTTCAATATCACGTGCTGCCTTGTCATCTGGTAAAATCAAGAGGGGCTTGAACGGCTTCACTGCAAGTTCCCCTCTCCTCTCTGCATCCACAGAAAACTTCCTCTAGCCAAACAGCCCTCCTTATCAAAGGGACCAAGCACAGTTCTTGCTTCTCTCTGAGTAGCAAGTTTCAGTTCCCTGCCAGCCCACAAAATTATTCAAAAAAGCCAACCACACCCTCCATGGGAGACAGGAGACACCCCACCCTGTTGCTACTGCAAAGCCTGTCTCCCAGAGCTCCTGATTGTTCATTCTGTCCCTGAGTGCAATCCCGTGTGACTCTGCATAGTGCGCTATCCTCCTTCTTGGGTTGTGAGTATATGTTAACTAGAGAACTGCTCTCTATCTCATCTGTCCAGTGTCAGGCGTCCTGTGTTCAGCCATCCCAACAGCCCTGGTTGAGGGGTCCTTCACTCACCAACAGGGTGAAGCAGAAGGTGATCAAAACACAGAGCAAGCACACGGCAGAGAGGATGCTCCAAGCCAGTCTTTCTGACTCCACAACCACTGCTCTTCCACTCCCTCAGAGCTTTCCCTGCCATATAATGACCATCAGCACTGAAGGAGAAATTTCTATGTGCCACTCTCTTTCCGGGCTTTTTACATGTATTGTCTCATCTAAGCCTCACAACTCTCCTGCACGGTAGGTACCATTATCCTTCCCTCTTTACATACGATGAGACTGAAGCACAGAGAAGCTAAGTGACCAGCTAGTGAGTGATGGAGCTGAGATCCCACTGTCACTGCCAAACCAATTGCCAAAGAACTCTTGGCCTCAGAATGAATGAATCCTCTGATGAAAGGATTTTATAGAAATAGTCTGTCATCAGATGAAAACAGCTGAAAAATATAAGCTTATGAACACAAAATTGAGTTTACAAAAGACCCTCTGATTTCAGTTCTGTTAACCATCACTAAGTAAACAGTGGTGTCTACTGAGTGTACAAACTGGAGGATAGGTTTGCTTCAAGCATGGTTAAGAAAGTACAGCACACCAGATATTATTATCCTCTACAGTAAAAGTTTTTATTAAGAATTTGAAAATAGCTTAGTATATTTTAGGTCCTCTCTTTTTCCTACACTATACTCATTTTCAAAAATAGATAGTTATACACAATGACATCTCTAGCACAAGCTACCTCTGCTTAGATTTCTTGATCCAGCTTCTATCCTTCCATCTACCTGCTGAACATCTCAGGATAACTTAGTACATTTCATTATGCCCTATCTTTCTCCCCAAACTAGACTATGATCTGCTTATTAGTAGTAACCAAGTCTTATTCATTTCTTTTTTACATGGCCAAAATCTAGCTCAGTCCCTCCATGTTTTTTGAAAATAAACAAATAAATGAATATAAAAGTAAATATAGTCAAGCAAGGAACCATTTATTTTAAAAATGTCAAAATGTTAGTAGCTACTTTATTTTGTCCAAAACTAGTTCTTCACTTAAAGGTTAGATTTTTTTCTGGACATTTTGACAAATGTTTTGAATAGACTTTAGTTTTCATATAAAGTGATAAAGTAGTTCCCTAAAAATAATTTTTTGAAAACTTGTCATCTTTTAAAAAAGTGTGATAATTTGTAACTAATATTTATTATACAATTCATAGGTCGTTTATGAACACAAACACATGCACATATGCACATGTATGGTCAAATTGTCGATGACCAACACTGAAACAGAATCGTCTAGGAAGTACCGAGCTCCTCACTGAAAATAAAGTGCTCGATGACCACTCATCAAGGATGTCGAAAAGAACATTTCTGCCTGAGTAAAGGTTGAACCAAATCTCTCTCAAAGCAATTTTAATCACAAGACCATGGTTTTAAAGAAACCACAAACATCTCATTATTCTAATATAAACTGGTTTTAGAATATTTTCCTTCTTTCCCCTTGATTACCTGCTCAAAATAAAAAAAATTTGTTCTTTTATGTACTGTGCTGTGTCCGAAAATTCTAGAAACTTTCCTTGCAAACTTTTTAATAAATTATAAACTCATTTTAGGCAATAATTACCCTAAGTTTGTAAGAATCCCCTAGGGAAGTTATTAAAATGCAGATCCTAAACCTCACTACAGCCCCCCACGTACCTCTTACCAGAGATTGTAATTCAGTAGATCTGAATGTGGTGAAGAAATCTGCATTTTTATTGGGTACTGCCTGATTGGGTGGGAAGGGAGTTGTATCAACTACATTTGGAAAAACACCGCTTTAGAAAATGTGAAGTCAGTTTGAACAGCAAACTTAAATTTAAGATTTTATGGTGATGTGGAGAATGATTTCAGGGGAAAGAAGCTGCAGTCAAGAAAACCTGTTACAATAATCCAGATGAAAATTTATGTGGGGTTGAAGAAGAGCATAGGATGGAAGGAGGATGGTAAGAATAATATTTAAGAGGTTCAATATTCATAAACTAAATCAACAAGACTTGGTGATTCAACAGTTAGGCACAGTGGGGTGGAGAGAGTTGGGGTGAGAGACCAGGAATAGTGAAGGACAAATTAACTTCTAGAATTCAAGCTCTGGAGATGGAAGAGCTGGAGGTGCCACTGAGACAGTTTCTTATCATCAGATTATCAGTCAAGTTTGGAACTTGTGCAAGCCAGCAGGCGTACTGCCAGTTCATACAGTATCTTCGAAAAAATTAGAAAAATTCATCACTTTCTATGTAGAAGTACACCTCTGGGTGCAGCTTGGTAAGTGGAAAACTCCTTTGGGCAAATTAGAAGGTGCTCTTGTCTGTGAGCAGACATAGCCCTGTGCCAGGACCCATAGCGGGAGAACCATGACAAAGACTGGATTTAAGCTCCCACTCATCTCTCAACTAAGGACCCTCATGCAAATCATAATGTGCCCAGAGAGACACTAACAGGATTCAGGATGTGGCCTTGGGAATGGATGGTAAAGTCACTGGATGGAACGGTTCCCAGGAATCATGAGGCTAATTGATGGATGGGTTGCCTACATGCATGATGAGTTCTTCTAGGATTGTTTCCCTAAAAGGCCCCCTAAAGCCTCATGGAAACCCTCACCACCTCAGCTGATACTAGGTCAGATATTACTGAAGTGAGGATCCGTTTGGGGGGAAAGAGGGGTCTTCGCTGTGGGATTCACAGTAGTAGCCACAGGGAACTCCCACTAGACTGCAAGATGGAACAGGGCAGAGACGGTGTCCCGCTCACTGCTGTATCCCCAGCACCTTGGACAGCACCTAGTACCTCGTTATCATGATGCCTAAAATCCATCCTTCAATAATATTCTTCGTCTCATTCGTGGAAACATGACTTGAGGTTCTCTGTTCTTATTCTAACCTTCCCCAAGACTGTAAAATGGCATGAACAAGACTAACTTTATAAGTGACAATTCAGTCTATCAAGCCCATCAAAACTCAACAAATAAAGTAAAATAGGTTTCCTTTGGAGATTTCCCAACTGTAAGGGAAGACAAATTCTACCAAGCATTTTATTGTATGTCTCTTTCTGTTAACCCAGGTTGCATGTTATTCTATTATAAAATGTTTGTCCAATGTTGACTACCTTTGGTCCTGTAACATGTTGCTTTGTATACCTATTTTGGATTTTCTCTTGCTCTTTTGTCACACTCAATTTCCTTGTTCTTTTTATAACAATGCTTAAATTGCTTTGTCTGAAGATGTGCATCAGATGGAAACAGCACAGATGTTAGCACGTGTATGCTAAGTCTGTGCCTTAATGTACCATTTGGTTCATTATTTTATAGATTGGACATCCATAGTAGGAATTGTTGCTTCTTTATTGAGAGAAAATATCTCAGGAAATACTGCTTTCCTTCCTTTTGTAGGACTCCTACTATTTGTTAGTGCTCATACTCTACACCTAGAGTAGAGGAGATCTCATTAAATATAGCAAAAATACCTGAGATCTACCACCAATAATTATATATGTACATGTGTGCTTTTTTTTTTCTTTTAAAGTTAAGCTCCATTTTCTTAGGAAGAACAAATCCTTTATTTTCAAAAGTCAAAGTTTCTAGGGAAAGGGAAAAGAGAAAAGAGGGAAAAAATAAGCATTTATGTACCATATTCCAGGAATTTACAATACTTCTCAAAATATTCTCACAATAATTCCACTATAAAATGTTCTCCCCATTTTATAGATAAGGAACTTCATAAGGGCTAAGGAACTTGTTGAAGATCACAGATAATGTCATAAACTATAAATGTCAAAGATGTTGGTAAAAGGCAGATCGAGAATTTAATCCCTGATATGTCAGGCTCTTGCCAGGCTACCAGTCTTGGACATTTTTGAAGCAATGCAATTTTCCCTAACAAAACATTACAGTCCATTTTGAAAACATGACATATCGGTGTCATGTGAATGTAACACTAAAGAACAAATTTATCTCTGGGTTAAATTACTTTGCTATCTGACCCTTGACATGAAGGATAACACAATGGTTCCCAAGCATTTGTCTATTTACCAAGAGTCTCTTACAGGAGATAACAGTAACATATTAGCATCTGTAGTTAACCCCAAAACAATTTTAGATATCAATCCATAAAAAAGCACAAATGGTACTTGTAGCATATTTGCACATATGTTCTGTAAAAGATAAAATACACTTGTATCTTAGGCCATGAAGGCAAGTTTATTTTTCTTTACTTAGCTCAGTCTCTAGGATATTATTATCCACCCTTTTTAACTCCATCTGCTCTTGACTCGAGTCACACCACCTACTTGGTGGAAGCCTAGAGTATGTTGATCATTCGGGGTTCCAGATGCTTCTGAGGGCATGGTTACCATATTGCCTGACTTGCAAAGCTCAGAAGACAGAGAATTAAGGAAATTAAATGCCAGGAACTCAAAATACTGAAAACAAAATATGTAAATAAATCCAGAGAGAAATGTTGGCTGAAATTATCATTGAAATATAGCCTTAAAAATATATACACAGAGAGAAGCTTTTATCTTCCCAGGGCTTCTGGCATCACTAATTAGATGCTAGTGCAACAAACAGTAATACTCATTAAAAAAATCTTTACCAGTAACATCTAAGTTGTTTAAGTCCATAGGATACATTTTCCACATCAAGTAAATACCACCATTCAATTTTCACTCAAGGTCAAGCATAGTTAGTATATTACAATTTTCTAGAGTTTAGGTGGCACATGTTAATTGGCTTTTATCTCGTGTTGAGAGATAGCAATAAGCAATAAGGACAAATAATTGAGAACCAAAGTAAGCACCCTGCTATACACACTGACCCAGGTCACAGGCTTGAAGATAGAGATTCTTAGAGAGATCATGATAATTTATTAAATGCGCTTTATTCAAGAGCAATTTAATCTACTCAGGAAAATTAATTCATTCAATGAATTTTATTTTTGGATATCTATCCATATACTCTTCTAGGCGTTGGGATACAGCAGAAATAACCCAGAGAAGATTTCTACCCTTAAAGTACTTATATGCTTGGATGCAGAGTAGAGGTAGACAATAAAAAGGAAACAAGGAAGCAAGATCATTGCAGACCATGATAAAGGCTATAAAGAAAATTAGCAAAGTGATGGGAAGCAACTAGGAGTCGGAGGTAAGTGGATGAAGGGGCAGGTCTTTACAGAGAGGTTAGGCCATGACTACGAGAAGGCGGCGTATTTGCCAAGTCTTGTAGAAAGAGAAGAAAAAAACGCAAGATAACAGCCAAAGAACAGTGTGTTGAGCAGAGGAAAGCGCAAGTGCAAAGACTCTGAAGCAAGAAAGGGTCTTCTATGTTAAAAGAAAAGAGCGGGTGTCAGTGGGGCTAGAGTGTGGTGAGCAAGGAGGAGCTTGGCCCGTGATGAAGTGGAAGAGGTGGGCAGGGGCAGAGCTTCCTGGTGTGACAGGAAAGACTTGGACATGGTAAAGAGAAGTAAAAGGTCCTCGTGACTTAGCTCACCACATAAAATTAATTCAGTCTACCTGGGATAGCTAGTGAGTTAGAAGAAAATAATAATAATAAAAGTTTAGAATTGGAGGGGAATTTATAGATTATCTGTGCCACTCCTTGTTTCATAGATGTTGACCATGAGGCCCCGTGGGGTCAGTGAAAAGGGGAGCCAGAACTCCACATTCTTTGACATCTAGTGACCTTTTCATGTGGTCTGCAGGCTCCCATAGCAAGCATCTGGTGAGGAAGAACACAGCGACTCAAGTTCTTCTCTGAAGATGGAAATTAAAAAGAAGAAGAGAGCGGTTCTACATGCTTACAGGAGGAATGTCTTGAAGGCCCTTGTGATGTGCTCTTTCTTAGACAAACTACATCTTTGAGTAGGGTCTACAGAAAGAGGTAGGGACAAGGATTCAGCAAGTGCCACAAGAAGGGGAAAACTGATGAAATTACAGAGAACGGGGAATCCCGCAAGGTGAAATAGCCTAAAGTGGTAGATACCAATACGTAAAGCTGGAAAGGACACGAAGTTTGCCAGAGAATAAAACAGACATAAAAACCCCATTAAATAATAACCTTAAAAATTCAATATTAAGAAAATCTCCAATTATTGAGTGTCACTTAGGTCAGATTCTCTTCCCAATGTATTTTAAAATTCTTTTCAGTTCTTTTCTTTTCTTTGACTAACCAAAATAAACAAATAAAAATACTATACAGAGTAAAATGATAATGTAATAATATACGGACATATGAGAGGATACACACTTGAGGAATAGCCTAATAACGATTAAGACTGGCCCTCTCTTTCTGGAGAGACAGAGCTTGGATGGGCCTGGTCAAGTTGTTTGCCTGCTTGGGGACAGAAAACTACACTAAATAACTTTGTAATTAATGCTCTCCTAACAAAACTGAATCATTTTGTTCTCCCTAAACGCACAGCATGATTAACAGGGTCAAAATTCTATAAGGTGTGGAGAAAAGGGAACCCTCATACACTGTTGGTAGGAATGTAAACTGATATAGCCACTATGGAAAACAGTATGAAGATTCCTCAAAAAGTTAAAAATAGAACTACCATGTGATTCAGCTATGCCACTTCTGAAGAATACAAAAACACACACACATACAATGCAATACTACTCAGCCAAAAAATAGATGAAATCTTGCCATTTGCGACAACATGGATGGACCTTGAGGGTATTATACTAAGTGAAATAAGTCATATGGAGAAAGACAAATACTGTATGATTTCACTCATATGTGGAATATAAAAAAACAAACTCAAAGACAAAATAAATGAACAAACCAAACCAAACAAAAACACATTTAGATATAGAGAACAGAGTAATGGTTACCAGAGGGGAATGGGGAGGGAAGAGAGAAATGGGTAAAGGGGGTCAACTGTATGGTGGCAGACAGAAACTAAGTTTTTCCTGGCGAACACACTGTAGTATATACAGAGGGAGAAATACAGTGCTGTACATGTGAAATTTAAATAATGTTACAAACCAACATTACCACAATAAATTTTTTAAATGTTCTTAATTCTGTAAGAGAGAAGGAAAGCAGATTCAAATTAACATCATGACAAAATAAGATAACTGCAACTTAGAAGTTGTGATAGACATAGCAGTGTTTTTAATGTCGATAACAGTGTGTCAGGCAAACTGTGATTTGTACACCCCCGGGATTACATTGGGGAAAAACCCCGCCGCTTATTCCAATCAAATTGATGAGAACAGACATGATTGAAATAAGCAGAGGATGCTTGAGGAAGATCCTGCTTAACATTCACAGCTTCACATAAAAGAGTCCTCTTACATCTCCTTAAATCATATATTTGTTAACAACATGAACAAAAATCTAAATGGGCCTGCTTTCAAACTGGTAAAGAATGCAAGTAAAGAGACAACAGAAAATAGAAAGCTTATCCTTCACATCAATGTTGGACTTATAAATTAAGGCACAATTTCTATTTATAATCATTCTTGTCCTTTTAATAAAAATAATACACTGCCAAACTTCTTTTTTAAATATGTTGTCTTAAATGTATATATAGTGCTATTCAATTTATGTGCACACTATTCATGATCTCCAAATACTGAAATATTTCAAGATATTGTACTTTAGCTTCAGGAAAGTACGTGTCTTTAGTGGGTTGAATGGTGACCCTCAAAATGATATGTCCACATCCTAACCTCCAGGAACCAGTGAATATGATCTTATTTGGAAAGAAGATCTTTGCAGACATAATTAAGGTAAGGATCTCAGGACAAGATCATCTTGGATTATTCAAATGGGACCTAAATCCAATGACAAGTGTCTTTAGAAAAAATACATGGAGGTAAAATATGGGGAGAAGAGAATGCCATGTGAAGATGGAAACAGAGACTGGAGTGAAGCAGCCCGAAGCCAATGAACATCTGGAGCCACCAGAAGCTGGAAGAAACAAGGAAGGATCCTCCCCCACTTCGGAGCCTTCAGAGGAAACACAGCTCTACCGACACCTTGATTTTGGACTTCTGGACTCCAGAACCAACTGTGAGAGAATAAATTCCTTTTTTTAAGGCACCAAGTTTGTGGTAATTTATTACAGTAGCTCTAGAAAACTCATACAGCATCTTTCTTCTCTTTTCCTTAATGACTATAAAAGTATGGCAACATTAAAGAAAGGTTTGACCAGGAGATGAAGACAAATCATCTATATGCTCAATAATCTAATTAACAGATATTTTCGTTTTGGCATACTCCTATTGACTTTTTGTCCATATACTGACATTGTTGTACTCAAACTGAATACATGATATTTTATTGTCCTTTATTCCCTAATGGCCTTCAAATATATTTTAATTCTGTAGAAATTCCACTGAATTAATACACCACATATTACTTAAACATTCTGTAAGTTTTAAAGATCTGGGCTGATGCTTATATTACTAATAAGTGACTTTCTACTAGAGTCAGACATGGTCCTAGATATTTTTGATGCCATATATATTGCTTGAATCATGCTTAGGGAACCATCAGTCAATCCCCCAAAGACTATTTCTTGAGCAACTACTAAATACCAGGCACTGTTCCAGGTCTTAGGAATGCTGCAGTAAACATGATGAAAGTATATGGGCTTTTGGTTTATATCACAGCCAAAAGGTAAACTGATAAAACATGGCCAACGTGTTTTATAAACATGGTAAAATGATAAATCAGATCAACAAAGAAAGAAAGAACTCTTAGAAAACTAGAAAGGGAAAGGAACTTCCCTAATTTAATAGAAAGCATCTCTCAAAACTCTATGGCAAACATCATGCTTCCTTGATGAAATGTTAGGAGTTTTTCCTTTAAAACTGGTGGCAAGAAAAGGATGCCATGTGTCACCACTTCTATTTAATATCGTACCAGCAGTCCAAAAAGCACTAAAAGACAAGGAGAAGAAAATACAGGAAAATGTAGGGAAAAAGGAATAAGACTATCATAATTTGCAAATGATATGACTATCTATATAGGAAAAACTCCAAAATACCTACAGACAAATCATTAGAATTAAAGAATTTAGCAAGATGACTGGATGTAGGGTATCAGGGTACAGGACAATTTCTTTCTTTTTTTTCCTGCTCTTTATTTTTATTATTTTTAAATTAATTTTTATTGGAGTATAGTTGATTTACGATGTTATATTAGTTTCTGCTGTACAGCAAAGTGAATCAGTTATACATATATATATCTCCACTCTTTTTTACATTCTCTTCCCATGTAGGTCATTACAGGGTATTGAGTAGAGTTCCCTGTGCTATACAGTAGATTCTTATTAGTTATCTATTTTATATATAGTTGTGTGTATATGTCAATCCCAATCTCCTAATTCATCCCCTCCCTTTCCCCCTTAGTAACGATCTGAACAATTTCTTAAAGTACAGAAAGCATAGTTAGAAAAGATTGATGACTTTGACTGTTAAAATGAATCATCGCTCATCAAGACACCATAGAATGATATTTGCAACATACAAAATTGATATTTCCACATATATTGCTTGCTAGTAATTAATATTAGAAAATGCGTAAAGAAGTAATAGCCATTGATAAGGAAATAAAAACAACCATTAGAAAAATGGGCAAAAAACTTGAACTGGACTTTCATGGAAATAAAAACTCAAACAGTAAATAAACATGTTAAAAGATGTTTAGTAATCAGGGAAATGCCAATTAAGACCATCCGGAAATACCAATTTATACACATCAGATTGGCAAAAATTATAAAGGCTTACAATACCATGTGTCCATGATATTCAGTGGAGTAGGGTAACATGTTATCCAATATTCACGGCCAGAAGGATGAATTACCAAACTGTGCTATGTTCACACAAATGGAATATTACATAGCAATGAAAATGAATGAAATACAGCTATGCACAGCAGGAATGACTCAAAAACAACTTCAAGAGAAAAAAATTGCATAAGATAACAGAGTATAATATCATTTTTATAATGCTCAAAATCCAGCAAAAGTCAACGATACATATATTATTATATATTGTTTAGAAATACATGCATAGAGTAATAATAATAAACATTTTAAAAATAGAAATGATGAAGACAAAATTCACAACACTAATTACCCTTGAGTGAATCAGGAGATATAGGAATTTAGAGGAACATATAAGCAAGTTCAAAACTAATGATGGGACTCTAGTTTTGTTTTTGTTTTTTTGGGTGTTTTTGGCTGCCATGGCTTGTGGGATCTTAGTTCCCCAACCAGGGATTGAACCTGCACCCTCGGCAGTGAAAGCACAGAGTCCTAACCACTGACTGGACCACCAGGGAATTCCTGGGACTCTAGTTCTTAAGTTGGATAATTTGTTCATGTGTTTTCATACTACTGTTATGCTTTGTAACTTACACATGTTACAAAAATTTTTCATATATTACAAATATTATATAGAAAATTTTCTAAAGAAAATGTAGGAATAAACAAAAGAACTGACAAAACTGTATTATTCTAAGGGGAAAAAGAAAGGTTGCAAATAAACAATTGCAAAACACTGCAGTTGAAAATAACTTTAACTATAGGTCTCTGGTTTTCAACCCTAGGCGTACATTAGCATCACTTGGGGTGGTGGACATTTTTAAAAAGAGCAATGCCTGGACCTCATCTGAGATCAAGTAAATCAAAATGTACAGGGCTGGAAATCAGTCATCAATTTGTTTGTTGGTTTTCTTCTGTGTTTGCCTTCACCATTTGCCAGATGATTCTAAGATGCAGCCAGGATGATAGAGCACTGATCTAGACCAAGCCTCCTATTTCCCATTGAGAAACTGAGGCCAGAGAGAAGTGACTTGCTATATTAGTTTAGTGGAAACCCCAAGTTTCAAACCAGCCATTAACTCATCAACATAGTTATACTGTCAGGAAATTTTTACCAAACTTCTAAAAAAAAATTTTTAAGAGGTGGAAAGAGGACAACATTTTTAAAAAATCTCATTCTGAAAATAATCACCAGGGCCCTGGCATCCTAGCTCTCCCCACACATTTTCTCCAGGCAAAAGTTATATAAAACCTCATCTTCTTCCTTCCCTTTCAATGAGTGGGTGGGGGGGAACCCACCCTGCTTTATATCCTTTGCTCCACTTTGTACTTATTGAAGTACAGCGAAGCCCTAGAAATCTCCCTGAAGAGGTGTCTAACAGCCTCAAGCCTGCACTCATCAGTCTTCTTGTGCATCCACTGCCCAGATGACAGAGGCCAGTGAGGTGCTGACAGATGTGCAGGGCTGGCTGGAAGGAGAATAGATTTTAAAAATTAACTCTCAGCATCTTCCTTCCCCAGGCTTTGCCCAGAAAGGCTTCCGTGTCAGCTCAAACGATGGTCATATTGCAGGATCCCAGATTATACTCACGCGGAGTCATCAGACATCTGTTAACAAGACCTAAGGCAACTGGGTATGCTAAGGCGTCTGCTTTCTGCTTCACTGTGCAGAAAACTGGGCAAGGAGGGGGTGATCTTTCGATTCAATAACCAAATATCCTTCTGCGCACTCCCCTGCAGTTGGTTCTGACCAGGAATCAGCCAGTCTCTGCTTGGTAATTTTGCTTAAAGAACTTTCGGTTCCTTTCTCTAATATGCTGCAAGAGGGTTAGCCCCTGCTAACGGAGGATTTGGGTTTTGTTCTAGCGGAAGGGATAACCGTCCTGAAATGCCCTGGGTCCTTACCCTTCGTGACTGAGTGACACACGCCCCCACTCCCACATGCCCTGCTTCAAAAGCGCAACTTCAGGAGGCACCATTTTTCTTTCACGGATTTAATCCTCCTAAATTCAAACACAGTACTCTGTGATGGAATTGTACACCTCTCCTAGATCCCAGTGATATTAAGATCAATGTTTCCTTGGGGTGAAACGTGTCCTTTACACATGTACACCAAGAAATGGAATTAGGGAGTTCATAAAGACTTAGATCGTTAGTAATGATAGACACTGGCATGTGTCAACAGTTTTGACGCATCTTGCTCTTGAACCTTTACGCAACCCTTACAATATCATAACTTATTCATTATTTCGTCTCCTTTCATTTCCCTGGAGAATTCAGCATGCTTTGTCTAAACTCAAAAATAAAAGAGAAAGAGGAAAATGGATGGAATAATCCCTAACACAGACAAATTCTAACTAATTGATAGTTGACTAAGACAAGAAAATGCATAAATATGACTGGCAAAAATCGAATTTTTACTCAGTTTTATTATGTTTCTGTTAAAATGAAGAATTATACTGTAGATCCTGAATTATACCATGTAATTTAAAACAAAAGAGTAAATTATGGTTTTTTAAAAGCTCTGAGCATCAGGCTTTCGAGTCTGGATTAATTCTTATGGTGTAAGAAGTCCTTTTTTCATTGGAACATGTCTACCAGCTGGATGGAAAACACATCTTCTTCAAATAAAGCTTAATCTAATAGGCATTCATAGAAAACATTCTTTGATACAAAGCAGCCATTCTCTTATTACTGAGTCCTGAAAATTTTGTTATTTATAAGCACCACATCTTCAGTCCAAATAGGGTAGCCCTCTAACTGGAGAGCCCTGGATTTTGGAGTGGGTTATAGGTTTCAGCCTGCAGGTGTAGAAGAAGAACCTCAGTTTAATGAACTATTGATATTATGCATAATAAAGTAGAGAAAGTTGTGTCCGAGGAAAGTGAAAAAGACGTAGCAAGCAATGTGGGTTGGGATGGGCATGCAGGGGTTGTTGAACAAAATCATGTGGGAAATGTAGGAGTTTGGAATGAAATATTGTGCTCTGTGCACTCTCCCTTTGACCTCATACATTTACAGGGGGAAAGAACTAAAATTCATGACACGAGTTTTCAATGAATCATCAATAGAAATTTGCTCAGTATTGAATGGATGTAGTCAGAACAGTTATCAGGGGAAAATAAAAGAGGGGAGTGGGCCACTGGTAAAGGGATTAGGTTACAAAGCAAGCTCTCAAAACAAGCCCTGTTAATCAAGCCAGATATTAGCAGCTTCTCCTCCTCTGTAACTTTAATGTGACTGAGTCCTAGAACACCCTGAGTTGTTTGCATCTACAATAATAATGAGTGATGTTTTGTTCTTACATTTTGCAAAGAGCTTTAATGTTATCTCATTTACATCCCTTTCATTTTCATCATTGTTAACATCTACGAAGTAGACAGGTCTTAAAAAATAGGAAAAAGGGCCAGTAAGAACTGAGAAGCAGGAAATTAAGAGTTTATCTCAGAAAATAAGCAGAGCAAGATTGTACCAGCATCACAGTCAACAGCTATGATTTTCGTAAAGTGGGGATCAATATTTAATTAAGCACAGGGAACAAAACATGCAGGCATCAGATTTGCAAAAATATATTTGAACCCTATCGTCCTATAACAAAAGGTTTTAAAATGCACATCTTTTTATTATTCATTTCTCAATACATATTGCTTTTATAATATCACCATTGTCTAAGAATATAATCTTAGAGTTATATAAAGTTTTGCCATACAGAATTAGAATATTTGTTTTACTTCAGCTTTTCTTTTAAAAGTACTTTTAAATATTGCTACTAAATCTATGTTATAACAAGTATGTTCTTTTACACAGCAGGAAAATACAAATTGTAATTATTTGAAGGTCAATTTAGCAACTTATTCTTTAAAGCTATGTTTCTTAAATGATGGTTCTTAGACCACCCACACCAGAATCACCTGGGGTACTGATGCCTGGGTCTCAGCCCCAGAATTCTGACATAATAGGACTGGGGTACAGCCTGGGTGTGGGGAATTTTTTAAACTCCTTACGTGATCTTGATGTGCATTCAAGATTGAGAACTACTACCCTAGACTCACCAAAGAAGAACTTCTGGGCATGGGCCCTGGAATTCAAGGACCCAGGTGATTCTTAAACACAATAAATTATAAGAATATGAAAAAATGTTTTTGATTCACGTGTACCTGAAAAGTGTTCAAAGATATTCAAGTGCATAACAAAATTCAATCTCCTAGCGAAGGAGCAAAACTAATTCAGTAATAAATAAGATCATTTTAAAATACATAGTAAAGCTAATGCCTCTTTAAAGTACATTAGTGATTTCAAAGGCTCTCTTTGTAATTTACCTCATTTAAGATGATAACAACCTTGTGAGGTAGTCATATTAAGATCCTCACTTTGAAATAATAGCAAATTTAGGTTCAAGTCTTTTGACTCACCCAGATTGAATAGCTAGTCAGTTGTCAAACTGAAACACAAAAATCCCAATTTTTCCTGAAATATCTGCTCTTTCCTCTATAGGCATGATGACCATATTTTTTAAAAGGAAATTATACTTTCTGGCCTGATAAAGATACAAAACTTGAGGGAATTCCCTGGCGGTCCAGTGGTTAACACTCGGAGCTTCCAATGCAGGGGGTGTGGGTTTGATCATTGGTCAGGGAACTAAGAGCCCACATACCAGGTGTGAAGCGTGGCCAATAAATAAATAAATAAAAGATATGAAACTTGAAAATACACTTCACACTCATGGCCTCTCCTTAATCTTCTTATTTAGGTAATTACAAATATTAGTTTTAGAAACAATAGCATTAGATAATGTATGCTACATGTCACAGTTGACAAGAGAGTTGTCATAAAGAAGAGTCTTACAGGAGAAATAGAATAGTGCAACAAGTATGATTTTGAACTCCTTATTACATACCTTTTGTTTTTCCCTATAACTCTCCAATGCCTAGCATAGAGCAGAAAAAGAGAGACAATCCAATCAATACTTGTTAAATGAGGTCAGGCCTAATACTGGTACCCCTACCTCACACCCTTCCCATGCCAATGTGACAGGCTGGCATGGAATATTTGAATAGAACACTATGAGAACATTCATGCCCACAAACCACATCCTTTTAGATTAAACCACACCCAGAATCTCCATGTTCACTGTCTCATGTGGGACAGGGGTGGAATATCTGAGGGTCGAGTAAGAGGGAGTTCCGCCTCCTAGCCCCAGCAAACTACATATAAAATATCTCTGCCCAGACCTCTGTCATTCCACAATGGACATTCTGACCCAAAACTTGACCTAAACTTGACCAAGTAAAAGAGAGTGCCTAGACCAACCCTGCTGGATCACTTTGGGTGGAAAGGAAGAATCAGTTTCAAAGAATTTGAAGCATGTCCCTTTAAATAGGTACTTATAAAATTTAAAATCATAGTTATTCAGCCCTTGGCAATTCTGCACTATGCAATGTTTACTACCCAGAATGGAGATTATGAATGACTTTTAAAATAAATGGAGATAATCTACTCTTTCCTCTTGGTCTGACAAAATCCTGTGTTACATATAGGATGAGCACAAACAGTCACTGACTTAAAGTCTTAAAATACTTTTCTTCCAATGTTTTTCATCATATTCTTTTATTGTGGTAAAATATACAAAATGTAAAATTTACCATTTTAACCATTTTTAAGTGTACAATTCAGTGGCATTAAGTATATTCATGATGTTGTACAACCATTGCCCTATCCATTTCCAGAATTTGTTTATCATCTCAAACAGAAACTCTGAATCCATTAAGCAATAACTCAGCCCCCTCTCTCTCAACCCCTTGTAACTTATACTGTCTATCTTTATGAATTTGCCTATTCTAGGTACCTCATAGAAGGGGAAATCATACAATATTTGCCCTTCTGTGTCTGGCTTCTTTCATGTAGCATAATGTTTTCAAGGTTTTCAACCCATGTTGTAGTATTTTTCTGAATTTTTTCCTTTTTAAGGCTGAATAATATTCCATTGTATGTACATACCACATTTTGTTCATCCATTCGTTTGCAGATGAACATTTAGTTTTTTCCAGCTTTTGGCTATTATGAATAATGCTACTAGGAACATGGCATACAAGTATCTCTTTGAGGTCCTAAATTCAATTATTTTGGGTATATGATTAGAAGTGGAACTACTGGATCATATGGTAGTTCTATGTTTACTCTATGTCGCCAAATTGTTTTCCATGGCAGCTACTCTATATTGCATTCCCACCAGCAACACACTAGCATTACAGTTTCTCCACATCCTTGCCAACATTTGTTATTTTCCTTTTTTTTTAATAATAGCCATCCTATATTTTTATAAATTATTTTCTTATTTCCAGCATGATGAGTAAAATAAATTCTTGACTCATTTAACTTATCCACTAGTCACCAAAATAAAAATTTTAAAGGTTATTTTATGAAGGTGGATTTTCTTTTCATATATATATGGGTTGTATTACCAATCCCTACACTAAAGGATCCCCAAACAGAAGAGCTCATTTGATTTCTGTGTTTCACATCTGTCTTCTTCTAATACGCTTTACTCTTCCACTAGATTTAATGTGCAGCTTCTGCTCTCCTGTTATCTAGCAGAGTGGTTCTCAAACTTAAGCTGTATCAGGATCACTCTGAGGCCTTGTTACAACCAGGCTTCTGCTCCCCACCCCCAGAGTCTCCGATTCTCATCTGCATTTTCAACAAGTCTCCCTGGTGATACCGACGCTGTTGGCCTGGGAACCACATTTTGAGAACCACTGACCTAGAAAATCAGGAAAATAAACTTCCAGTGTTTTTCCAGAAAGAGCAGCAAGACCCTGCAAGACTAGATGAATGTGTCTCTAAGGAGCGAGGAAGTTGCATTAAGCAGCGAGACTTTGCACCATCTACTTTGGCTTCAGAGGAACTGGGTTTTGTTGTTCCTGTTTATTTTGTTTTTCACTTGCTTCCAACTCCTCATGGAATCCTGGCGGTCAGACCTTAAAGGTTATCTAGCTTAACCACTTCCCAAAGCAAGAAACTCCTTTACATCCAAAACAAGTGAACAGCCCCACTCTGTTTTTAGCACTTCCAGGGATGGGTAACTCACCCTTGCATTGTTTTCAGGTACAGTTGGCCCTTGAACAATGTGCCGACCCTCCGTGCACTGGAAAACCCTTATAACTTCTAGGTGGCCCTCCACACATACGAGGTTCCTCATCTGGGGATTTAACCAACTTCGGATGCTATAATACTGTACTATTTACTACTGGGGAAAAGTCCCTGTATAAATGGACCCTGGAATTTCAAATGCCTGTTGTTCAAGGGTCAACTGCAATTGAGACTGTCAGATAAGAAAAGGCTAGTGAGGTGTTACTTTAAAATGATATGACTTGGGTTCCAAACTCAGACACGGGAGGATGAAACCATCTTAGCTTTCCCTAACAGCTTTTTTAAAGGAATCTTTAAAAATTTCTTACTAACATTTAAAAAAAATTTTTTTTCTAGTCCACATCATTCAGAATAAGAGGACGTAAAGAAAGTCATTTAAAAAAGAGCCATAAACATTTTCTAATAGTAGGATCAGCAGAGCCTTGTGATAAAGTAAGGCATCACGAGATTAGACTGGAATCATAGTCTTCTCCTGATAAGTCATGACATTTAATTACTGTTAGCCCAAACCCCTTCATTTGCAATATGGAGATAAAAGTGTACCCGTTACTACTCACAGGTGCACCACATCTAATAACGTATATCAAAGCACTCTCTAAACTGGGATAATCAACTCGTTAGCTATTACTAGCCTAATTATTCATATTATCTACTTTTATTTAACTAATATACCATTCTTACATAGTGTTTCCAATAATATTTTAGTCCCTTGGTTAAGCACTCATAAATATCTGGTATATAAATGCCCTTTTGCTTCCTCTTGCATTTTTTAATTATACAAAAACATTATAAATCAAGGCTGCCTCTGTCTCCTGGGAATTTCAAAATAATCATGACATTCCCTACCTCTTTTGCCCTCCTCACAGCTGTTCATAATGATGGCTGCCCCCATCTTAAGCAACCTTGCTATCTATAGAAGCCGAACCTGACAGGATATTGGCAGCTCTCTTCCTGATAGCACGTGATTGACATTTTCTCAGCGCCCTCCCCTGGCTCCTCCTACCTGTATTGGTATCAGAGTTTTGCCTTGCTTCTCTGCTCGTTCCCCACAATGAGCTTGAAGGTCTGATCATTCCCAAAGCCCTAGAGGGCATTCAACATTAATCCCATTTGTCCTGCACCCAACAAAGGAGCACTGAATTAGACATTTCCCCCCTCCCCTGTTTTTGTCAATATGTCCTACAAAATACCCAAAGGGTACCCACCCTTTTGGCCCAGAAGCTAAGATACCCTGGGTCTTTTTGTTCTCTCCCTACAAAGTGGAGTCTCTTTTAACCTGAAACATCAAACTTCTTTTAACTTCAAAGTGGAGTCTATTTTAACCTCCCCAGGTAAGTCTCCAGCTGCTTCTCTTCTTGGATTGTGCCAGCACTCAGTCCTTCAACAATGGGTCCAGCTCCTACTCTCCCAAACTCTGTTTGTTCAGGAGCAACTCTGAGCTCGCCAAGCACACTGTACACTTTGTCTCTGCCCTGTCCTCCTGAAGCATGTCCTCACTTTCTCTCTGGATGACCCAGCCTAGGTCCCTTTCCAGACTGGCCCCTGGCCCCTGATCAATGGTGGGATGGGATGGCTCTAGTGTGTCCCTGTCCCTCCACCCCCATGCCCACTCCTCCTTTACTGCTGGCTACTCCTCTAGCAAATCTTCCCTTGGCCCAGGTTGGAGGGGCTTTACCAACCCCTACTGGGAAAGAAAATGGGTAGAATTGTTTGGCAACCTATTATCTTCAGAGGTATTAATCCACTTTCTGCTGTTCTACCTTATTAGGCCAAACCTCCCAGAATTTTTCAGTGCTTTCAGCATGTTCAGACCAATGGTATGCAGGATCCCAAAATCTATGTGATGTCCCCCCTCCCTCTCCACAGCAGCAGGACCACTGGTGGCCATTCCTGACAACCTATGTGTCAATAAGGGGACCTGTCAACTTCATTCATTGAAGGCTTATAAAGCCAGATTGCAGGACCCCACTTCCAATTTCTGACTCATCTGCATTTCTAACAAGTTTCCCAGGTGATACTGAAGCTGCTGATCTGAGAACCGCATTTTTAGAACCAGTTACTAGTGGTTAAAAAAGTAAAAACTTTAATGAGGAAGCAAGGTTTTCTAAAAGTGTACTGATTAATCAATTTGCCCATATAACTAGACAGTTTTCCATATTCCTACACAGAAATCCAATCCAAAAAATTTTAAAGCAAGTATGTTTATGATAAGCTGTTCAACACTCTGACTGCCAGTCAATTATGGAGCACAGATAACCCATCAAATGTAGAAGCGGTTTTAGGAAGAAAAAGGTGACCCTGGGTAAAGCTGCCACGGAGCTACATTCATTCACGTTAACAATCGTCATTTGTTTCTAGTGAAAATAAGAGTCCCACTCACCTTGCCTCATTAGGTCCTTCCCAAGCACCCTCTCCAAACACTGTAATTTCACCCCGAAGGCAAAGATGAAGTTGGCATCAAGGACCTACCATGGCATCCATCAGAAATAGCGCAAGCCACTAAGCCATTTTTGCAAAGTTTCAAACCTAGAGAATATTATAATAAATAACAGTGTACCCTTCCCCGAGATTCATCTATTATTATTTTACCACATTCGCTTCCTCTCTCTATATATACAGTTGACCCTTGAACAACTCGACTTTGACTTGCGCGGGTCCATTTACACGTGGATAGTTTTCAATAGTAAATACTACAGTACTACATGGTCTGTGGTTGGTTGAATCTGTGGATGGGGAGGAAGCACCGATACAGAGGGCTGCGGACTATAAATTATATTTGGATTAACACCTTCATTGTTTAAGGGTCAACTGTATAGTTTTTTTCCTTCCTACTGAATATTCTAAGAATAAAAAATTTTTTCTTAAGTAACTACAGTACCATTATTATACCTAAGAAACTAACATTAATTCAATTTATGATCCATTACATAGCCTATATTCAAATTGTTCCAATTGCTCTCAAAGCCCCAAAATAGATTTTGTTGGTTTCTCTCCTTTTTATTTTTAATCCAGCATCCAAATTCCATGCATTGCATCCGGTTGTTAGGTCTCTCTAAATTTTTTTAACTTAAATATTCCCTATGCTTTTTTTTATGAATCATAATATTAACTATTTAAAGAATCCAGGCTAGCTGTCTGTCACAATGTCCCACTTTCTGGATCTGTCTAATTGTTTCTTCATGATTAGATCCAGTTTAACATATTTGGCATGGATATTACCTAGGTGACATTAGCATCAAATTAGGAGACATATAATGTCAGATTGTTCTACTACTGGCAATATTAGGTATGATGACATAGATAAGGTGGCTTCTACTGTACAGGTACATTTTTCACTTTGCAAGAGACAAGTAATCTGTGAGACGACACCTTGAGACCATGTGAATATCCTGTTCCCAACCACCTTTCTCCAAAAGGTTTAGTATCCACTGATGATCCTCAACCGATCAATTATTGAATTAAGGATTGTAACACTGATTTTCTTATTCTATCTTTTCTTCTATAATTATTAGTTAGCATTCTTCTGTTAAAAATGGATCTCTCTTTGTACACTATATATGTAAACACATACATATATACATATATATCACAATGGACTTATGCTTTTACTTTTTACTTAATGTGTTATAATTATTATAATTATTCTTTTTTTGACATTCATATTGTACAAAATTGGCCTGTTATATCTACTTCATGCCAATTCCCAGAGGCAGACACTTTCTCATTTTGGTTAGTTTTTTGTGGAGTTGCTTAAATTTTTCAATGGACGCTCATTTTAAATGGATTTTAACATTTTCTCCAAGAAAATATTTACATATTTTAGATGGGTGGGTAAATTATTGAACATCTTAAGGTAGCTTGAATCATTATACAGTCATCCCTCGGTATCCAAGGGGTATTGGTTCCAGGACACCACACAGATACCGAAGTCCAAGAATGTTCAAGTCCCTTATATAAAATGGTACAGTATTTACATATAACCTATGCAGTATCCTCCTGTACACTTTAAATCATCTCCAGACTACTTAGAATACCTAATATAATGTAAATACTATGGAATGGAAATAGTTGCCGGTGCATGGCAAATTCAAGTCTTGATTTTTGGAGCTTTCTGGAATTTTTTTTCCCAAATATTTTCGATACTCGGTTGGTTGAATCTGCAGATGTGGAACCCTCAGATACAGAGGACTGACTGTAGTCTGGTTAGTACACTTTGAAATATTGACATATAATATGGTTGTATATTTGATAGCAAGTAGTTCTCTCATTCTATTTTAACAGGTTTTTTTTCCAGAGTACTTTACTTAAATAAAACCACAAATGCTAACAGTAAAGTGGTATTAAAAATTAAAATTTAATCAGAATCTCACAATCACTACATTACCTTTTCTTTTCCATTTTAAGTCACCTCTATGCATTTTACATTGTGGTAATAATAAAACCTGTATTATTATTTGTTGTTTTCCCCTAAAAAAGTAACATTATTTAATTTTTCAAAGGAACCAGACATAAACTTGAAGATATATGGAGTTTCATATCATGTATCATAAAACTAAACCCTATCACAGACCAACTTTTTAAATTATTAATTAATTTTTATTAAAAAAATAATATAGACACAACCAAAAAGGAAAGTCAAAAAGTACAAGATGGAATATAATGAAATAATGTTTTCTTTCTACTCAAAACCCTGTCTCTCCCCCCTCAAAATCATCCACTTTTCACATCTTCTTGAGGAAGGGATTCCGGAAATTTTAAATTCATAAAAATAAATGTAGGTGACTCCTTTGTGGTCAGTGCTGCTAAACAAAGGGAATTTGTAACAATCAGCCTTCTGCATTTGACTGGTTCCCTAAACTGAATTTGAGAAAGTTTTCACATCAGCACACCACTGTCACCTAACTCTCTTTAATGGATATATGCCTAGTTTTTCACTATGTACTTATACTACATTTATTTTTAACCAGTTCCATATTTGTCAACAGTTTTCATTTCTTTATTTGCATATTTTTTACTGTTTCAAGGAATGGTGCAACAGACATAACTGTGCATATATCTTTTGGCACATGTAAGAGTACGCATTTAGAATAAATACTAGTAGTAAAATTACTGGGTCAAAAGATCAGAGTATACAGTTGACCTTTGAACAACATGTGGGTTAGTGTATGAGAGTTACTTCTCCCTCTACACCCTTAGTAATACTGTAAAGTAGTAAAATTTTAATCTCTGACATATGCCAATACGATAGGTAAAAATTATTTCATTTATTTAAATAGGAGGATGAGCATTTTTCTGGTTTATAAACCCTCAGTATTTCTTGCCCATCACCATTTCTGTGATTCTTCACTGAATTATGTCTTTCCTTTTTTATTTTGTAAGAACACTTTATAAATGAGGAAATTAGAGCTGTATCAGTTGCATAAGTGAAGGAATATCTTTTTCCCTAGTTTTTTATTTATCTTTTGATTGCTTATGATAAATTTTGCATATGTAGTCAAATTGATCACTATCTTGTCATATGACTTGTTGGTTATGAGAGCTTTTCCCTACTTGTTATTAAAAACAGTTTGGTGATATTTTCTTCTAGTAATTTTATGTTTTCATTTTTTATATTATAGTACTCTATCCATGGAAGTTTGGTATAAAGAATGATTAAAGCTAGCTTTATTTTTTTTCCCAAATGGCTAGCCAGTTTATCACAATATCATTTACTGAATTTTCCCTACTAATGTGAACTGTCACCCACATTCCATACTAAATTCTCACATGTATTTGAACCTCTGTCTGGACTCTATTCAGTTCCATTAATTTTTCTTTCTGTTGTTATAACAGAACTATTTTTATTACAGTAGATTTAAATATGTATTGAGTCTAGTAGGTACCCACACTCTTCCCGGTTAGAGTTAAGAACTTGGAACTTTAGAGCCACACTTGCTTGGGTTCAAATCCTGCTTCTTCCACTTATCATGAGACCCTCGACAAGTTATTTAAATCTCTCTATGCTTCCATTTCCTCATCTGTAATGAGGATAATAATAAAACTACCCCTCTTCTGAGGACCTTCAAGATGGCAGAGGAGTAAGATGTGGAGATCACCTTCCTCCCCACAAATACATCAAAAATTCATCTACAAGAAAAAAATACATCTACATGTGGAACAACTCCTACAGAACACCTACTGAACTCTGGCAGAAGACCTCCGACTTCTCAAAAGGCAAGAAACTCCCCAAGTACCTGGGTAGGGCAAAAGAAAAAAGAAAAAACAGAGACAAAAGAATACGGACAGAACCTGCATCTCTGGGAGGGAGCTCTGAAGGAGGAAAAGTTTCCACACACTACGAAGCCCCTTCACTGGAGGAGATGGGGGGTGGCGGGGGGGGAAGCTTCGGAGCCACGGAGGAGAGCGCAGCAACAGGGGTGCAGAGGGCAAAGCAGAGAGACTCCTGCACAGAGGATTGGTGCCGACCAGCACTCACCAGCCCGAGAGGCTTGTCTGCTCACCCACTGGGGCGGGTGGGCAGGGTCTGGGAGATGAGACTCCGGCTTCAGAGGTCAGATCCAAGGGAGAGGACTGGGGTTGGCTGCTTGAACACAGCCTGAAGGGGGCTAGTGCACAACAGCTAACTGGGAGGGAGTCCGGGAAAAAGTCTGGACCTGCCTAAGAGGCAAGAGACCATTGTTTCAGGGTGCGCGAGGAGAGGGGATTCAGAGCACCGCCTAAACGAGCTCCAGAGACGGGCACGAGCCGCGGCTATCAGTGCGGACATGAGAGACGGGCATGAGCCGCTAAGACTGCTGCTGCGGCCACCAAGAATCCTGTATGCCAGCACAGGTCACTATCCACACCTCCCCTCCCGGAGGCCTGTGCAGCCCGCCACTGCCAGGGTCCCGTGATCCAGGGACAACTTCCCTAGAGAACACACGGCACACCTCACACTGTTGCAATGTCACACTGCCCTCTGCCGCCACAGGCTCTCCCCGCATTCCATACCCCTCCCCGCCCCGGTCTGAGTGAGCAGAGGCCCCTAATCAACTGCTACTTAAACCCCCTCCTGTCTGGAAGAAGAACAGACACCAAAGGGCGACCCACACACAGAGGCAGGGCCAACTCCAAAGCTGAAACCCAGGAGCTGTGCGAACAAAGAAAAGAAAGGGAAATTCCTCCATGCAGCCTTGGGAGCAGCAGATTAAATCTCCACAATCAACTTGACGTATCCTGCATCTGTGGAATACGTGAATAGACAACGAATCAAACCAAATTTGAGGCAGTGGATTTTGGGAGCAACTGTAGACTTGGGGTTTCCTGTATGAGACTGACTAGATTTTTATGTTTATCTTAGTATAGCTTTTACCACTTGCTAACATTGGTGGATTTGTTTAATGGTTTGGTTGCTCTCTTCTTTTCTTTCTAATTACTTTTAAAATTTTTTTACTTAACAATTTTTTAATTTTTTATTTTAATAACTTTATTTTATTTTATTTTTTTCTTTCTTTCTTTTTTTTCTCCCTTTTCTTCTCAGCCGTGTGGTTGACAGGGTCTTGGTGCTCTGGCCAGGTGTCAGGCGGAAGCCTCTGAAGTGGGAGAGCCAAGTTCAGGTCATTGGACCACCAGAGACCTCCTGGCCCGACGTAACATCAATCGGCGAGAGCTCTCCCAGAGATCTCCATCTCAACACTAAGACTCAGCTCCAGTGAACGACCAGCAAGCTCCAGTGCTGGACACCCCATGCCAAACCACTAGCAAGACAGGAACACAACCTCACGCATTGGCAGAGAGGCTGCCTAAAATCATAAGGTCACAGACACCCCAAAACACACCACTGGATGCGGTTCTGCCCACCAGAAAGACAAGATCCAGCCTCATCCACCAAAACACAGGTACCAGTCCCCTCCACCAGAAAGCCTACACAACCCACTGAACCAACCTTACCCACTTGGGGCAGACACCAAAAACAACAGGAACTATGAACTTAAGCCTGCGAAAAGGAGATACCAAACAGAGTAAGTTAAGCAAAATGAGCAGACAGAGAAATACGAAGCAGATGAAGGAGCAAAGTAAAAACCCACCAGACCAAACAAATGAAGAGGAAATAGGCAGTCTACCTGAAAAAGAATTCAGAGTAATGACAGTAAAGATGATCCAAAATCTTGGAAATAGAATGGAGAAAATACAAGAAACGTTTAACAAGGATCCAGAAGAGCTAAAGAGCAAACAAACAAAGATGAACAGCACAATAAATGAAATTTAAAATTCTCTAGAAGGAATCAATAGCAGAATAACTGAGGGAGAGGAACAAATAAGTGACATGGAAGATAAAATACTGGAAATAACTACCACAGAGCAGAATGAAGAAAAAAGAATGAAAAGAATTGAGGGCAGTCTCAGAGACTTCTGGGAAAACAGTAACTGCACCAATATTCGAATTATAGGGGTCCCAGAAGAAGAAGAGAAAAAGAAAGGGACTGAGAAAATATTTGAAGAGATTATAGTTGAAAACTTCCCTAATATGGGAAAGGAAAGAGACAATCAAGTCCAGGAAGCACAGAGAGTCCCATACAGGATAAATCCAAAGAGAAACATGCCAAGACACATATTAATCAAACTATCAAACATTAAATACAAAGAAAAAATATTAAAAGCAGCAAGGGAAAAACAACAAATAACATACAAGGGAATCCCCATAAGGTTAACAGCTGATCTTTCAGCAGAAACTCTGAAAGCCAGAAGGGAGTGGCAGGACATATTTAAAGTGATGAAAGGGAAAAACCTACAACCAAGATTACCTAGCAAGGATCTCATTCAGATTCGACAGGGAAATTAAAAGCTTTATAGACAAACAAAAGCTAAGAGAATTCACCACCACCAAACCAGCTTTACAACAAATGCTAAAGGAACTTCTCTAGGCAGCAAACACAGGAGAAGGAAAAGACCTACAATAACAAACCTAAAACAATTAAGAAAATGGTAATAGGAACATACATATCAATAATTACCTTAAATGTAAATGGATTAAATGCTCCAACCAAAAGACATAGACTGGCTGAAGGGATAGAGGAACAAGGTCCATATATATGCTGTCTACAAGAGATCCACTTCAGACCTAGGGACAGAGACAGACTGAAACTGAGGGGATGGAAAAAGATATTCCATGCAAACGGAAATCAAAAGAAAGCTGGAGTAGCAATTCTCATATCAGACAAAACTGACTATAAAATGAAGACTATTACAAGAGACAAAGAAGAACACTACATAATGACCAAGGGATCAATCCAAGAAGAACATATAACAATTGTAAACATTTATGCACCCTGCATAGATGCACCTCAATACATATGGCAAATGCTAACAGCCATAAAAGGGTAAATTGACAGTAACAAAATCATACTAGGGGACTTTAACACCCTGCTTTCACCAATGGACAGATCTTCCAAAATGAAAATAAACAAAGAAACACAAGCTTTAAAGGATACATTAAACAAGATGGATTTAATTGATATTTATAGGACATTCCATCCAAAAACAACAGAATACACTTTCTTCTCAAGTGCTCATGGAACATTCTCCAGGATAGATCATATCTTGGGTCACAAATCAAGCCTTGGTAAATTTAAGAAAATTGAAATCGTAACAAGTATCTTTTCCGACCACAATGCTATGAGACTAGATATCAGTTACAGGAAAAAAAAACTGTAAAAAATACAAACACATGGAGGCTAAACAATACACTACTAAATAACCAAGACATCACTGAAGAAATCAAAGAGGAAATAAAAAAATACCTAGAAACAAATGACAATGAAAACACGATGACCCAAAACCTATGGGATGCAGCAAAAGCAGTTCTAAAAGGGACGTTTATAGCAATACAGTCCTACCTCAAGAAACAAGAAAAATCCAATAAACAACTTAACCTTACACCTAAAGCAATTAGAGAAAGAAGAACAAAGAAACCCCAAAGTTAGCAGAAGGAAAGAAATCATAAGATCAGATCAGAAATAAATGAAAAAGAAATGAAGGAAACGATAGCAAAGATCAATAAAACTAAAAGCTGGTTCTCTGAGAAGATAAACAAAATTAATAAACCATTAGCCAGACTCATCAAGAAAAAAAGGGAGAAGACTCAAATCAACAGAATTAGACATGAAAAAGGAGAAGTAACAACTGATACTGCAGAAATACATAGGATCATGAGAGATTACTACAAGCAACTATATGCCAATAAAATGGACAACCTGGAAGAAACGGACAAATTCTTAGAAAAGTACAACCTTCCGAGATGGAACCAGGAAGAAATAGAAAATATAAATTGAACAATCACAAGCACTGAAATTGAAACTGTGATTAAAAATCTTCCAACAAACAAAAGTCCAGGACCAGATGGCTTCACAGGCAAATTCTATCAAACATTTAGAGAAGAGCTAACACTTATCCTTCTCAAACTCTTCCAAAATATAGCAGAGGGAGGAACACTCCCAAAATATAGGCAGAACACTCCATGACATAAATCACAGCAAGATCCTTTTTGACCCACCTCCTAGAGGAATGGAAATAAAAGCAAAAATAAACAAATGGGACCTAATGAAACTTAAAAGCTTTTGCACAGCAAAGGAAACCATAAACAAGATGAAAAGAGAGCTCTCAGAATGTGAGAAAATATTTGCAAATGAAGCAACTGACAAAGGTTAATCTCCAAAATATACAAGCAGCACATGCAGCTCAATATCAAGAAAACAAACAACCCAATCCAAAAATGGGCAGAAGACCTAAATAGACATTTCTCCAAAGAAGATATACAGATTGCCAACAAACACATGAAAGGATGCTCAACATCACTAATCATTAGAGAAATGCAAATCAAAACTACAATGAGGTATCACCTCACACCAGTCAAAATGGCCATCATCAAAAAATCTACAAACAATAAATGCTGGAGAGGGTGTGGAGAAAAGGGAACCCTCTTGCCCTGTTGGTGGGAATGAAAATTGATACAGCCACTATGGAGAACAGTATGGAGGTTCCTTAGAAAACTAAAAATAGAACTACCATATGACCCAGCAACCCCACTACTGGGCATATACCCTGAGAAAACCATAATTCAAAAAGAGTCAGGTACCACAATGTTCATTGCAGCACTATTTATAGTAGCCAGGACATGGAAGCAACCTAAGTGTCCATCGACTGATGAATGGATAAAGAAGATGTGGCACATATATACAATGGAATGTTACTCAGCCATAAAAAGAAATGAAATTGAGTTATTTGTAGTGAGGTGGATGCACCTAGAGACTGTTATACAGAGTGAAGTAAGTCAGAAAGAGAAAAACAAATACCGTATGCTAACACATATATATGGAATCTAAAAACAAAAAACAAAAAAACAGGTTCTAAAGAACCTAGGGGCACGACAGGAATAAAGACACAGAACTAGAGAACAGACCTGAGGACACAGGGAGGGGGAAGGGTAAGCTGGGACGAAGTGAGAGAGTGGCATGGACAGATATACACTACCAAATGTGAAATAGATAGCTAGTGGGAAGCAGCCGCATAGCACAGGGAGATCAGCTCGGTGTTTTGTGACCACCTAGAGGGGTGGGATAGGGGGGTGGTAGGGAGACGCAAGAGGGAGGGGATATGGGGATATATGTATACATATAGCTGATTCACTTTGTTATACAGCAGAAACTAACACAACATTGTAAAGCAATTATACTCCAATAAAGATGTTAAAAAAAATGCCCCTCTTCTCACATTAAATAGGACTGACCTGTGTAACTAAGAGGATATTGCAGAAATGACACCGTGTGACATTCGAAACTAGGTCTTAAAAAAACATTGAGGCTTCCACGCTATCCTCTCTCTTGGAGTGCTCACTCTGGTAGAAGCTACCATGTTGTGAAGACATTTAAGGAGCCTCTGGAGAGACTCACATGGAAGGAACTGAGGCTTCCTGCCGACACCCATGGCCATGAGGATGAACCATCCTGGAAGCAAATCTTCCAGCCCAAGGCTCCCCTTCAAATGACTGGAGCCTCATGAAGGACTCCAGTCCCAAACCATCCAACTAAGCTGCTCCCAAATTCCTGACACACTGAAACTGTGTGAATTAATAAACATTTATTGTTGTTTTAAGTCATTAAGTTTGGGTTAATTGGTTATGCAGCAATATATAACTAATACATCTTCCAACTAACAATTTTATTGGGAAGGCATTGACTTTATAGACTCATTTATAAAGAACTGACCTCTTCACAGTATTGAACATTTCTATCCAAATAGAACGTCTTTCTTTCCATCAAGTCAAGATTTTTTTTAAAAAAAAGTTAGATATTTTAAGTCTTGATCATCGATGTCTGGCACATTTCTCTTATTCATTTTGTTGCTATACTTCTATTTTATTCTCTGAATTGTACTGATACTATCAATTTTAATGCTATTACTCTTCTATTAATTTTGTAACCAGCCAACTCGCTGAATAGCATTTTTCTAGTAGCCACAACTGATTATTTTGGATTTTTCAGATGTGTAATTATATCATCTACAAATAATGATAATTTTGCCTCACATGTTCCTTTTTATAGCTATTATTTCTCTACAGCTATTATTATTTTATAGCTATTATTTTGTACTTGCGTTGGCTGAAGTAATAAATATTAGCTCTAAAAATATATGATGGCTGAAGATATTATATACCTGCAATATTTATCAGTTTGATTTCTTCCATTATTCTGAGTATTCTTGTAGTTGTAGACTGCCAAATCCCCCAATTTGGCTGAAATGGTTAATATTTTTAGTCTATAAAATCTCATTTTTAATAGAAATATTAACAATTAATTTTCAAATTATACCAAATCAAACCTTGTTTTCAAGTTTTTATCAATATGATAAAAAATACTTTAAAATGACGAAAAGATGACAGTCACTGTTGTCATGGTTCACTATCTTTCATTTACTATCTTTAATCCTCCTTGACCTTTAACCAAAAGACTTAATTATCTTCCTAACCCAAGGAAAGTGGAAATCAAAACTACATAAATAAATAAAAACATGCTTCTAAATGACAAAGGTTAAAATTGAGAAGGAACAACGTCTTGATATTGCTTAGGAAAATAAAACCTCCCCAAATAAATTTTCCTTTTAATAACTTTCAAAAGAAATGCAATTTTTGAAATATTTAAGTTTTAAAAAAATTTTCAAGATGAAACAGGTAGGAAGCAAGCAGTGGGGAGTATTTTTGAGGCCCAGGAAAATGAGAACACTACAGGGTAGCTGATAAATTGATTTTTAATAATGTTAGATACTTGCAAACCCTCTCTCTTCATTGTGCTGCAGGAAGAGAATACACTAGCAGGTGTTAAAACACCCTCCAAGGATTTTCAATTTCATTATTATATCCACGTGAAGGAAAGGAAAGCCAAAATAACACCTAGGTAAGTAAAAGTTCATTATTACCTTGAGTTGTTCAGTGTCCATTTTTTTCCTTATCTATGTCCAACAGAAGAACATCAAGCAATTGATTCAGAAGGCAAAATGAACATACAAGTTTAGAGTTGGACTGCTCACATTTTACAGATTCTAATTCTAGAAACATTATCTTGCACATAAATCATAATTCTGCTCCAGAAGACCCTTTTCTGTGCTTTTCAGATGAATCTTATGCCAAGACTTTCCAACGTGACGTATCACAATGCCAGATTGATAAGCAAGTTTGATCAACACTAGCGGAATCATCTCACACCAAACATTACAGGATTTACCAGAGTACAGACCGTGACGGTAACATGGAAGCTGGCTTTTTCTGTGCTTAACTTGGAACGGCAGACGTGTTCAGCTCCAACCTTTTCAAGTCTTAACATCTGTTGTGAGCATGATGAAAAACAATAGACTTGGGAAATTGGATTTATTTCAATACTAATTTCAGTGGCCTGACTCAATGTAGCTACAGGATTGACATGAATAATGGCAAAAACAAGAAAGACTATTTAATCAGGACAAGGAAATCTGGGATTGTTGGGACTCTGCAGATTTGGATCCACACTTAGGATGCTGCAAAATACTGTTTTCAAATACTCCCTTCAGAAGCACAGTGTAAGATGTGTTACAACAGCTTAGACAACAACCAGGGAGAAAGGGTTTCATCTTTACTTCCTGTACCATCTGAACTGGGGTTATATGATTTCCCTTGAAATAAATACTTTGTTGATTTTCTGTATCCCTTATTACAACTCCGGTCATCACAACGTTATTTGGTTTTTATGTATAATAGATTCTCCTTAGTCTTTGCTGAACAAACGCATCAAGATCTTAGCATTAAAAATTCAACCACATTTTCTTTGTAAAATTTTCTCTTCCTCTTTTACTTCTACTGAACTGAAATGAACAAGGTGGTTTAAACAGTTGTCTTATGTTGCAATAAAGTCCAACAACACGTATTCAAAAACTAAACTTGCTTTAAAGAAAGATGACTGGCAAGCTAAAGCTTGCACTAAGCTACACCATCAATATACTCTCAGAGGTGGAGTGAATCTCAGTATTCATGGGGTTGAAATATAAAACCGCTGGATATTTCCTTTTTCAGGAGGTGTGACATTCCATTTATATTTTTGAAAATGTTATATAGCACTTTTGGAGAGAGTTGTTTGGAAAGGGAGAGAAATAAACTTAATCAAAGAAAAATATGATTCAAAAACAAACACCACCACAATAAGTTCCTTAAAAATCTAATATAGAATACACAACACACCTGACTCTTGACTTACTTATTTCAAATATAGAGAAAAGCTAAAATCCTGAGGACAGATTGTTTTACTTTTTTAACTTAGCAGACCAATGTCCATCAACAGCAGCAAACAGCTGAATATTGTAGTAATACTTTAAGATTATTGCAAATTCAGAAGAAAATTAAAATCAAACACTGGATTGCATGTGAAATCAAATCTTTCATTTAAGTTTACAAATTTCTGTTTATAGGGAGCATAACACTTGGGGTATCGGTAATCAGTCAAGGACAGATCGTTGCAGGATATAAATTGTCATGTTTTAATTTTGTAAACCCTAAATTTGTTAAACCTCTTTCCCTGTGTTGCCTGTATTCAAAACATCCCTGACTTTTATCTATAACAGAATCAGTAAAAACCAACTGCCACATGTGACAAAGGACACTTTGATTAGTTATCAGGCTTTTCTTCATTTTTATTCCTCTCTGAGCAAAAACTCTAATCTTCAAGAGCATGTGTGACCAAAAGAGATCTAGACGTGAAGAGACTGGCTGTCCCTATAAGTGCCCGTCACTTTGAAGAGCGCCTTAGGAAATCAGTTAGACCTTTCTGAAGCTGGGCTATTCTAACTGCCGAGGATGCAGGTTCTCTGGAGGACAAAACAGATGCCTGCAGTCCTTGTGAAGACAAGTGGAGGTCCCTCTGTGAGAGAACTTTTCACAGCCCAACATTTAGCCATTGTTCACTGAATCCACAAGTTGGTTTCAGTAATCTTGACAAATAGTTCTTTAGGAAAAAATGATATGGAAGGCATATTTGCCAATTATGTCACAATCAGAGTTACGTTTCATCTTACGTGGTTAGTCATTGATTAGTATGATTTCCAAAGCTGAAGTCCTTTCAGGCACATTCCTCAGATCCTCTAAATATGATACAACCACGGCTCTCAGTGTTATGTGAATAGCCAATACCTCTTGATGCTGGGTAATTGGGGTAATTGGAACTACAGTAATAGGTCCTCAACCTGACTCTAATGGATTTTGAATGTTACACCTCCTTAGATGGCTTTCTCTTTGCAGAATCTATATCCAATGTTCTTGAATTTTCCAGTAGAGTGCTGCTATAATACTGCAGAAAAGCAAGTGTTAGTGGTTCTCCATGACCTGTAGATTTTCTGGGACAAGTACCTCTTCCCACATTTTTGATGATTCCATTGGTAAAAATTCTCTGATTGCATATTATAGATATGTATTTCTTCAATAAATACTTACTGAGTGCTTACTCTATACCAGAGAGGATGCCAGGCGCTAGAGATATGGGATGGATAAGAGCTGTATGCTCCTTGCCTTATGGGGCCTGAAGCTTATTGAGAGATACCAACAATTAAACAATAGCTCTCCAGCACAAGCACTTTAGAATAGAAGGCACATAGTGGGGGCACCCAGCCTAGTCATGAGGAAGGGGAAGTGAATAAGGGAGCCAGGGAAGGTTTTTGGAAAAGGTGTCATTTAATTGGGCTCTAAAAGATGATTGGAAAAAAGATAGCAAAAAGAGGCAGAGGACAGGAGTGGAATTTTTCCTAATCACAGAACACCTATAATATGTTCTGTTCCTCTGAATTCTAAGACCAAAAACAATGTGGTATCACTGTCCAGCATCTATTCTGATTGTATTTTTAGTTTCTATTAATGTTAACTGTGGTCAAGTCAGAAGGAAAAATTTATTATAGATTCCAAATATTAGGCAATCCTGCAGTATAAAATTCTTAAATTCCCCCAAATTGCCAATTGTACGCAGGGACGCTTTGATCAGGCTATCGGTTTCACTTATGAGATTTAATTTTCTGAACAATGACTGATGAAACAAAGATAATTTCCTCAAGCCTGAGTCTTAGGAAAGGAGATAGCAAAAGAATGTAATGAGGCCTGACTATGGTTGGGATGTATGGTCAACCATTACATGCTTGTGTTGCCAGTGCCATCTTATGTTTCATGACAGAATGGAGGTGTGAGCAGATAAATCCAGGGAAGCAGGCTATATCAGTTATCTATTTCTGCACAAGAAGTACCACAAAACTTAACAGCTTAAAACAACAATGCACACTTATTATCTCATAGCTTCTGTGGATCATGAATCTAGGCACAGCTTATCGGGGTCCTAGGCTTCAGGATCACTTGCAAGCTGTAATGAAGGCATCAACGTTGAGTCTCATCTATAGCCTTGACTTAAGAAGAACCCACTTCGAGCTTATGTCGTTGTTTACAGGATTGAGTTCTTTGCTGGTTGTTGTCTGGAAGCCACCCTCAGCTCCTTACCATGGGGACCTCTCCACCATGATAGCTTGTTTCACCAAAGCATACAAGCAAAGAAACCAATAGAGTTCATTATCAAGATAGAAGTCATGAGCTCTTGAAAATGACATTCCTTCAATGTTACCATATTCTATATGTTAGAAGAAAGTTGCTCAAAGGTAGGGGATTTACAAGGCCACTAATACCAGGAGGCTGGGATATCTGGCAGCCATCCAAAAGGCTGTCTGCCTCACAGGCTGACTGATGGTTCATGTTTGGTATGTCTCTGGTCAGTGTAAAATGTGCTCAAGTTTTAGCATATTTCCAATTTTCTAGCAATAAAGTATCTGTTTTTCTTGGCTCTATTTTTTTAAATTAATTTATATTTATTGTATAAGTCAAGGTCAGATCCAGAGACAGATATTACATATTTAACTTTGCTGTGCAGCAGAAACCAACACAACATTGTAAATCAACTATACGTCGATAAAATAAACTTTATTTTTATTTATTTTTCTTTTTAATTAATTTTTATTGGAGTATAGTTGCTTTACAATGTTTAAAATAAATTTTAAAAAAAGAAATTACACGATTTATTTGACCAGAGAGAATTTGACATAAATAATTGTTAAGTATAAAGTTGTTAACTTGGTAACTAAAAGGTTAAAAAGAGAGAGAGAGAACTTTAAGGTATCATGGAGGTAGCAACTGCAGAATGTAGCTACCAGCCCAAGGGCTGGGGGAAAAAAGGGAAGAGCTTGGAATTATAAAAACGTAGAAATTGAGAGAAGGGATCCCATTCAGGTGAAGCTCAGACCTCTGAAGAGGGGACATTGTTCAGCTGGTGCCAGTGTCCTGAGGGCTGTGGGGCAGAGTTGCCCAATGAAGCTGGGACTGCCAGTGCTGGAGAAACCACAAAATGGAGAGGAAAGAATTGCCACTGCTGGGATGAGGCAGAGTTCCCAGAGAGGCTCATTAGAACAGCTAGGAGGCAGGAAGGAGCAAGTCCTTTCTTCCTCCTCCAGCCTCAAAGCGTCTCTCTTGGGTCCCCGTTAACAGACACTAAGAGGGTACCAGCTGAAAAAGCAGAAATGTAGCTGGGGAGTCCCAGGCTCAAAATGGCAGCAAAGCAGAGAACGGAAGGACCGATTTGGAGCTGAGAGACAATAGCTTAATAACCAGCACAGGCAGGTTATCGATACGGGAGGAAAATAAGGAAATGTGTGTGGCAGGATGGCTTGGGAAGGGGCTGGGTTGTCCAATCAAAAGATGAATTTCATATTAATGTCAATAAATTGTTTGGATCTATTTTTTAAAGTAATATTTAGTATGGTCACAAGCATAGCTGGCTCCAACAGAAAATTTTATTATAGATAAGGAATCAGAAGTACCTTACTATTTCCATATAGGATACAAATGAATGACATGGTAAACAATGTCCTCTAGTAGACATGAAGGAAACAGGAGGAAATGCAAATGGTAAATATGGGTGTGGCCAAAATGGATTCTACTGGCCAAATAAAATTCTTGCACACCTAGTGGTTTTTGAAATCCACTGGCTACATAACATCCTCAGACTGTTCCAGTAAATAATACTGGGCACTAGATATATGCACACTCACTTAAAAATTAATCTAGTCACTGAGACAAACCTTCTTTAGAAAAAAGCTATCTAGCCTGATAACAACAAAGCTCTGAAACAACAATATGAATAGGAATATTTCAGGTAAAATTGCTAGAGGCTATATTTTGTTTTCTAAGTAATTGCATTTCTCAAGGATTGATGATAGCCTTATGAAAAACAAGGCACTGTGAACTCACTTTAGGGAAGATTTCTCCTGAAGGCTGCCTAATTCAATGCAAATATATCTCTAAAACAAAACAAATAGCAAAATGCCTCTTATCCCTCATTCTACTGTGTTTCTCAAATTCTGCCTTAATCCGTGCGGTGGGGTGAGATTGTTACTAACCCAAATGTTTCTTCAACATGAAACCTAAAGATAATTTTACTAGAAAATGTGACTGTGTCTTGTTACTTTGTTCAAATCTGATCTTCACACAATTGAAAAAGGATTTTCCTGCCCTTATTATTTACATGTGGACAAGCAAATAATAAGAAAGAAAGCCAAAAGATAATGTCATAAGATTCCTCATCTATCTAAGGGCAAAACAGGTGTCTGTATAAGACCTCAATCAGCAGGCTCAGCACACTGATTCTTAGGGTGGTGTTCTAGAAGACCAATGACATTGTTCACAAGCAATGACCTTCACTAAACAGAAACATTTAGTGTGAAAGTAACATCAAAAGGAGGATGTGAAATACAAAGCAAACACTTCTTTACAGTAGAGGATAGTTTAAGGTCAGTGTATGTTACTACCCACCACAGGAGAGAGTACAAATTTGATAAGCATACCCAAATGCAATATGCCTATCACCATGTTTTAAAAGTGGCCATCAATAACAAAGAGAAAGAGCCGCGGCAATGCATAACCAAATCTATAAATATTCATTAGGCAGGATAGTGTCATATGATACAAAGATCATAAGCTTGGCATCCCAAGTACCTGTAAACTACCAACTGTCTGTCCTTGGGCAAGTCTTAATTCTGAGACTCACTCTAGGAAATGACAATTATACCTACGCCTCAGCAGCACCCCTTTCTTCCTGATTATTTCTATGGATTTTTCATTTTTTTTATCATAAGTAAAATATATAAATAAGAAAGGATTACATTGATTATTGAAGAATTTGTTAGACAAACTTCTATTTTCTTTAAGTCCCAATTTCCTCATCAATAAAATAGGGATGAAAATAGTGCCTGTCATAGGACAGCTTTGTACAGTCCTTATGAAAATTGAAATGTTAATATTTTAAAAAAAGCTTCATCTACCTACATACACACACCTACATAATGTATACTATATAGGTGTATGTTAAATAAAGTAAAAATAAATAAAACATAATAGATGGATGAATAAAAGCTACTATGAATTAGGAGTGACAAGGAAGAAATAAGGAGAGTGGAAGGATAATTAAAAGTTTAAGAGTTAGAAGGAAAAGAGAATGGGAGGTGTGGTCATGAAGATAATAACCCTGCCCCCTTCCCCGGCAAAGATGTCAATGTCCTATCTCCGGAACCTATATGAATATGTTATGTGATATGGCAAAGGAAAATTAATGTTGCTAATCAGCTGACCTTAAAAGAGAGATTATTCGGGATTGTCCAGGTGGGTCCAATGTAATCACAAGGGTGCTTAAACTGGAAGAAAGAGGCATTAGAGGAAGTCAAAGTCATGCAGTGTGAAAAGGACTGGACCGTCCATTGTTGGCTTTGAAGACGGAGGCAGACACAAGCCAAGGAATGCAGGCAATTTCTAGAAGCTGGAAAAGACAACAAAAAAGGATTCTCTCCTTGAGCCCCAAGAAAAGAATGCAGACTTGCTGACACCTCGATTTAGTCCAGTGAGACAAGTATTGGACTTTGACCTGTTTTGTTTTAAGCTATTAAATCTGTGTACAGCAGAAATAGGAAACTAATACAGGAAGGGTGAGGAATCGCAAGATAGCATATCTCTCAGGCAGAAAAGAAACAGACTAATGAGTCTGGTTGTCATTGATGCTGAAAAGTAAGGAACTCCTTCTATTAGGACATAATTCCTTTCAGATGAAGGGAAAGTTTCCATGACTCTTTGATTAGTTTGGCTATTATGACTAGTCTCTTTAACAGAAGAGAGAAGCAGTATAATATTGAATACAGAAGACATGGCATTTAGCCCTGAATACTTAGAAACCCTTCCTGAAATATATCAGTTATCTCTAAATTAGAGTCACAGATGGAAGCATTTCTTCTTGAATAACACAAAACCCAACAATAGTGAGAAGAACAGAAATGTACCCAGATAAATGATCTGCACTTGACACAGCAAGGCTTCTCTCTAGATAGGGTAAAAAATTTAGCTGATAATTAAGCACCAAATGAACCATTTGAAAATTTCAGTGCCATGAGCAGAAGAAAATTAAATTAAATCAAAATTAACATATTAGGTCTGGGTTGAGTAAAGAGATTATTGCTGTGTCTGGATTCTGTCTTGTTAAGGAGAAGCTATTCTTTAAAATATCCAAGTCTAAAATACAATGATAGGATGGCATTAGCAAATAAACACGATAACTGAATCATTTAAGTTCAAACTAATGTGCAACACAATGTTCTATTGGTTACAAGGGCAGTGCTTCAGGGGAACTATATGAATGTGTTTGTTATTCAGTTCAACTCAACACCTACTGTTGAGCCAGGCATAGTATTAAATGCTTAGACTTTAAAGCTAATAAGACACAGTCCTTACCCTTCATGGAATTCATAGTCTAGAGGACTGAAATGTGGGTGGTAAACAAGTAACTAAACTATAAAAATATGCAGAGAAATATAAACTGCCATTGGATCTCAATGAGTCAAAATATGAAAAGTAACCATTTGCTTATAGAGGCCCCATTCTTTGAATGACAAAGTTAAAAAAAATTTTAATCAATAAGTTCTTAATATTATTTTTATCATCAATCCTTTCATAAATCTGATGAAAATCATGGACCTTTTTTGGTTGGAAGACTAAGGAGTCTAATTGGCATTGATGCTGAAGAGTAAGAAATTCCTTCTATTAGTACATAATTCCCTTTAGATAAAAGAAAAATTCAGTGATGGAGAGAGGGTAACAAATACAAACGTACTTACACATGGATGTGTTCAATTTCAGGATGTTCATCTGAACTCCTGATTTAGAGCAAAATATATCAACCAAGACATGTAAATTACAAATCCCTTGCAGGACATTTGGTCCTGTCCAAAATGTCCATAAGACATTTGGTCCACGCTAAAAGGTCCTTGATATCTGCAGGACCATTTGGTCCTGTCCAAAACGTTCATAAAATGTTTGGTCCACTCCAAAAGGTCCTTGACATTTGGTCGTATTTGGTCCTGTCCAAAATGTCCATGGAGACATTTGGTCCATGCCAAAAGATCTTTGATATTTGGTCCTGTCCAAAACCATTTGGCATGGACCAAATATGCTCATGGCTGTTTTGGACAGGATCAAATTTCAAGGGCCTTTTCGCATGGACCAAATGTCTTATGGACATTTTGGACAGGACAAAATATCTGCTAACCTACAAATCACTTCTACATATGATAATTAAAATAGACATATTAAATAATTATTTTTAGCAAAGTTCACTAAAAATTTTATAGTAATCGTAGAGGAGAATGAAAAATGCATCTCATAGAGTTTGGGGACCCTATTCTTAGCAAGCAAGACATATTCTCTAAGTCTCCATTTTTAGTTTTAAAAGTCCATAGAATTTTTATCCAATTCCACAATGTATCTACTTTTTTATTGTAAAAATATTTTAATTACTTACCATTGAAGAAATACTTAATATAGCCCTTCAACCTCCATTTCTTAGCCTCTATATCTCTCAAAAAAAAAAAATCCAGTAAAGATGACACCCCAGGTAGATATGCCAAGTGTCATATTCATCCTAGGGCTTCACAATAGCCCAGGGCACATTACAGTATATCCAAAGGGTAAGAGTACCTCAGTTTGAAAAGCACCACAAAGAACTTGCTAGTTATCTCTTCATTGAAAGGAATTTGTACATAATATAATTTACAAAATATAATAGATTTACATATGGGCTGCTTCTGATATATTGAAAACTATTCACATATATATATGCACATATATTTATAAATTTCTTCAAGATTCACATAGTGCAAGGTTGCCCACATTGAAGAAAAACTAGCCCTATAGAATGAAATAAGAGCCCTTCCCAAATAGCAGACAAGTATACCCAAGAAAAGTATGCCTCAAGTTTAAAATAAAGTGATTTTTTAATTGGTCTACATTTAAACATTTATTTTATTGTTTTAACCTGTACATTGAAAATGCCATTTAAAAATTAATACCACTAATATTTTAAACCACTTTTTAAACATAGTAAATGCTTTTCAAAACAATGCTTCAGATTTTCTCCTCCCCATTTGAAAACAGGCCAAATTCTGCACACAGATCTAAATAAAAAGAACGTTTTATAGATTATTTTTAGTCCATAGAAAATGAATGCCATTTCCCCCCCGAGCTGTAGAAGCTTACTTGGGAATAAATGGCTGATTTTCCCACATATACCCAAAAAAAGCTTAATTTCAAAGACCTTTTTTATTTTTGTTACTTTAGCCATTATATCTGAGAATAAGAAAACATCCAACACTTCTCTAAAAAATAAGCTGGAAGCTAAGAAAATCCAAAACATTTTCTTCTGCAAATATTGATTTAAGAATGGAATTAGTGATAAGTAGATATTTATTCAAAAACCATTTACTGAACATCTGTTACGTAGCACTGTATTCGGCCCTGAGACTAGAGCTCAAAAAGGCTTGGTGATGCACAAAGCAGAGTACAGGGTGTGATAGAAACAGACACGGACAGGAAAGGACACCACGGCAGAAGAGCTGACATGCTTAGGAAACCTTAGACTGATTCCTAGGACTCCCAAGCATGCCCACCTAGTTCTTCACGTCTCAGTACCTACACAGCAGCGTGCCTGCCTCTGCAGCGAGACTGTGGTCAGCATCTGATCGGATTGAGGTAGCTGACACGGACTGCGTGCTCCCTCTACGCCAGACACACTGCGAAGCGCTTCAGGTACACTACACTTCATGGAATCTTTACATCAACCCTGTGAGGTAGGGATTATTATCATCCCCTCTTTATCTGAAGAAAATGCAATTTAGAGAGGTTAACGTGCCTAAGGGCACGCAGTGTAAATGACCGAGATTAGATTTGCATCCTGGTCCATCTGACTCCAAATCCTTGGCCCTGAGTCAACCACCAACTGCCCCTGATATGGAAGGTGACCTTCGGGTTGTGTTGCTTTTGGTTTTCCCACATTGAATTCATTTCTGCAACCTGCTCCAAGTCCAGGACCTCTGGATGACATGTTATCCACTTCTTAGACCATGAGAAAGTTCTCTACGATTTGAGAACACCTCACACGCCAACATAGCTCACATACAATCGTCAGTAAGGACCCAAAAGCAGCAACTAAAAAAAAAACTAATTCAGAAAAGGGGAGACTGGGAAACACTGCACCGGGCTCCCTGGTTCACATTATAAAACATACCCAGCTGGACAGAAAGAGCCAGGACTCTGGCCTGGGTGTGAGAGTTAGTTCTTCATCAGCAAACTTGTCAACCCCTGTTCTGCTCTCCGGAAAGACTTTCTTGGGCCCCTGTCTCCCAAAGTCTGTGGTTAAACCCACAAGGAACGTCATCCTTTTCCATTGTCCTCCAAATCCACACACAGATGATGATTAAGAAACCCCTTCTCCAACCCCTCCTACACTGTTGGTGGGAATCTAAATTGGTGCAGCCTCTATGAAAAACAGTACAGAGGTACCTCAAAAAATTAAAAATAGAGTTGCCGTATGATTCAGCAATCCCACTCCTGGGCATATATCTGGAGGAAACCATAATTTGAAAAGATACATGCACTTCAATGTTCACAGCAGCACTATTCACAATAGCCAAGACATGGAAACAACCTAAATGTCCATCGACAGATGAATGGATAAAGAAGATATGGTATATATACACAATGGAATACTACTCAGCCATAAAAAGAATGAAATAATGCCATTTGCAGCAACATGGATGTACCTAGAGATTATCACGCTAAGCGAAGTGCATCAGAAAGAGAAAGACAAATACCATATGATATCACTTATATGTGGAATCTAAAATAAGACACAAATGAACTTAGCTACAAAACAGAAACAGACTCACAGACATAGAGAACAAACTTGTGGTTGCCAAGGGGGAGGGGTGTTTATATAGAATGGATAAACAACAAAGTCCTACTGTATAGCACAGGGAACTATATTCAATATCCTGTAATAAACCATAATGGAAAAGAATATGAAAAAGAATGTATGAATATGTATAACTGACTCACTGTGCTGTACAGCAGAAATGAACACAACACTGTAAATCAACTATACTTCAATAAAATAAATGTAAAAAATAACATAAAATTAAATAAACAAATAAAAATAACATAAAATAAAATAAACAAACAACAACAAAAAAAGAAACCCCTTCTCAAGATTTGAATAACAACAGTAATACATTGTTTAGTTTGAGGAGGGGCTGTGAAGGGAGGGCTGAGGACTGTTAGAGGAGATGAATACTCACAGGCTATGTGTAATCTACTAATTTGAGTTTCTTTGGCAATCAATTCACTTCTTCAGCTACTTACTTAATAAACTCATGGTCTCTTTGATTCCTGGATAGTCCTTGCCTCTGGAAACTGCAGTCTCCCTGCCCCAGGGCTCTGGGCCCTGCCCACCCTTGGCTTTCAGTTTAAAGGCCTCTGCTTCTAGGTAGTTACAAATCAGAGCCTTGGGCAAGGAAGCATCACGCATATGCATTCTCTCCCTCTGGTCTGATCACTTTGCAGGTCCAAAAGCTTAAGGGGAATCTGGGAAATCCTGACAGCTCAGGCTCATTTTTTGGCCCCATTTTATCTCCTGTTAAGCATCCACTGCCCTACCTCTGCTTGCTTTAGGGAGAGAATTTGGCTTTTTAATCAACTGACACAGATTTCAGGCTCTAGCCAAAGTCGGTATCTTTTAGAAAAACTAATTATTCTTGTGCCTCTCTTTTTTTTTTTTTTAAATAGACCATTTTCAGCTCAGTCTTTTGTCTTTCTTGTAAATTATCACCAAAGGTTTCACGAAGCAGCCAGCATGCTCCACAATCTAAATTTTCCCTACTATTCCCCTAAATACTAACTTTGATAGACATGACATCAATATATCCCCAGGTGGAACAGGCAGCAGTTTGACTGACTTTTGCAAACACATAAAAAGACCGCCAATTTTTGACTTACCCTTGACTATCCAAGACCCCAAAAGCAAGGAGCCTGGTTTTGAAAAAAGAATTTCAGTGTAATATGGTTCCTCCAGAAATACAGATGGAATTGCAGTGGTATCACCACTCTCTCCTGAGTCCCACCAAATGACGAGAAAGGGGTACCAGTGGTATAGCCCTGCCTCTACAAAGAGTGGGGAAGAAACACGCCAGCTTAACTGACTGCTGAGGAAGCCGACACCTAAGCTGGCAGGACGCAGCCCCGAAGTTGGAGATGTCATACCCTCAAACCCTAGGAATTAGAGGCACCAGAGTCTCTGAAAGCTGGGACCATCTAGACAGCTGACAGCCATTGGTAATATCAGTTGAAGGAAACACTCAGGTCTCCAGATCATCGCTCCAACTTTTCCCAGCCTCTCTCATGCTCCAGCAGAAAACTGGAAGGTTATCCTGGAGGCAGTGAAACAGAAGGACTCTGAGCTCAGGTAAGCACTGTCCCCTGAAAGCCACAGATACGTGAAACTCTACAGAGAACTCTGAACAGCCCCAGAGCCCTCTCCCCTCACTAGCTCCCGAACACTGCCGTCAGGCACACACCTACCCTGTGAACGGACAACCTGGGAGAAAAAGACCTATACACCCTGAAAGTTGAAGTCCCACAATTCCATGGCTCATCAATCATTTTTAAAGTTTCTGATTAGCTTTTCATGCCTCGTCCTTAGACTGCAATTTCAGCCAAAGACCATCAGACATTTGAGGAATGCCTCTAGAAAAACTGAGGCCCAAAGCAATCAAAATAAAATAGGAACCTAGAGGTGGCAAAACCAGTGGAGAATAAATCTTTAAAATTCTATTACAAATATCCTCAGAGAGATTTAAAAATAGGTATCACATCTATAAAATCGAAAAAGGCTATAAAAATATTTGGGAAACAAGTGTTCCCAGTGTCCTGATGTCCACAACAAAAAAGAATTCTCAAAAATTAAAATGTGATAGCACAAATGAAAAAACTACTTTAAGGGTTGAAGGATAAAGTTAAGAAAATCCTCCAGAAAGGAAGTCAAGTCAAAAACTTGGAAAATAGGGGAGAAATCACAAGGAAATTAGGTAATCAATGCAGGAATTCTACTTCCAAATGACAGCTGCTCCAGAAAAAAAAGAAGAGAGAAAGTGGAGGAGGAAGAAATTAACAAACAAAAACAAAAACAAGATTTTTAAAGATTGTTCCAGATTTTGGAAGATGAATTTTCAAAGTAGGAGAACTCAATGCACATCATTGTGAAATATCAGAACACCAAGAACTACAATGTTCCAAGTGAGAAGATATAGGCAAATTCACAACATAGGCTCAGAAATGAAAATTTCCTCACATATCTCAATAGCAACAATGGGAACATGTTTTCCAAGCCAGAATCGATTGTAGCAGTAGAAGAAAATTTTATATACCATGAACCCGTTCTAAGGATGATACTAGAGGATTTGTTCCACCAAAACGAGGAAGTAAGCCTAGAAAAAGGGATCCAGAAAACAGGGGATTCAAGATAAGTGATAGGTCATGGGCATTGCTGGCACCGTGGAAAACAAAGACTGCAGTATGAAGCTGACAGCAAAATCCAGAAGAAATTTTTTCAAGAGAAAAACAAAACTGATCAATTATTTCATATATATGGATGTATTGAAGAAAGATGCATATTTCTGTCAGAAGTGAGAATGAAGTAGGGACCGGTCATAGCAAACTGCTCAAATAAGAAATGAGACATTTATTAATTTCAGGAAGAACAAAATATTATATAATTATACTTCTTGGTTGACCTGTGAATAGTAGTTCTTATAAATCCCAAACACTGACTTAATCATCTTATAACAATATAATAATTTGATTTGTATACGTAAATTTAGGATGGGGGTATAATGCTAAAATCTTATCTGTCTTTTATACAAGTATACATATTGATTCGCTAGGGCTGTGTGAAATAATAGGGGAAAAAAGTATATAGATCGATCGATCGATCTATATCTATATATCTGCCCCCGGTCCTGGCAGAGCTCCTAAAACCCTTGTAATTTCCTAAGTGATCAGAGCACTGGGAGCATCTTTTGTTCTAATATTTGGTCTTTGACGCTGGTTCCTGACGTAGAGCTTCTAAACCCCTTGGAATTCCCTGGGTGATGGGAGGGTCTTTTATTCTCATGAGCTCAGGATGGAGGCTGGTCACCAGAAAGACCAAGCCATGATTAGAAACTTGGAACTTTTCATCCTACCCTTCATCCTCCAGGAAGGAGAGAGGGACTGGAGATTGAGTCAATGATCAATCATATGCCTGCACGATAGTCTCCATAAAAATCCCGGAAGTACGGGGTTCCGAGGACTTCCGGGTTGGTGAACACACCCATGCACTGGGAGGGCGATGCACCCCAACTCCACTGCGACAGAAGCTCCTGCTCCTGGTACCCTTCCAGACTTCACCCTATGTATCTCTTCACCGGGCTGTTCATCTGTATCCTCGATCGTATCCTGTATTATATAATAAACTGGTAAATGTAAGTAAGTGTTTCCCTGATTTCTGGGAGCTGTTCAAGCAAATAATTGAATCCAAGGAGGGGGTTCATGGGAACCTCTGATCTGTAACACAGGAGGAGTATATTTTTCCTACTCGGGCTGCCTTAACAAATACCGCAGACTTGGGGGGCTTAAATAACAGAAATTTATTCCCTCACGGTTCTGGAGGCTAGAAGTCCAAGATCAAGGTGTTGGCAGGGTTGGTTTTGTTCTGAAGCTTCTCTCCTCACCTTGTAGATGGCCATCTTCTTCCAGTGTCTTCACATGATCTTCCCCCTACGAAAATTCATGCCCTAATCTCTTCTTATAAGGACACCAGCCGGATTGAATTACGGCCCATCCTAATGGTATCATTTTAACTAATTACCTCTTTAAAGACCCTCTCTCTAAATACAGTCACACTTTGAGGTACTGGGGTTAGGGTTTCAGTACATGAATTTCGGAAGGGCATAATTCATCCCAAAACAACCCATAGGTCAGTAGATAATAACTTAAAACTGAAAAATTATGTTATTAGAAACATGAAAGTAAAGAGTAAAAGTTCAAATAATTTAAAGTAGTTGACTCTGCAGAGTGAGGCAAACAGAGGATGGAAGCGAACTTTTTTGTTTTAAGTCTTACAGACCTAATTGTGTTTTTTAAAAGCACTATCTAAATACAGTAAAAATAAACATATCAGAGATTTTCAATATAAAATAATTTTGAAAATATGAATAATAATTTTAAAATGTTATTACCAATTAGTCAAAACTTTCAGTTTATTACCAGGTGCTGGAGGGTGCAACAATTTATGACATTTAAAGCCTAAATAACTAAGGGAAATGGTGATAAACTAACCAGAATTCACAGTGTTTTAAAATGTCAAACACTTAGGTTTATTACTTCCCAGGCACCAATAATCTAAAGAAAGGCCACATTCATAAGACATCGTAAGCCTGATCACAGAAGAGATTATTTTACCACTGACACATACAAGGAGTACTTTTCTTTGTTTTCTATACATCTTTTGAAAAAAAACAAGAGTGAATTATGCAAACCATTAATACCCTATCAAAGGGGACTCTATCCAAGGGGCTGGAGGAAATAAATCTAGAGAAGAGCATTACACCAATCCCCCTGTGATTTATAAAACTACGCTCCACAGGCAGCAGTTCAGTCAACTGGGACCATGGGGACCAGCCCAAACTGCCCCCACCTCGATGCCTTATTCCAGAAGTTAGAATCACCATGGAAATCTTTACCCCAGCTACAGCTAAAGGAGAGCTGGTGTGGGCAGTAAGTAGAGTCCTATTTACAGTGGTACCAGAGAACCAAAGACACAAGGCATAAAAAGAGAGGCCAGCACTATTAGGACAAGCTGTTGTGCTGCTCAGTTGGCAAAGCCAGCAGTCAAGCACGTCCCTGGGGCCACAACACCACCCAAGCTGATCACTGAGGTCTGTGCAAACCATTGAATGACTGGTATAGCATTTATGCTAAATACACCATCACTTGGGACATGCCTTTGGTCAAGAACAGGCTTGGGTGAATCCAGAGACTTCTCAACCCCTTTCAACCTGCAAGCATTCCAGCAACAGTTTACCCCGAATATGGTTTCTACTCTATCCATTGGCATGGTCCCAAGGCTCTCCTGCTTATGTAGATGGCCCTCAATAAGCACGTGACACCTCCTGCCCCCCCCCCCAGCCACCCCCAATTAGCAAGAACCAGACCCCTCCCATGTCACCAAGATCCTCAGCCTCCATGGGATGGCAAGATGCCCAAGGGCCGATTCACACACAAGTTTTGAGTGGTGTTGGCTGGTGCTCTCTAAGGTCTTTCAGTTCCCTGAATACCTGTCCTCCCCGGACACCCACTAACACATGGCAGAGCTGAGAAGCATCAACTAGGTACTCAAACAGTTATAAAGGCCCTACACACACCTATTGTCATATAGTTTCTTTCTTTCTTTCTCTTTCTTTTTTTTTTTAGTGCCATCTTGATCCACTTTTGAGGTCCTGGCTAGAGGCCAGGCAGCTCTCATTCTTGCCCAGCTAATTAAGTCCACATCCCCAACCATTTCCCTTATCAGACTCTCACGCCATGGGCTCCAACACACCTGCCCTAATTGCTCAAAAGTCAGGTACCAGACCACTAAGGACAGACCCCATGCCCTGGAGCCTACAGCATTGTTCGAATTATCAAATCCCCAAAGAACCCCTGACATCTAGCTAACCCCATCCCAGCTGTCATCCTGCAGCTCCAGCCTGCTGCTATTCTGTCCCTGGGAACAGCCTCTTTTGTGGCCCTGCCTGGCAGCCTGATTTTGTTGGGAGCTGTAAGCAACAAAGAGCTCTGCCTTCATCTATCCGAGGGTCAATGTGCTGTGTCCCACCGTCAAAAGAAACTTTAAATCTTACAAAACACCTAGCCCAAAACCCACATCTTGCAGAATTTGCTTATAATGGCACGCTGTATCTTTCTACCCTGGATACAACTAGGGCTTCCACACTTGTCAATTTCTCATGCAAATCCCAGAACCACTGTTACTCCAAAAGCTTATCAGCAGCTGGAGGATGCTACAAGCTTCCCCAAAGCCCTCAGTACCATCCGGCACTGCAGGACTGCAAAAAGACAGGAGGCGCTTGACACCCAGATGGCCACCTCCCTCCCCCGCCCCCCCTCCAGCCCCGTCACCTTTCCTTTGCTAGTACCTGACGTTTACCACAAGTCCTAACAGCACACAACTCTAAAGAGTTTAAATTAAAATCTAAAGCTCCAAAGAGTTATCACCTTAGGTTGATGATCTGCCAAGAAAGGACCTAAGTGTGGAAGCCGCCCTGCACTCTGGACCCAGAATTATAAACATGGACTCTCTGCAGAGAACCTCCTCTGCTGTTTCTGAGCTCAGCTGTCATACATGCAGTTATGGTCCTAAATATCAGCCTATGACCCAAAATGTGCTATGGCCCTGCATTTCCATTTCCTTTCCTCAAGCAGATGTTGTCAAATGCATGTTTACCCCTGTGTTACTGCTGGAACATTTGAACAGGCACTTTGCAAGTCAATGCATATTTTAGACACCAAGCAACCCCCTGTGCAAAATGTGAAGGGCCAGCAAGTGTGTTTCTTTGCAATCCTTTAAGTCACAACAGCAGTCTCCAAATTCTCACAGATCGAGCAGTACTTTCTCAAATGAGATGTCCTAAGAGGGCCTCTGCTGATGAAGGGACACTAAAGCCAGTAGCAGAGCAAGACACAACACCCACCTAAACCAAGAGAACATTTCAAAACAGTGCCATGCAGACTCTAAATTCTCGGGAGAAAGAGCCACATATCTAAACTTTGTCAGGCTCCACAAAGACGTCAAGAGGCAAATTAAACAGATTGTTAGAGTTTTATAGATGCCAAAAACGAAATCCAAAAGGTGAAGAGACTTTCCCAAGGTCACCAGTTAGCTAGTAGTAAAGCTAAAGCTAGAACTGGGATCCAAACTTTACAAGGCCTACAAGAGTCATATATACTCAGACCTTTGGTGCTTTTATGTATTATACAAAACTGTCAAGTATCTGTAAGTGTAACAAAATTTAAAACTGTGATATAAAAATTGGAGGAAATAAACCTGAAACATGAAAGAAAGTAATCGAATGTATCAGATATGCTTAAAATTATGGGTCTTCACAAATGGAGCCAATTGGATAATATTCAAAATTATTACTTGAGTACATTTTCCCCATTGTCTCTAGCCTACAATTCACTTAGTATACAAGGTTCCCTCCAAGTTCATTATCACTATGGAATTTTAAGCCACTGTTCTCTTCTTAGATCTTTTCTCTCTTACAATAATTTCAAACTAAATTAAGTATTTAAAAAACATAGTTCTATGTATATATTACCATATCTTAAGATGCATAATGAATACAGGAGGGAAAAGATTTTAACATAGAAAACCACTTCCTACTAACATTAAAGTCTGTCAATTTAAATGAAGTTCACAATGTCTTAAAAATTTTCTCAACCAATTTAAATGATAAAATTTAGCCCCTCAAAGAGTAACCCTTTTCTTCCAGACTCCACTCAGTCCCAATAGTTAATGTTAAATGTTTAAAATTATGTGAAAACATTACCTTACCTCAGAAAGCTCTGAAGGGGTATCATTTTTTATGAATTGCATTTGTAAAGCAGTATTTATTAAAAATCCTTCTTAGTGTCTAGCATTAAATAGTTAAACATAATGTGTCCTTTTATTTATAGTCAGCCCTCTAAATGCTGCATTTAAAAAGCAGTAAAATTATACTTCTTTTCATTAAATGTCTGAGAATGTTACCATACACACTATGATTTTACTAGTGAGTAAGTGATAGATGGAAATTTTCTCTAGATAATTAAAATCTAAAGCTCTGGGATTTAAATAAATTATCAGTCCTAAAATAGTATGTCCAAGCTATATACAGTAATAAAACAAAAATAATGTATTATTGATAGTTTCCTTGGGCTGCCATAACAAAGTACCACCAACTAGGTGGCTTAAACAACAGAAATTCATTGTCTTACAGTTCTAGAGTCTAGGAATCTGAATAAAGGTGTTGGCAGGGTTGGTTCCTTCTGAGGGCTGAGGGGGAATCTATTCCAGCCCCTTTTCCTAGTTTCTTGTGGCCTCAGTATTCCTTGGCTTGTAGATGATGTTCTCCCTGTGTCTTCACATCATTATCCCTCTGTATATGTCTGTGTTCAAATTTCCCCTTTCTATAAAGACATAGTCCTAATGTTTCATCTTAACCTGATCATCTGCCAAAAAAAAACATGTATTTCCAAATAAGGTTCCATTCACAGGAACTGCGGATCAAGACTCCAATACATTCTTTGGAAGGGGACATCATTCAACCCATAGCAGGACTAACTATCCTGCTATGGATAGATACTATCCCTCAGCATTGTCAAGCAATTCCCTTAGAATTTCTTACTTTACTAAAATTAAAATTAGTAAAGAGGAAGGGTACTTTATGCCCCTATCCTGAAGCTATTTATAAGGTCCTCAACCCTACTGGTGAAGCAGATAGCCACACGATAACGGTTTTGAAGATGTCTAGAGAAGGAGTTTCGGCAACTTCTGCCAGCCCATTTGTGTTTAGCAACTGCCTCTGTCAGTTTCCTCCTGGAGTCTAGTTTTCTACCTTCTAGTGCTGCAAATCTCCATGGCTAGCATAAAGGCACAGGGGACTGATAAAGGATCCTTCAGTTTCTCAGTGTGGTTCATTTAAAGGAGTTGTCACCTTGTATCGTTTGTGAAAAGAAGTTATAATAAGAAAGAAGGCCCAATTTAAATCCACATGGTATTCATATAGCAAATATTTATTGAGTTCTTTTTATACCAGGCACTGTTCTTGGCATTGAATGAAATGGACAAAAATCCCTGCCCTTATGAAGCTTATTTTCTACTAAGGGAGTGGGGAGAAAATAAACTAGATGCAAAATATACAGCATGTTAGATGGTTATAAATGTTATACAAAATAAAGAAAAAAGGAAAATAGAAAGTGCCAGAAGGCAGCAGATTGCAACTTTAAATAGGTTCTTTAGAGAAGATGATGCCATGTAAAGAAGGGAAGGAGGTATGGGAACACAAGGTAGCAAAAACAAGTAACAGGGGCGAGCTGGTTCCTTACGTGGGCTGAAGGCAGAGGCGGATCAGTGGGTCAGGCCAGAACGGTGGCTTAGGTGGTCTGCTCACCTCCTTGGTGGTGCCATGTGCAAGGATCACGCACAATACCCTGCTTTTGTTCCTGACACCTCCCTCAGAAGTGGCAGCTAGTTTTTGGCCTTTTTGCATCGTATTCTTCATAATTTGCCCCGACTGCACATGCATGCAGTTATTTTTAGTCCCTTATAGTTTCTTTGTATTTTGTTGCTTGAGGAGACGTTTATCCAGGTTCAAGTGCAAGCACTCAGGTAAAGGGTTCCAGGTCCCAGCCTATCTCATAAGGAGTGATGGAAGGATGTACAGGCTGGAGATGCTGATTTGGACATGTAAAACACAGACGGTATTTAAAGTCATGAGCCCAGATGAGACCACCAATGGGAGAAATAGAGGAGAGGTCCAAGGACTGAGACTTGCAATGTGCCAATAAAAGGAGGTTGAAGAGGTGAAGGGGAACTAGCAGGGGAGACCGAAAAGAATCAACTGGGAGGCAGGAGGAAAGCCATAAGAGTATGGTGACCTGGAAGCCAAGTGAAGACAGTGATTCAAAACCGAGGACGTGATTGACTATGTCAACTGCACTGACATGGCCAGAGGAGAACTGGCAATTGACCGCTGGATCTAGCTAGACAGAGGTCATCAATGGCCTTAACAAAGCAATTTCAACGGAGTGGTAGAAAGAAAGACTGACTGTAGTGGCTTCATGAAAGAATGGAAGGAGTGGAATGGAGACAGTAAATTCAGGCAACACTTTTTAGGAGTTTTGCTATAATGCAGAAAAGAGAAGAAGAGCAGAAGCTTGAAAGACATGCTGAGTCAAGGGAGGGTTTCTTTTTTTCAATAGGTAAAATAAACAGCATTTTTATCTGTTGATGGAGATGACCAAACAGAGAGGGAAAATTGCTTATGCACGTCAGAAATTCCTGGAGTTCTTGAATAGACAAAGCATTAGAAACTACTAAATAGGCTGAGAGACTGGCTTGGTTTAGGTACTAAAGAGTTTGCCTATGATCGTTGTTACAAAAGCAGAGTATGTGAGTAGGTAGATGAGATGACGGGAATCTGGAAGTTCTTTTCTGATTGCTTCCATTTTTTTCTTTTTTTTCAGTTAAGTAGAAATAAAGTCATCAGCTAAGAATGAGGATGGGAGGAAAGGTATTAGGGGTTTGGGGGGAAAGGTATGAAAGTTGAGTAGGAAAGTAGAAATTGAATGGACTAGGGATGCATGGTACATGCACATCTGAGGTTCATGGTCATGACTTAAAGTGAAACTTATCGGTATGATTGTTTTTCCCTGGTCACATTCACCTGCATGGGTACAGATGCAGAGAAGTGAATATACCCAGGATTGTGGTTTTACCGAGCAAGTACAATGAAGTGACACAGGAGCCAGATATTGAGGCAAAGGGCAAGGGGAAAAAATACAATGACTGATCATGGAATTTACTCAAGAGTATTAGAGGGAAGGAAGGGCATGAGGCGGATGAGAGACAGTGAACATATGGTGGTCGATGGACTGTTGTTCCTGAGAGGTTGAAGAATTACTGGAGTCATGTTACAGGGAAAATAAGTTGGAAACGTAGGACATGGTGATAAGAAAATGGGATTCTTAAAATTAAGATGCGGAGGAGTTGAAATTAACAGTAATAATGAGATCCAGGCTGGACCAGCTGAAGAAGACTAGAGGAAAAAATCATCATCAGAGGAGGAGGAGTGGCAATGGAAGTGAGAGGCAAGAATATAGAAAGAATCATCCTCATGGATACAGAGATCACCGGAAAACATGACAGCAGTAGTGTTGTAAAGAGAGACAGTGAGGTAGAGGCTCAGTCTTCAAGGATTGAAGAGAAATAATCTGGGGATAGGGAGACAACTTCACAACATGGGCAGATCATGAATGATTTAGTCTAAGAGCATGAGATTCAAAGTAGAGGGATTAAAGAACATTTTTCCTTAGTGTTTTATATATTAAATAAGAAAGCCAAAAGAACACTGGCCTGTGTTTCTTTGCTTAAAGGTTGAATTTATTAGACAAAGTCAAAAAGGAAGTATACCAATTATCCATCATAGCCAGGAAGGCATGAAAAGAGTAATTATGGAAAACAATAGGACCTGGACCAAGGAAATCATCCTTGCTGCATAGCCCAGCCCTAGGTAGGGGGCAGAAATCCACATTGTAAAATCCAAAGACATGAGGCAAATGTTGGTCTGATCTGGACCAGCATCAATACCAAACCCGACCTACCATGATGGGCCTCGGCACAAAGGCAGCAGTCTCTGCAAAGAAGCAAACTCACCGAGGCATCAAAGGCTTTAGACCAGACTGATGCAAGACCCCACTCACTATGAGAAATTGGGGTCCCAGCATCTGTTCCCTGACTCGGGGATGCTGAGGGCCACCCGGAAGCCCTCCAACCAGCTGCAGGGCTGCGCTGGGGCTATTGGGTGCTGACAGCGTTGACCTCAGCTAAATGCCATCCCGAACAGAAATAAGTAAGACACACTCTCCTGTCAGAGAAAACTTAAAATGGGAAATAGCACTGTGATAAATCTCACCCCAATCTCAAAGACAGCAAAGTTCATTTTCAAATCTTCTGTGTTTCTTTGTCAGTTTTCTGTACACATTTATGCCTCAACACAGTCTATTTCCATAACAACACTGCTATGCACAATTGTGAGGCATGTGGAAAACTTATTTGAAATGAATGTTGTCACATCTCAATGCAAACTTCAGGGTGGGAGACAATATAACACCAGAGGCATCGTGAAGCTTTGCGATCTCTTCCTCCAACAGTTCAATTTTGGGTCAAGAAACACACTCAAATGTACTTGGAGCTTTGAATAGGAAATAAACAACAATTTCAGAATCCAAATGGGGAAGAGCATAAGACAAGCAGCTTGCTAAGAAAACAGTGAGTAAAAGATCACAGTGTTCACTTCGGCATGAGAATGACTTTTCAGGACAAAATAAGGAGGATTTCACATGAAGCTGTATATTCATTCTCCAATACACAGGCCCAAGGCACTATGTCAGGGAGTACTCTGACAGATTCTTTTTTTTTTTTTTTGAAAGGAGTCATTTGAGGAGTAACCGGAAACCCCACTGCCCTTAAAGCACTCAACGGCAAACCTCATCAGAAGCCCTAACCACAGACTCATATCTGATGTCCTCAGAGAACAAAGAAAAGCAATTTCTGGGGTAGCAACCATTTTTCCAGTGTTCAGAGAGCTCTAGTACTGGTAACTTTTCTGACTCCTAGCAAAGAGCTCTAGAAAGACCATTCTCAAGTTATGTACAGCCAAATCTTAAAATGTACCTGCAGAAGTCTTAACAAGTTTGATAAATATTGGCTCTGGTGTTGACATTGTACTGTTGAGGCTAAGCATAGACTTTTATTCTAATGTGCCTCAACAACAAAAAGCAATTAAAAGCTCAGGACAAGGAGCCCCTGGAACCCTCGTACACTGCTGGGGGGAATGGAAAATGTTGCAACAGCCTTGGGAGACAGTTTGGCAGTTCCTCAAAAGGTTACACATAGAATTACCATGTGACTCAGCAATTCTATTCCTAGGTATAGACCCAAGAGGAATGAAAACACAACACCCACACAAAAACTTGTACATAAATGCTCATGGCAGCATTATTCATAATGGCCAAAAACATGGAAACAACCTAAATGTCTACCAATTGATGAATGGATAAATAAACTGTGGTATATCCATACAGAGGAATATTATTCAGCAATAAAATAAAGTATCAGTATACACTACAACATAGGTGAGCCTTGAAAACACTGATAAATTAAAGAAGCTAGTTACAAAAAATTTCATATTTTCATTCCATTTATATGAAATGTCTAGAATTGGCAAATCTACAGAGACACAAAGTAGATTGGTGGTTGCCAGGTGCTGGGGGAGGTTGGAGGGAAATTGGGAGTGACCGCTAATGGGCACAGGGTTTCTTTTGGGGCTGATGAAAATGTTCTATTTGTGGTTATCGCTGTAAAACTCTGTGAATATACTAAAAATCATTGAGTCGTAAACTTGAAATGGATGAAATGTATGATGAGTGAACTATATCTCAGTAAAACTATTATTTTAAAAAGCTAAGGATAAATATTAAGCCAGAATTAACATCTTCCTTTATGAATATCTCTATGCCAAATATTTTTCTTTGCCATCGTTAGAATTTGGAATTCACAGGTGACCAACATCTAAAGAGTGATTCTTTGTGATTTAAGAATGCCTGTCCATTTTTTCCATGTTGCTTTATATAGAATATAGAAAGTTGTGAAAAAAAGAGAAGAGGGGTAGGTGTGTTTGTTCCCATGAGGAGGAGAAATGTCCAGGAGCCAGAAAAGTAGCATCTGCTCCTGCTGCCTGTGACTAAAATTAAGCTCTAATTTAGCTTTCAACTAAAATTATCATAATTGAAATAAAACTAACAAACTAGATGTGACTTGCAATTTTCTCATCATTTAGGAGAGAAGAGGCCAAATGGTAACCTGAGGATAGTGGGCTTCTCCCCTGCAGGGTGACCTTATGGTTTTGGATGGACGAAGACCATTGATAGAACTGTACTTCTTCCCACGTCCTCCCAATCCATGATAAATAAGTTGTATATGGAGGAAACCAAAGGAGGCAATGGAGATGAGCACCTTGAAATTGCTTGGAACTTAGGGAATTTATGGGGGCTCTTTTCTTTATTTGACTGTTCTTCTTTGGTTCTTTCTTAAAGAGAGACTTTCACACACAATCACTCACACACACACACACCTGGGGGTGGGGGTGTGTGTGAGTGTATATAATCTTACACCTATAGTGGTCCACAAGTACTGATTTAAGAAAACAAAACAGCATTTACCGCAAATATGTGCTCCAAATATGTGTTTAATTCAAACTGTAAATATTAACACAATGATGATAATTTAAAAAATATAACCAGAAGCGAGCACTCCAGGGTTCTGGGAAGAAGCCAAGTGCTGAAGTATGTCTGGTTTGCTCCATAATAATGTCAACTCCTGTCTTTCTCACAAAAGGAAAAAAGGGAACATGGTCTTGTTATAAAGAAAACCCACTGACTTCATGCACAACTTGGGAAAAGTCACATCTCCGTTGGGTATCTATTTTACCTATTCAAAGGACTAGCAAGCTTCTACTGAAAATACAGAGGAATAGAAATATCCTCAGCTGAAAGGTACCAAGTCTGAGAAAATACATATACTTGTATGATTAACACAAACAGTCCTTTATAAACAAAATGGCATTTTCATTTGTAATATTGGCTGACAAGGAAAATCAAGTAAAAAGAAAAGATATTAATGTATACAAATGGGGAAATTACATTCCATATTATATAAAACAGTGATTTCACCATGAGCTTTGACACATTCTGTATAGAAAGATTTATCGGATTTTTCTCATTTTAGATCTCTGAAAGGGGATCTTACCAAAAACTAAATGTAAATAGTGGCAGTTATTGTTCTCAATGTAAAGATAGTGTTTAAAAGCATATTCTTGCACTTCAAGTAATAGATTCCTAGCTATCAGGTTAAATAATGTGTTATGTTTATCCTTATTTATTCTACAACTATTAATAATAATTGGCTATATTTTAACTTTTCTATTTCCACAGAAATGATGATGGTCTGCTTCTTTCTGTTTCTCTGTAATGGCTTGGGTCATAAGCAACCAATATCAGTTGTCAAGATCTTAGAGAAATATGTCTGAACCTCCCAAGAATAATTAATCTAAATCCTTTGTGCAGACACTGGGTGTAGTATGATATGAGTCACTGATTTTCTCCTCTACAGTTGATATATTCAGCAAGAAGAAAGACTTTTTGTTTAGTAGCAATGGTACTTTATTTTTTCCCAAGGTCAAATACATTTAGGTAAGATTTGTTCATCCACAGATGGACCTAATGCCAGACTTTGGAAATTTAAGAATTTCTGATACAGTCTGCTTTGTTGATATAGGTGTGTTGGTGCATTTTATTTGTTTTATGCTTCTGTTGTCTAATTTATGTATTTTGTATACTTTGAAGAACAGCATACATACAAGAGTATGAAATGTATAAATGTAATTGTATAGTTTAGGAAACAGTAATAAAATAAAATACTTGCATCTGATTCTCAGACCAATAAGTAGAATATTCCCATACATTCCCAAATTATATTTACTACTTTTGTATGTAACCTTAAACAATTCATAGTTTGGTTTTACCTATTTTTATACTTTACTTAAATTGAATAATACTAAATATATTCTCTTCTGAGATTTGTTTCTTTCACAGTATGTTTTTGAAATTCATCCATGTTGATGAATATAGCTATTGTTCATGATGTTGGTTTATTTTTCACACAAATATCTACCCCTTCCAAAGACATATAGACTGATTTGCCTCTTTGGAATAGAATAAGCATTAGATGAATGGGCCTAGTCTGTTGAGTTACATAATTTCAAAGACAAGAAGTATATAATTCTCCATTTCTTTCTTTCTTCCTCTTCCTCTGCACCCCACCCTCAGATTCCCCCTCCCAAAAAAAAAAAAAAAAAAGCCACTTTTGCAGCGCTATTCCAGTTTTTATCTTGGAAAGTTTAGAACCAAAAAAAAGGTACAGCACCAGGATTCAGAAAACAGGTAGTCAACTGAGAAAATGCTGAAAACATTTTTGCTGCATAGTTCTTTTCTTCTGCTCAATCATGCCGCCAGAAATAGCTAGCAACAGCTGCATCTTGCCACCTGGGTTCTTACCTCCTAGTGACCACATAGCTAAAGGAGGGCTTGCAAGAAAGCACAAAGCTAGCCTCGAGCTGCTAGAAGATAGGTTTGAGTTGTTAGGGCAGAAGTGAATGAAAATGCTATCATCTTAACAGCTGCTCCAGAGATTTGGGTTTAGAAAAATACATTGGTAGTTTACTTGATGGATTAGTTAGAACCTGAGAGTGTGGATCTACAGAAGTAAAGGGGAATTTTTTTCTACTACTTAGCATTAGAAACAACCAGAAATTTGGGGCATTAGAAGAGTTGGGGAAAAGAGAGAAGCCAGAATGTTGATGTAAGGCTGCAGCAACATTTGGGGTGCAGGTAATCAGGAAACTTACTCCTGATGATGGGATATATGAGTGATTTTTAAGAAAAGATATGGAAAATAATAAAGTTTAACTGATTTAACTTCATTTTTAAAATAATGTTAAAATAATAAATTGCCTTGCATTGCTGGATACAAATCTCCCAATCTCTAGTAAAGTGTACTGTAGACAATAACTGCCTTTATGTGAGTGGGTTTCCTTGTAGAAATTAAGAGAATGAATTTCATATCTGGATTGATGTGGGGAGAACAAAAGCAGCAAGTATGGCATGTTAATATGACCCATAAACAGATAAACCTGTGAGAACAGGAAACTGAAGACAGAGGTGAACTGGAGAACCACACTTCTACTCCAGCCTGGGAAAGGCAAACAGCTTGGGGAGGGTTTTGGACATATGCTCAGTGTGCGGTGGTGATTCAAGCCCATCTTACCTACGATTCAAGAGGCAAGGTGGCTCCAACCATCTGACAGGGTAGGACAAGAATATATTAACCTACTTCTGGTTTCTATCTGGGAACATCATAAAATTAGAGAATAAAGCAAGATTATGAACCATAATGTGCTATTTCTGTGACATAAGGGTAAGAAGGTAATAGGAGTTCAGAAATGAAATACATCAGCAAGGGGTAGAGTATTTGAAACCACCATGTGGGACATGAAATTTGTACCAGACTTGGGAAGAATCTATGGCATTTAGGAAGATGGGGGGCAGAAAGAGGGAAGACCTTGTTGGAGGGAAGTGGGGAAGAATTGCATGAGCTAAAATATATAAATGAGAATTGACTACAACTGAATGAAAACAGTGCTAAATGAAGGTATAAATAATATGGGGAAATTCAGAGAAAGGATGGTTAATTTTGTCTGATGCTGAAAAGCTCAGCATCTATTAAAAAAAAATCCTTATTCTTAAAGTCTCTAAAGCTTCCTCTTTAGAGACCTTAAGAATAAGGATTTTTTTTTAATAGATCTTTATTGGAGTATAACTGCTTCACAATACCGTGTTAGTTTCTGTTGCAAAACAAAGCAAATCAGCCATATGCACACACGTGTCCCCATATCCCCTCCCTCTTGAGCATCCCTCCCATCCTCCCTATCCCACCCCTCTAGGTCATTGCAAAGCACCGAGCTCATCTCCCTGTGCTATGCTACTGCTTCCCACCAGCCAACTATTTTACATTCGGTAGTGTATATATGTCGATGCTACTCTCACTTCGCTCCAGCTTCCCCCTCCCACCCCATGTCATCAAGTCCATTCTCTATGCCTACCTCTTTATTCCTGCCCTGCAACTAGGTTCAACAGTACTTTTTTTTTTTTTTTGTATTCCATATATATGCGTTAGCATACGGTATTTGTTTTTCTCTTTCTGACTTACTTCACTCTGTATGACAGACTCTAGGTCCATCCACCTCACTACAAACAACCCAATTTCGTTTCTTTTTATGGCTGAGTAATATTCCATTGTATATATGTGCCACATCTGCTTTATCCATTCATCTGTCGATGGACATTTAGGTTGGTCCCATGTCCTGGCTATGTAAATGGTGCTACAGTGAATATTGTGGTGCATGTCTCTTTTTGAATTATGGTTTTCTCAGGGTATATGCCCACTAGTGGGATTGCTGGGTCATATGGTAGTTCTATTTTTAGTTTTTTAAGGAACCTCCATACTGTTCTCCGTAGTGGCTGTATCAATTTACATTCCCACCAACAGTGCAAGAGGGTTCCCTTTTCTCCACACCCTCTCCAGCATTTATTGTTTCTAGCTTTTTTGATAATGGTCATTCTGACTGGTGTGAGGTGATACCTCATTGTAGTTTAGATTTGCATTTCTCTAATAATTAGTGATGTTGAGCATCCTTTCATGTGCCTCTTGGCCATCTGTATGTCTTCCTTGGTGAAATGTCTTAAATAGATAGGTCTTGTGCCTATTTTTTAAATGGATTGTTTGTTTTCTTGATATTGAGCTCCATGAGTTGTTTGTATATTTTGGAGATTAATCCTTTCTTTGTTGTTTCATTTGCAAATATTTTCTCCCATTCTGAGGATTGTCTTTTTGTCTTGTTTTTGGTTTCCTTTGCTGTGCAAAAGCTTTCAACTTTAATTAAGTCCAATTTGTTTATTTTTGTTTTTATTTCTGTTACTCTAGGAGGTGGGTCAAAAAAGATCTTGTTGTGCTTTACGTAAAAGAGTGTTTTTCCTATGTTTTCCTCTAAAAGTTTTATAGTGTCTGATCTTACATTTAAGTCTTTAATCCATTTTGAGCTTATTTTTGTGTATGGTGTTAGGGAGTTTTCTACTTTCATTCTTTTACATGTAGCTGAACAGTTTTTCCAGCACCACTTATTGAAGAGGCTGTCTTTTCTCCACTGCATATTCTTGCTTCCTTTGTTGTCAGTTAGGTGTCCATATGTGCATGGGTTTATCTCTGGGCTTTCTATCCTGTACCATTGATCTATATTTCTGTTTTTGTGCCAGTACCATACTGTCTTCATTACTGTAGCTTTGTGGTATAGTTTGAAGTTGGGGAGCCTGATTCCTCCAATTCCGTTTTTCTTTCTCAAGATTGTTTGGCTATTCGGGATCTTTTGTGTTTCCATATGAATTGTAAGATTTTTCATTCTAATTCTGTGAAGAATGTCATTGGTAGATTGATAGGGACTGCAATGAATCTGTAGATTGCATTGGGTAGCACAGTCATTTTCACAATATTGATTCTTCCAATCCAAGAACATGGTATATTCCTCCATCTGTTTATGTCATCTTTGATTTCTTTCATCAGCGTTTTATAGTTTTCTGAGTACAAGTCCTTTGCCTCCTTAGGCAGGTTTATTCCTAGGTATTTTATTCTTTTTGTTGCAATGGTAAATGGGAGTGTTTCCTTAATTTCTCCTTCTGATTTTTCGTTGTTGGTGTATAGGAATGCCAGAGATTTCTGTGCATTAATTTTGTATCCTGCAACCTTACCAAATTCATTGATTAGTTCTAGTAGTTTTCTGGTGGCGTCTTTAGGATTTTCCATGTATAGTATCATGTCATCGGCAAATAGTGACAGTTTTACTTCTTCTTTTCCAATTTGTATTCCTTTTATTTCTTTTTCTTCTCTGCTTGCTGTGGCTAGGACTTCCAAAACTATGTTGAATAACAGCAGTGACAGTGGACATCCTTGTCTTGTTCCTGATCCTAGTGGAGATGCTTGCAGTTTTTCACCATTGAGTATGATGCTTGCTGTGGGTTTGTCATATATGGTCTTTATTATGTTGAGGTAGGTTCCCTCTATACCCATTTTCTGGAGAGTTTTTATCATAAATGAGTGTTGAATTTTGTCAAAAGCTTTTTCTGCATCTATTGAGATGCTCATATGGTTTTTATTCCTTAATTTGTTAATGTGGTGTATCACATTGATTGATTTGCATATATTGAAGAATCCTTGCATCCCTGGGATAAATCCCACGTGATCATGGTGTATGATCCTTTTAATGTGCTGTTGGATTCTGTTTGCTAGTATTTTGTTCAGGATTTTTGCATCTATGTTCATCAGTGATATTGGTCTATAATTTTCTTTTTTGTGATATCTTTTTCTGGTTTTGGTATCAGAGTGATGGTGGCTTCGAGAATGAATTTGGGAGTGTTTCTCCCTCTGCAATTTTTTGGAAGAGTTTGAGAATGATCGGCGTTAGCTTTTCTCTAAATGTTTGATAGAATTCACCTGTGAAGCCATCTGGTCCTGGACTTTTGTTTGTTGGAAGATTTTTAATTACGGTTTCAATTTCATTACTTGTGATAGGTCTGTTTATATTTTCTAATTCTTCCTGGTTCAGTCTTGGAAAATTGTACCTTTCCAAGAATTTGTCCATTTCTTCGTGGTTGTCCATTTTATTGACGTATAGTTGTTTGTAGTAGTCTCTTATAATCCTTTGTATTTCTGCAGTGTCAGTTGTGATTTCTCGTGTTTCATTTCTAATTTTATTGATTTGCGTCCTCTCCCTTTTTTTCTTGATGAGTCTGGCTAAGGGTTTATCAATTTTGTTTATCTTCTTAAAGAACCAGCTTTTAGTTTTATTGATCTTTGCTACTATTTTCTTCATTTCTATTTCATTTATTATTGCTCTGATCTTTATGATCTCTTTCCTTCTACTGACTTTGGGTTTTCTTTGCTCTTCTTTCTCTAGTTGTTTTAAGTGTAGGGTTAGATTGTTTATTTGAGATGTTTCTTGTTTCATGAGGTAGGATTGTATTGCTATAAACTTCCCTCTTAGAACTGCTTTTGCTGTGTCCCATAGGTTTTGCATCATCGTGTTCTTGTTGTCATTTGTTTCTATGTATTTTTTTATTTCTTCTTTGATTTCTTCAGTGATCTCTTGGTTATTTATTAGCGCACTGTTTAGCCTCCATGTATTTGTGTTTTTTACAGTTTTTTCCCTGTAATTGATTTCCAATCTCATAGCATTGTGGTCAGAAAAGATGCTTGATATGATTTCAATTTTCTTAAATTTTCCAAGGCTTGATTTGTGACCCAAGATGTGATCTATCCTGGAGAATGTTCCATGTGCACTTGAGAAGAAAGTGTATTCTGCCACTTTTGGGTGGAATGTTCTATAAATATCAATTAGATCTATCTGGTCTATTGTGTCATTTAAAGCTTGCGTTTCCTTATTTATTTTCTGTTTGGATGATCTGTCCATTGGTGTAAGTAGGATGTTAAAGTTCCCTACTATTATTGTGTTACTGTCGATTTCTCCTTTCATTATTGTTAGCATTTGCCTTATGTACTGAGGTGCTCCTATGTTGGGTGCATAAACATTTATAATTGTTATATCTTCTTCTTGGGTTGATCCTTTGATCATTGTGTAGTGTCCCTCCTTATCTCTTGTAACAGTCTTTATTTTAAAGTCTATTTCATCTGATACAAGTATTGCTACTCCAACTTTCTTTTGATTTCCATTTGCATGGAATATCTTTTTCCATCCTTTCACTTTCAGTCTGTATGTGTCCGTAGGTCTGAAGTGGGTCTCTTGTAGACAGCATATATATGGGTCTTGTTTTTGTATCCATTCAGCCAGTCTGTGTCTTTTAGTTGGGGCATTTAATCCATTTACATTCAAGGTTACTATCGATATGTATGTTCCTATTCCCATTTTCTTAATTGTTTTGGGTTTGTTTTTGTGTGTGTTTTTCTTCTCTTGTGTTTCCCACTTAGAGAAGTTCCTTTAGCATTTGTTGTAAAGCTGGCTTGGTGGTGCTGAATTCTCTTAGCTTTTGTTTGTCTGAAAAGCTTTTGACTTCTCTATAGAGTCTGAATGAGATCCTTGCTGGGTAGAGTAATCTTGGTTGTAGGTTTTTCTCTTTCATTACTTTAAGTATATCCTGCCACTCCCTTCTGGCCTGCAGAGTTTCCACTGAAAAATCAGCTGATAACCTTATGGGGATTCCTTTGTATGTTATTTTTTTGTTTTTCCCTTACTGCTTTTAATATTTTTTCTTTGAATTTAATTTTTGTTAGTTTGATTAATATGTGTCTTGGAGTGTTTTTCCTAGGGTTTATCCTGTATGGGACCCTCTGTGCTTCTTGGACTTGGGTGACTATCTCCTTTCCCATGTTAGGGAAGTTTTCCACTATAATCTCTTCAAATATTTTTCTCAGACCCTTTCTTTTTCTCTTCTTCTTCTGGGACCCCTATAATTCGAATATTGGTGCATTTAGTGTTGTCCCAGAGGTCTCTGAGATTGTCTTCAATTATTTTCATTCTTTTTTCTTTATTCTGCTTCTCAGCCGTTATTTCCACCATTTTGTCTTCCAGCTCACTTATTCGTTCTTCTGCCTCCATTATTCTGTTATTGGTTCCTTCTGGTGTATTTTTCATTTCAGTTATTGTGTTGTTCATCTCGTTTGTTTGTTCTTTAGTTCTTCTAGATCTTTGTTAAACATTTCTTGTATTTTCTCAATCCGTGCTACCATTCTATTTCCAAGATTCTGGATCATCTTTACTATCATTACTCTGAATTCTTTTTCAGGTAGATTGCCTATTTCCTCTTCATTTATTTCGTCTTGTGGGTTTTTACCTTGCTCCTTCATCTGTGACATATTTTATTTTTTTGCTGTCTCTATATATTTTTTTTATGAATGGGATTGTGTTCCTGTTTTACTGGTTGTTTGGCCTGAGGCTTCCAACACTGGAGTTTGTAGGCTATTGGGTAGAGCTGTGTCTTGGTGCTGAGATGAGGAACGCTGTGAGACCTCACTCCAATGAATATTGCCTGGGGTCTGAGGTTCTCTGTTAGTCCAGTGGTTCGGACTCGGAACTCCCACGGCAGGAGCTTCCACCCGACCCCAGGCTCGCAAATCAAGATCCCACAAGCCGCATGGGGTGGCAAGAACAAAAACAAAAAAAGAACAATAACAAAGTAAAACATAAAATTAGACTAGGAAACTAACAGATATGTTAGAAAGAATGTAAAAATAAAAATACAGATGAATCAACAACCAGAAGGTAAATCAGTACCACAGTAGTAAAAACGAGGAGGAGGGAAAAGAAAAAAAGGAGAGGGGGGGAAAGGCCTTGACTGTGGAGAGTGGGGCCTAAGCAAGGGCGAGGTTTGGGGGTGGGCGGGGCCAATGCTCAGGACCCACAGGGCTGGAAAAGGCCCTGGGGGCTTTGGGGGTGGGGTGGGGCTTAGGCTCAAGGAACAGAAGAGGCCCAGGCATGGCCCCCACCCCTGGTCTCAGAGGGCGGGGGACCTCACCTGGGAGCCCAGCAGGCTTCCTGGGCTCGAGTGGGGGCGTAAACGCCCTCCTCTCCTCTCCTGCTCCTCCATTCTGGGGTCTGGGAGAGTCCCTCCCACCCGCCTCTCCTGATCTCTCTGGTCTCCCTCCTATGCCCCCAGGACCCATGCAGCCTGGAGGGGGCTTGGAGGGCAGGGGATCGGCCCAGAAGCTCAGCAGGCTCCCCGGCCCGAGTGGGCCAGGCAATCGCCCTCCACTCCTCTCCCCCTCTTCTCGGAGAGTCCCTCCCACCCGCCTCTCCTGATCTCTCTGGTCTCCCTCCTATGCCCCCAGGGACCCATGCAGCCTGGAGGGGGCTTGGAGGGCAGGGGATCGGCCCAGAAGCTCAGCAGGCTCCCCGGCCCGAGTGGGCCAGGCAATCGCCCTCCACTCCTCTCCCCCTCTTCTCGGAGAGTCCCTCCCACCCGCCTCTCCTGATCTCTCTGGTCTCCCTCCTATGCCCCCAAGGACCCATGCAGCCTGGAGGGGGCTTGGAGGGCAGGGGATCGGCCCAGAAGCTCAGCAGGCTCCCCGGCCCAAGTGGGCCAGGCAATCGCCCTCCACTCCTCTCCCCCTCTTCTCGGAGAATCCCTCCCACCTGCCTCTTCCGATCTCTCCGGCCTCAGGGGTGCCGATCTTTTCTGACCTCCACTTCTCCTCCCCCCTTGGTCCCCCTATGTCCTAGCGGTTCACTCTGGGGTTCCTCCCATCTCCTTGGGGGTCAGAGTCCCCCAACAGCGGCCAGCAGGCACCCTAGTTGTGGGGAGATGCTAACTCTGTGTCTTCCCACACCCAGAATGATAAGGATTTAAATGGGCAGATAATGGAGGAGAATTTCTGTTTCTCACAAGACAGCAGATAAAATAAACTTCCTAAAAATGTTAAATACAATTATTTTTTAAAAATCTGTTCTAGTGCATGGCTGAGCTTGCAAGACTATAAGAAAATAAAGGAAATCCTAAAAAGATAACAGAAAGAAAGTACAAGAATCCAAGGTGGCAAGCAGTCTCTCAATCCAGCAACTCCCTAAGGCACTTGCCAATTCCCAGTAATCCAGATAGAAAGCAATCTATAGGCAAACACTACCCAAAAGGAAAGTGATATTGCTGTTTATATTAACTTAAAATGCATTTACATTCAAAGGCAATAAGAATTTTTAGTGAAAAATAATATAAATACCTAATGCTAAAAGATTCAGTCCTCCAGGAAGATGTAATAATTCTAAACTTGTATACAGAAAATAATAAAAATTCCAAATAAATAAAGCAAAATTTGACAGAACTAATAAGCAAACTTGAAAGACTCACTATAATATTTGGAGATTTTTTAACAGAGAGCTTTCAGTAACTATCTGATGACAGAGGACAACAACAGCAACAAATAAACTAAAAGAGATATAAAACAACTTGAGGGCTTCCCTGGTGGCGCAGTGGTTAAGAATCCACCTGTCAATGCAGGGGACACGGGTTTGAGCCCTGGTCCAGGAAGATCCCACATGCCACGGAGCAACTAAGCCCATGCACCACAACTACTGAGCCCATGTGCCACAACTACTGAAGCCCGCGCACCTAGAGCCCGTGCTCTGCAACAAGAGAAGCCACTACAATGAGAAGCTCATGCACCGCAATGAAGAGTAGCCCCCGCTCGCTGTTACTAGAGAAAGCCCACGTACAGCAACAAAGACCCAACGCAGCCAAAAAAAAAAAACAACTTGAACGGAATTAACAAACAATATAAATTATAGTTATAATTTATACGCATACTTTCATCTGTGGCACATTTATGAATATTGACCATACAGCAGACCATAAAACACGTCCATACATATTTCAAATGATAGATATCATACGTATCACATTCTCTGACCATAATGATTCAGTCAAGTGAGAAACAAAGAAAATTAGATTAAAATATCATGATTGGTGATTTTTTAAATATATATATAAATAACTCATGGGTCAAATAATGAACCATAATGGAAATTGGAAAATGTTACATATCAAATCCTGGGAAGCCCATGGAATTCCCTGGTGGTCCAATGGTTAAGACTCTGCACTTTCACTGCCAAGGGCCCGGGTTCAATCCCTGGTCAGGGAACTAAGATCCCACAAGCCGTGTGGAGCAGCCAAAAAAAAAAAAAAAAAAAAAACCTGGGAAATCCAACTAAATCATTACTTAGAAAGAAATGTGTAAACTTAAACGTTTGTATTTGAAAAGAAAGGCTGAACATTATTGGGCTAAGCATCAATTTAAGAATTTAGAAGCTTAACAAGAAAAATTCCAAAGAAGCTGAAAGGAAGCATTGGGTCAGATTCTGCAGTGCTGCTATGGAACGTGAGTCTACTGTCCAGCTAATGTAGCGTCTGTGCACTTTTTAGGAAAGAACAGGTATTGTATTCATTAGGAAAATTTGTGTTGTATATGACAAAAAAAAAATTCAAAGTGGATTAAACAAAAAAGGAACTTAGTGGCTGATGAAAACGAAAAAGCTAACAGAGATTTACTTAGGAGTTCAAACAATGTCCCCAGAACCCACTCTCTCTCCATCTCAAAACCCACCCTTCTCCACATTGGATTTATTCTCAAGCTTCTGTTGGTGGCTAGACTGTTGCCAGGAGCTACAGACCCACATCTTCTGTGGATTTACCCAGCCCCAGAAAAACTGCATTGCCGTCTCATGTGCCATCTCTGAATCAATTTCTCTGCACAGGACATTACAAAATGTTCTATTTGTGTAGGCCTGAATCATGTCCACCTCAAATATATGATATATGTGCAGAAGAGTCTGGTTTCTCAAAGGAAATCTAGTTTACTTTTACAAGACGAGGGACGAACACCTTCTAGCCAAAAAATGAACAACCATTTCAATCTGCTCTCAACCCGTGTTTCCTGGGACAAGTCTGGTGGTAGAGGCAGAGCGGGGTTCAGCCCGTAGCACCCCTGCTCTGGCTAACACCATCTCCTACCTGCCCTCTTCAGTGCAGACTTCCAGAAAGTGTCTCCCCCCATCCCCACCCAGCCAAGTGCCGAAGTTTAAATTTCATGTGCTTTGATGACTTGATATAGGTTCACTGCCGCTCCACTCTTCCAGAGGCTGTGGGCAGTGAAATGAGAGGGCAGAAATGAAAGAGCACATAGGATATCAACATTACCAAGGTGCTTCATTAAGCCTTATAAATCTGTCTTCCCTGATGACACTCTGACAATGGGGTGGCGTTCCACCAAGCGCTTCCCTGGCCATGTAGATACTTACATTCCTTTTACAAATATGGTACATAATATGGTGGCATTTTACAGTTTAACGTCAAATTCATTCATTAGGATACTTTTTGTTCATTTGTCCTCTCGGTTTCATTAGAGTTATCTGGACCCGAGGTAATAATATTTTTGAATTTCCACTTATAAATCTGATTCCATGATTTTGAGAGGGCTTTTCTGTTTTTTTTGTTTTTGGTGGGCACTGGTCAGAGGGATCCATTCGACTTATACTGGGAAGGTGGGAAGGGCAGGTATAGCACAAAGCAACATAATATTTGCTGGGAACTCTCTAGCTTCCAAAAAAACAAAAATATTTTTAAAATTAAACTATAGTTAAATGAATATCCAGGGTAACCCTGTAAGGGAAAAAAGACAGGAAGAACTCTAAAAAGTGTTCATGCAATGTTGAAGGATGTGGAGCGGGTCCTTGCTAATTGTATGGATAATACGGGAACCTCTCATTTCATCATTGGCTGGTAAAGTTAACTTACTTTGTCCAGCCCATCTATTTTCTGAATTCTTGCAACTTCCAAACTGCGCCCCAAAAGTTGGGACATCCCTTCAGCCTGATGCAAACCTAGGACTTTTAGGCAAAGGATAGATTCATTGACAATGGAAGCATAGGGTTCTCAAAACACAGTGACAAATAAAATTTTGTTTTGATGATGTTTAAATTATTCTAATGTCATTGAAGAAGATTCCTCCTCTATTTGGTTACATGTATATGTATATATATGTATATGCATACATGTTTGTGTATAAGTACATGTTTGTGTTTATTTTCAAATATTTAAAGAAAAATAATTAGCCTGACAAAATGCAAAGAACAACTTCTAAGGGAAAGACCTTCTAAGACAAAGACCTAGTCACTATATATATTTTTTGGTGGCAAGAGACTTATAAACAACAAAAATTTATTTCTCACAGTTCTGGAGGCCAGAAGTTCAAGATCAGAGGACCAGCATACCCAGTTCTGGTAAAGGCCCTGTTTCGGGTTACAGACTGACAACTTTTCTCTGTGTCCTTACATGGTAGAAGGGGTATACTTTTTAATAAGACCTGAAGAGCAGATTTTAAAATACAGATTTTAATAGCCAAAAGAAAAAAATTAAATCCTATAAGATTCAGCACCTAGGGGGACTTCCCTGGTGGTCCAGTGGGTAAGACTTCGCCTTCCAATGCAGGGGGTGTGGGTTCGATCCCTAGTGTGGGAGCTAAGATCCCACATGCCTCTGTGGCCAAAAAACATAAAACAGAAGCAATATTGTAACACATTCAATAAAGACTTTAAGAAAAAAGATTCACCACGCAGGAATAATCACTATAGATCTTTTGAGGATATCTTCCTTGTCTTTACACATTTAGACACATATTTCATTTATGTGAAGTATATTTAATTATATACTATATACCTACTGTACATAAGCCTTGTAACATACTTTCCCACTTAATATTTTTAGCTGTTGATTTTCTCTACCAATATTCCTCTGGTTTAAAGTCTCTTCTTATAGTTAAAAGTAAGGGCATTAGGGGCTTCCCTGGTGGCACAGTGGTTAAGAATCCGCCTGCCAATGCAGGGGACACAGGTTCGAGCCCTGGTCCAGGAAGATCCCACATGCCGTGGCGCAACTAATCCCATGTGCCACAACTACTGAGCCTGCGCTCTAGAGCCCGTGAGCCACAACTACTGAAGCCCACGTGCCTAGAGCCCGTGCTCCGCAACAAGAGAAGCCACTACGATGAGAAGCCCGCACACCACAATGAAGAGTAGCCCCCGCTCGCTGCAACTAGAGAAAGCCCGCGTGCGGCAACAAAGACCCAACACAGCCAAAAATAAAATAAAATAATATTAAATTAAATTAAAAAAAAAAAAGTAAGGGCATTAATGTGTTTTTAAACTTTAAAACATTGAATGCAGTGTTGAAAAGGAACATATGTTTTAAATTTTTTATCAAAATTTAATTCAATGATAAAGCACAGAGAGAACATGTGATAGCTGACAAAATCTGGACTGTTCACCAAAACAACTACTCTTTTAACTCAGTCATTTTTAATCTTGTTTAAGTCACAGACTTCTTTAAGAATCTAATAAAAGCTTTGATCCTCTCTGCAGAAAAATGGACATGAATGCAACGTTTGCAAATTATTTCAAAGAGTTTCTATTAATATTAAACCCATCCGTAGAGCCCCAGTGGACTACAGAACTTGGCTTAAGTACCCTGATATTTTTGAAAGTTTTGCTGCTAAAGAAACTAACCTTACTCAGAACAGGAATTCAATTAAATGTTTCTAGTAAACAAATTAGCACCAACCTCTTAAAATATTATATTTACATTCTTATCACAATAAAAATGAAGACTCCTATCATTTTGATCATCACTGATGTTTACTATCATCTTCCAATTAAACAGTATTTATCGAGCATGATCTATGTGCCATGCTCAGCATGGAACCAAACAGATGCTAAAATAAATGCCCTCTCCCTCCAAAATGTATGACTAAGTGAGAAAAGGAAATAATGAAAACCAGAAGGTGATAAACGCTAAGTTAAGAGTAGATCAAAGTACTATGGCATCCCAGTGCTTAACCTAGAACAATATAAGAATAAAATTTGAGGAAAGTAAGTATTTGCAAACCATGCTAAGTATATATTTGATCAGAAAATTCACTTAGAAAATATTTTAAATCAGTTTTTCACGGTGGAAGGCAGTATAAATATTTTGTACAAACAGAAGAGAAACATGCCAAATATAATTTTTCTTTCTTTCCCTCTAGACAAAGGTTAATTTTCCTAATCTTCCCAGGAAATTCTTAAATTCCTATCAGTAAAACTCTCTTCAGTCAACATGTGTATGCAATTTCCCCATTGTAACAGGCTATATCATGCGTGCCACAAGACAGCAAATTGTCATGGACAGAATCTTTGCTTCCCAGAATAGCATGCATATTTATGAAGCTGTGAACTTGAAAAGAACAAGCTAATCTTAACCAAACACGGCTGTTGAAAGGGGTTCTTGCTGGATCCCAGAATTAAGAGTGTACAGGAAGAAAGGAATAGAATGGAATGGAAACGGAAACAAGAATGAAAATGGCACCTCAGAAATTACTTTCACCCCTAACTTCCCAGAGTTAATAACACAGACTTAAATAAGTCTTTCTATCTTTTACGTAAGTCTGATGCAATACCTACTAGTTAATTATAGAGAAGAGGAAATAATGTTGATTATTTTGATGATCTTTATTTCTAATTTTTAGACTGTCTACAACTCAGGGGTTTATTTTGGATATTGTGCTGCATGTACTTTCTGTTTTCCTAATGCTTCACATCTACAGCATTGTCTTGGTACCAGCAATAAATATTTTCTGTCTCATTATAATTATTTGACTAAGAAGAACTGAAATGAATCTCAATTACTTTTCTAAGTAGGATAATGAATACCAAATTCAAAGATCATCACAAATGCTTTCAAGGAAGCAGTACATAAGGAATCAATTGTGTTCCTTTTAACGTAACATCTAATGTTGTCAGTTAAATAAAATGAAGATCATCTAAGAAACTGGTCCTCTAAACATAAGAATAACTACTTTCTTAAAGATTGAAAAGTATCTACAAAGTGCGATACTAACATTTTAATAAATGCTTTCTCTCATCTTACTGATCACCACATTAGAGTAGTAGTTAAATGTCATTACTACTCCATATTGATGCCCTCAACTCTTCATCTCATCTCTCTCTTTAAATTACTTCTTCATTTCTCAACAACTGATGGAAGTAATGTAAATCCCAAAAAGCAGCAATTATGCAAAAACTAAACTCAAAACCATTTTCTTTCCCCCGCCCCGCCCCCCCGCCCTGCAACAGCTTGTAAGCATAATTAATCAAATCAAGCTTCCCTCTCATCCTGGAGAGCTGTAATTTCAAAAAGCAAATTACAGCATTCTTGCAGCAGTACATATAAAGTATATTAAGAAAATATGTATATGAAGTAGGAGTGTGTTCTTGGTGATAAATTTAATTTTATTAAATCTCACTCTGTATCATGAATTCATATTCATATTATATATGCTGCCCACTGAAGGAGCTATCTTACTATTAGGAATTTTGAATAATTCAATATAAAGTATATTAAGATATTTCCTATGCCACAATACATCAGTCAAAAGAATATAATTAATGGACACTTCATCCTCAGGAATAATGTCAAACATATGTAACCAATTATATTGATAAGTACACCTTGGCAGTTCAATTTTTAATAGACTCATCACACACATCTAGAAAATTCAAAAGTAGCATTTTTTTAAACTGTCTATAGTGTTCCAAAATGTCCACAATTAGGATATTACCCACTTCTAGTGAGATAAGTATTTTTTTCAATTTTTCCAGGAAACTGCCTTTAGAAAGAATAGAAACTCCTATTCTTTGCAGAAATGTATGGCTATTACTCCCTCGTTTTGAAGATTCACTATGCCTATGTATCTAAATAACTGCCCACGATTACGAATGCAAGCAAAACACTGAAATAGTAATTTGCTACCCAAGGTATGATATTAGAAGGAGCACATTCTTTCACTGAAACATATCTTAAAATCCTTCCTCTTCCTCTTTCTTAAAGCTTCCCTAGACTAATTGAATGTAGAAGACTAACAGATATTTCATGGCTTACTTTCATCCTTTCATATATAATTATTCCCCTGGGAATTATAATGCTATTAAATCACCTATTTGATATACACGTTTTTAATTTTAACACTGATTGAGCTGCCTGCCTCTTCCTTGTATTTATTTGAATCAACGTTGCCCATCGACTTTGCACCCAACCCAGGACCTGCTCCAGATAAGGCACTTTCAAAGACTGCTTGGTATAAATGGTGACACAAATTATTTGTTAGAATCAAGATTTCTTATCAACTGGAATCCAGTTGTATAAGGAAGTAAATGCATTTTCTCTTAAAAGTTAAAAGGTTATTTATTTGGTTAAACACTTCCTGTCAGAAGTCCTGGAACACAAAAAGGAGCTATCGACTTGCACACTGAAACAAGAAGGGCATGTGTGCAGAGCAAGCACCCAGGCTTCCCGACCTGAGAAACTGACTCAGTCAACAGGACTCCTCTGGTCCTCCTGGAAAGGAAAAACTACTAACTAGCACTTTCACTCTAAGAGGGACAGTATTTAACTCACCTTCATACAGATCATTTGAAGCAAAAATAATGTGGGCTCACTTTAACTAAGGAGGATCAGTAAACCATGAACCTGACAACAGTTCATCTGAAGGCAAATAACAAACTGATCTTGAGCCAGTCATGTATATCCAAGGTATGTTATGTATATTCTTGTGAGATACATGTAGATTGCAGTACAAATCACTGATAATTATTTTTATGTATAACAATTGCTAAGGATATTAAACTATTAATGATTTACATGGGCCTTGGTGTTAGATACTAAAATTAGTTATATATCATTTTATATAAATATGATAATGTGAAAGAACTTATTTTAAAAATTTTCATGTATATTAGAAATTCTATATGCAATATATATATTTAAAAGTAGAATCTGTACAGATTCTAAAGCATAAACTGTATAATTTGTGTAAATACTGAGCTGTCTAAAATTTGACAAGAAGAATAAAGAATAATGCAAGTTAGAAAACTCCATAAATGATGCATTTTATATGTTGTTTGTAGTTCAAGAAAAATTTGCTATCAAAGTGTATCATCTATCAAAGAATATAAAAATTAAAACATTCATGAAGTACTTTAAAACTAAATGTTTACTTAGGAGATAAATGTGGATTTTTCAGAAATATTTATAAATATATCAAGCAAATATGAATGATAATACTTGACAACCACATTTATCACTGTCAACAGTGTTCCCATAAATTTATTTTTTCCAAATAAAAATGCCATTAGATTTTCCAGCCATAAAAATGCCCACAATCTAAAGATAGGAATGAATTTCAGAGGAATTATTAGAAACCTCTGTTCTCTTGATAAATAAGTACATGTGGAAGGATGGAAATATGGAATACTCAGAGCAGGAAAATCATTATAAAAACATCCAGTAGTGACTCTCATGTGGCTGAGCTTTGAAACCTTCCAGCATATACACTGTATACATGTTATTCTCTCTCCTCTTCCCTAGGCAATCAATGAATTCACAGTGCCTTCCAAAGACATCTCGTGCTCCAAAATGATCAACCCTCCACTCTCCCACCATCATCATTCCCATTAACTAAGGCAGATCTTCATTAGATGGTCACTTGCTCAGACGTTGTCACTGATGTATAACAAATAATTTAATGTTCCTTAGGTCTAATCACATCTAAACTTCTCTGACTCTTCAATATGAGTCAAGTTGGATCTTGATCTTTCCTGGCCTTGTGAGTTTAACATTCACAAAATTATTTAAATAATGTACAGATCCTTATAGAATTTTAGGCATCAATATTTATCTGAAATAATAATATTAAACTATGTTTTAACTGAGTTAGTTTTTCTAAATGATGGTAACGTCTGATGCAACATTGTAGAAAACGGGTCGGAAAACTTTCTGTAAAGGGCCAGAAAATAAATATTTTAGGCTTTGTGCGTCATACAGTCTCTATCAAAACTACTCAACTCTACCATCATAGCAGGAAAATAGCCACAAGTAATATGTAAACGAATGGCAGTGTCATGTTCCAATAAAACTTTATTTACAAAATCAAGTAGCGGGCTTCCCTGGTGGCACAGTGGTTGAGAATCTGCCTGCCAATGCAGGGGACACGGGTTCGAGCCCTGATCTGGGAAGATCCCACATGCCGCGGAGCAACTAGGCCCGTGAGCCACAACTGCTGAGCCTGCACGTCTGGAGCTTGTGCTCCGCAACAAGAGAGGCCGCGATAGTGAGAGGCCCGCGCACCGCGATGAAGAGTGGCCCCCGCTCGCCGCAGTTAGAGAAAGCCCTTGCACAGAAACGAAGACCCAACACAGCCAAAAATAAATATAAATAAATAAAAATTAAAAAAAAAAATCAAGTAGCAAGTCTGAGGGCATAGTTTTCCAACATCTGTTCTAAAAGAAAATTATAGGATTCTAGAACCTTAGAACAAGAGCTAGCACTATAAAGTATCTAGTTTAGCAACTTTTTTATAATCAAAATTATTATACAACAATTACTGTCCTTTGTAAAATACATAAACAACAATTCATTTTAGAAAATTTCTAACTGCAAGGAATAAAGAAGAAAGCGAAAGTCACCTCTACTCTCATGATACTGAGATACCTACTGTTAACGTTTTGGTGTTTATTCTTCTAGTCATTATGTATAAATCTCATATGTATAAATTTCATATTTTTCATATTATATATGTACTTTCTTGCAAAGTAATTATCATACTATACATGCAATTTTGTGAACCATTTATCTATTTAACAACTTTACATAAGCATTTAGTCATGTCCTTAAATATCCTTCAAGAGTATAATTTGAAAAGGCTACATAATTTCATCATTAGCTGCATGTGCCATAAGCTATTTAATCAGTCCCTGAATACTAGACATTTCTTTCCAGTTGCTATGCTATTATAAATAACTAGACGATGGATCTTGTTGTGCATAAATCTCTGTATGACAATCTGATTACTTCCCTATGGCAAATTCCTAGAAAGGGAATTCTGAATCAGAAAGCATAAAAACATATTTTTAAGTTTTATGACTTTTGATACTTATTGCCAGATTGCCTTCCTGAGTGGATTTATCAATTTACACCTCCATCATCCGTAAATTGCAATACCCCCTGCCATGCAATCTTGTGATGTTCTCTCTTTTTCTTCTATTTGCCACCTTGATGACCTTAAAATGCTATCAATAGTTCAACATGCATTTCTCATATTAGTGAAAAGACTGGGCATTTTTCCTAACTTTGGAAAATTATTTTCTTATTTTGTGAACTTCGGCACTCATCTGAAAGACAAGAAGGATACTGAGGTTCAAAGAGGTTATGTATTGTCTCATGGTCACAAAGCTAGAGAGAGTCCTTTCCACTGACTGTGGTATTCCCACATTACCCACCTATAACCTGCATATTTGGATCAGTCTAATAGGGCTCAAAAATTATTTCTGGTTCATTTTATTACCTAGAGAGTTTAAGGGCAAGATAACCAATAAACTTTCTTTTTCCTTTGTTCTTTCCTCTTGCCAAAGCGTTTCAGACCAAGTTCTTACTGTAAAGGCAAAGTTTATAGTGTGCTGTTTAATATTTTGTTTGTTCAATTTGTATATTGGAGAGGGATTAAAAGCTACCATTGTGAATACCAAATATATCAAATGAAATGTATATTTCCAATGCTATATGGGTTGTTCTTAGAGGTGAGAATACGTCTCGGTTTGGCCAGGAACTACCTCATTTAACACCTCTTATCCAGCATAATAATTAACAGGATCCTCTGTCACTCTCGAAAATGTTCTCATTTGGAAAAGAATGCTAATTATAGGGGTACTTGGGAACCACTGCACAGAAACTGCAAGTGTCTCTTTCTTCTAGAACACCAGGCTTTAACGAGTTCTTTCTAATGGTGCTCCTGGTATTTTTCAACATCTATGCAAAGTGTAGTCCAGTCAACTTTCTAAAAAATATTTCTCATGAAGTCATTATTGTTTTACAATTATTAAAAATCTTTCAAAGTAAATTAAATGACACGTTGTTATCATTAAATAATTTTTAGTTTTACAACCTGATAGAGCAAATACAACTATTTTGTGAACATACTGAGGTGCATATGTATGAATATATTTATATACATTTTTTAATATAACACCATAAGTGACTTCTTAAAACTACCCCAGATAAATAATCAATAAATATGTGTCTTGTCTAAGTTTTTTTCTTAGACAAGACACATGAAAGAAAGACTAATCTGTTCTACTGAATTAGGAGTTCTGGAAATTTTATCTCTGTAGGTGAGACTTCTTCATATCACAATTTAGGATATTTTAGTTGTCTGGTCTGCATTATGCCATTATCATCTTCCTTCAAAATATCAATGTCACAGTGATTTTTTTTCTTCAGTGCAAACCTGAGTATGTCACACTGCTAAAAATACTTCATGGACTCAGCCTTCATACCAAAGTGCAATTTCTAGCTTATCTTCTAAGTCCTTCTATAATTTGGACTTGCTGCCGCTACAGTCTTATCCTGGGACACTCCATCTGACACAACCATTGCAGCTTTCTCATGCTATTGTGTTTTCCCATTCTGTTCGGTCATCCTGGTATGCCCTTCAAAATCAGTCCCATCTGGTGGCCATTTTTTCTACACATGGTGACACTTACATATCCTTCTAGACCCACTCAAGTAGCACCATCTGTGGGAAGCCCTCTATGAACTGGATCAAGTACCACTTCTCCAAGTTCTTCCTCTGCAAAATCCCCAAAAATACCTAACATATTTATTCAGCTTCTGTCACGTACAAGTCATTGTGCCAGATGCCAAGGAAAGCAGCAGTGAATGCAACAGACACTACTCTACCTTTATGGAGTTTCACATCCAAAGCTTACATTATTCTCATCGTTGCTTTATTTGGTTACCTTTGCCAAAAAGATTGCAAATTCCATGTAAGTAGAGACTGTCTTATTTGTCTTTGGATTTTCCAAGGTCTGTATTAAGGCTTGGAATTTAGTAGGAGTTCAACCTACCATGAGAAATACCCCAAAGAAACATGACATCTGGATTTCTAGTTTTTCTAGGGTAACGGATTCAGAAACGATCATTAAAACATGAGAGTTCGATGAATTAAGGATACTGAAATCTCTAGCTTACTTTAAAAATTAAATATTTTCAAAATATATTTTTCTCTACCACTATTGAACTTATGATTCAATAGACTGAAAATGTATATTATTTTCCCCTGTCTCCAATAGGTATTGCTAATCTTCATTTTTTTCCTACAATATGAAATTTCTTCCACTTAATTTCAGGTGTTTGATAGAAGTGAAAGCTGCCACGACAAAGATTAGGTACGGAGCCTCACTTCTGCTGAGCTGTTAGTTCCTGCCCTTAAAATAGGCAGAGGACACAAAGGTCAAGCACCGTAACCTCATTCGTTGTGACAGGTCAACTAATATCTATAAAGTTGAAATGGAGTTCAGGAATAAAAAAATTTTTGCAATTGCTGTAGAATAATTTGGGTGCTGCTTTATCTTGATTTAGGTAGCAGACTATTAGAGATGTCTCTGGATTCAAAGAATGTGCACAAGAAGGGGGCAAAGTGCCCAGCCTTAGAGGACCCCTTGTGAAATGAAAAAATACAAACCCACGTGTTTGATCTCAGAGCCAGTGTTCTTTGCCATTGAGCCTAAGGAGAAAACTTAAGTTGTAATACTCATCTTAGCACCAAGCCTTCTTATAACCTGTAACTATATTTTTTAATGTCTTTCCCATTTCTCCGTTTCCTTCCTTCCACCATGCACTATGTATTTTGTCTGTGTACATGCAACACCATGGTCGTATAAGTGCAAACGTACCTCTGTTTACCTCATCATAAATCCTGACATCTTAGCATTTAAGCACACCAAAGAATTCATGAAATAACCACTGTTAAAACAAGATATCTCCCTATGTGTAAATCTAACAAACTTGAGCCCTTCAATAATTGTCTAAACCCACCATATCCAACCAGCTAAAACAAGAAACTGATCACTTCCCCATCCTAATACAGAGTTCATTAATACAGCAGCCAAAATAGCAGGTTTCTCTAAGAAATTTTCATTTAAAATATATAGCTTTGTAAATAACACTTAATAAAATGTTTAGGCTTGGAAATAAGTGATTCAATTCATTTATTCATTCAAAATACATTTTGGAACATGCACTGAATACCAGGTTATGTGGTGGGCATTATGGGGAACTGGAAAAGCTAAATCAGTAATAAATTGTTACCAAGGAGCTTCCCCTCCAGTAGGCGAGATTATGAACGTCAGTGGAAGTGATGATAAAGTGTTCTAGGAAGGCAGATAGGTGTGAGCATTGCACACTGGGGGAATCAGAAATGCCTTCGTCTGGGACACAGCTTTTGTCTGGATGCTTAAAAATCATTATAGATGAGGGAGAAAAACACGACATTTAGAAGAAAAAGCATCAGACAAGGCAAGGGAGTAAGCAAAGCAAGGCACAGAGAATTAATTCCCTCTGCACGGACCACTGTGAGGACTAACCCTGGCAAAGTAGGTTTGAGCCAAATCATGTTGTACCTTGAACGCCAAGCAAAGAGCTTTATTTACTTTAATCTACATTCCATGGGGCAACCCCTGAAGTAAGGATTCAGAGTTTGGCTTTAGTTCAGTTATTTGGATAAAAGAAGAGACATTTCTTCCTCTGAGAGGAGAGAAAGGAAAAGAAAACAGACAAAATATAGAGAAATTTAGAGGTAGAAAAGAAGCAAGTCAAGAAAACCGCCTCAATTTTTACAGTAAAATAAAATATTCATTGCAGAGAGCAAGTAGACGCAGATGAGGTTGGGAACCTATGCAGAAAAAGGGAAAAGAGAAACGCTGATTATAAAGACCTTTGCATTTATTAGAAAAATGTTAGAATAAGAGGGAAGGTTTAAAAAAAAAAAAAAAAGCTTGTTGGAAACGTAGCTAGGAGGTAGATGAGAGCCAGGCTGTGACAGGCCACTGGACAAGTGCTAAGGATTCTGAACCTCATTCAGCCAGCCGTGGGAGTACAGCAGAACATGATCGAATGTGCATCTCAGAAAGACAATCCTAATAGCAGCCTTGAGGAGCCGCCGGAGAGGGGACAAACCGGAGACAACAAACCACTCCGTAGGCTAATGCAATAAACTAGGTGAGAGATGAGGCTATGCAATTAATTGTGTTAATAAACCAAAGCATAATCAATTCAGAATATGGAGAAGGGTAGATCCAGCCCAAGGCGTGAAAGCGTACCTTGTAAAACATTTCAATGAAACTATATAACTTGAAAAGGTATTTCATATTATAAAGGCAATGCAGGTTGGAAAATTAGAGAATACTTGAACCCATTTACTCAAAGTAGGTTAAAAAAAAATGAATTTCAGGGTAAAGTGATCATGATCTCATCCATTTAAGTCATTTTAATAGCTATGTAAATAGAAAATTATTAATTAAATAATGTACGAAGAAAGCCTAGAAAATTTTGGTATTTTCTAAACACGGGGAATTTTGGGCCAGTTTTTCTCCCCATAGCTCTGCAGTGCACAAAGATATGCAGACCACCATCACCTCAGGAGTCCCTTGTTGAGGGCTGTCCAAGTTTCTAAAAAAAAATTAGCTATTCCAAGAATTCATAAATCTCTTAGTATAAACTCTCATCCGAGGATTGAAATATTAAGCTAAAAGAAGTGGGAGCTGATCATTCCTCCAGGGAAAAGCTGATACTTTTGATTTTAATACTATAAATTTAAAGGAAACACAAACCCATTGAAGAAGTCTTTTTAAGGATACAGAGTATAAATGGAAATTCTGTAGCATACGGGTCAGCCAGGTATTTAAAGGTCAGAGCAACGCTGCCCAGTAGAATCTTTTGCAATAATGAAAATGTTCTGTTTGCATTACCAATACAGTAGCCATTTGCCATAGGTAGTTACTGAGTACTTGAAATGTGACCAGTGTGACTAAGAAACTGAATTTTGAATTTTATTTAATTTTTATTTAAATTTAAAGAACTACTTTTGGCCAGTGGGTCCTGTGTGGAGGGCTCAGAGCTAGACCAGAGTATGGTTTTGGAAACCCAATCCCAACAATTCGATAATAGCAGAAAATTCTATTAACACGCCTCCAAAGGAAGCAAAGTAGGTCCTCCATCAGTAACTTGTCTATGGAAATCAGGGCCCCTCTTATTTGTGTAACTACTGTTATTCTTTCATGACAATCAGCTAATCAAACCATGATGGTTCCCATTTCAAACTTAAGTCAGCAGCGAACATCAGACATCCTTGTTAGTGTAAGCCAATGCTTTCCATTTTCTACTTACTAGGCACCAAAACTGTCCATAGAACACAAAGTATAAGCACAAGGTTCAATAAAGCCTGGCAGGCTTTTAATAAGACACATGGGAACATACTAATCCAGATATCTGTAGGCAGATACTTCATAAAAGGTTAATCAAAGTGCTGGGCAATGTGGGAACATCTGTATCAGGCTCAGCACTATTTTTTTTTTTAAAGAGAACTCAACATCTGCAGTCGGCCAGGATCACTCCTTGGGGAAAACCCTGAGCCTTAAAACAGAAAGATTTGCAACTGCATCAACTGTTGTTATGTTAACATGGCTTCTCTTCAGCAATTACTTCTAAATCACACTGACACCTGGGGGGGAAAAAAGGAAAACACCTCGACATTCTTATATTGAATGTTTTTCTTTGTAAAAATAATAAATAACTTCAGTGAGCATAACCTATTAAATACTAAAGATACATTATCACTGTTAAAAATCTAAAAAAGGAAAAAATTTGAGATATTATCATCAACTTAATAAGGTCTAAATGGAAGTATTTTCATTCTATTATATGTATCCTGTTTAAAAGGTACAAAATACCTGGCTGTGGCCATCTGCTGAGACAGCTGGAGAGTAAATCCTGCCCATTGATCATCCTCTTGTGATTGTTACCACAACCCTAGTTTTAACCACAGACTAGTTATTTTTTTAAATTGATTATAAAAATCCAATTGTTTTGTTTCTTGCTAGGACTCCTTTAAAATAACTTTCATTTTATTCATACAACTGACAAAGGGAGTTTTAAATTACAGAGGATTAACAGCAATGCTCTTAAGAACCAGGTACGGCTTCTATCACATGCCTTCATTCTATGTGGTATTTATATAAATGCACACTCCTCATTCAGAAAAAAAGCCCTTTTTCATTACCAACATTCACATTTTTACAACCTAAAACATACAGTACGTATTTAAAGAATCTGAAGAGTAAAGTAACCCTTCCGGTCACAGAATGAAACAACCTCATTTAGGCTATTTTATATAAGAATATAAGCTTACAGTTGCAGTATTCTTCCACAAACTTGAATATGAATACTATTTCCACCAATTTTTTCACCCATCTATATTCTTCTATTGAGGTTAACTCTACTGGGACAAGAAAATGGTTTTTTTTTTTTCTTTTAACTTAAGGTATTTCTTGTGAACTAAGAAATAACAGTGTAGTAACTTCCGCCACCTTGAATTATTACTTTATACCATAAATTAGAAATATAAATGCACAGATGTATTGCCTGAACTATCAACAGAAGGGGCTCAAGATACATAGGAACTGTTCTGAAACTAACCTAAGTGCTGTATTAGTAACAAATAATTATCACAATATCAGTTCCCTAAACAACCATTCACGTTAGAACAATATAAGTGTATAAGTAATTCCCTGTATAGAATTCTCACTCTATAGAATCTTGCCTACAGAGAAGCAAGACAAAATGCCAAAACAGCATTACCAAATCCATCTAAGTTTGAAACCCCAAGAAAGGTAATGTCATTCCTCTAGACATTACTCGTCCTTAAGCCACAACAGGTCCTCTGTCTTGAACAATAATTTAAATATACTGCCCCACCATGGAACCTCAAGAGTCCTGAAAATGCCAAGAAAAGTGTATGAACAAGCAATATCCTCTATCGCCATCTTTCCTCAACCTGGAGAATTTCTAGTGGAGATGATGTGGGCATTATTTTCCTGTGAACACCTTACATCTCGGCTTCCCCCTTTCTGCATCACAGAGACAGTGGTTTCTGGACCACTTCCAGTTTATTTATCAATACTCTCCAGCGGTGATACCAAAATTAACCCTTAACTACTTAAGAGCCGGTTGTGACATAAATATCTGAGAATCATGTCCCCGTAATATTGTTAAAGGAAAAACATTTAATATTTATTGAATATTACATGAATGACAGAATAGTGACCCTGGATAAATACCTCTATATAAGCAAACGTGAGTGGGGAGTATATATGTGTATGTGTGTATTAGTGGCTGATTTGAGCTTATATGCCTTATAAGTATATATGTATCTGTGCACACATATGGAAAGTTCTTGTAAGAGTCATCTAGAGGTCAGTTCACTTGAGATCACTATATGAAAATATGATGCTCTCTCTCTCTCTCTCTCTACCTGAAGGAGTCCCTGAAAAGGTAAATTGGATATAACCAACTGCTAAGTGCTGAAATCTATAATGACCCTTGCTCTGAGCTTCAAAAACAAGGCATAAAACTATAGACAAGCTCTAAAGCACCAGTACTGAAGTAGAAGACCATCAGTAGCCCTGACCTTTAGAAACTGTTATTAGAGTTGCTATTTTTTTCTGAAAACGTACCAAATAATTGTTAGATAAAATCCCCAAAATATAGTGAATGGTTAAGCTCCTAATTGAACTTAATTGTTTTATAATTTTACAAGTTGATCTTGCTCCATTTCAAGGCACTATTGTTTCATAAAATACCTGCATTACCTTTTATTAATCATATAAATCTTGATTGGAGGGAACGGTTTCATACCACCTTAACAGCTCTACATTCTCCCAGTTTTAGAGAGAAACTGCAGGATTCGTTATTACTGAAGGTCATCACCCATTAGTTGTAAAATAAATCTGTGGCTTGGAAATCAGGACATGATAATACAGCATACAAAAGCAGCAATCCGCATTTAGGATAAATTACTTTGTCTAAGAAACATTTTAAGTAATTTAGAATTTTCATTTTAAAATTTGGAATCATTTGAAATGGAACAAAACAGAAAACTTGTTTTTCTATTATAGCTAATAATTATGAAGAATATTAAAGTTATTCTAATAATCTTGCTATTTATTCACCAAGATGAATTCTGCATTAGAATGAATTCACCTTGGGGACAGAGATTTTCTCTTTCTTCTTCCCCAGTGCCTACATGGTACCTGGCACAGTGGCAAGCTAAGTAAATATTTGCCACTCTATTGACTATTAGCTGAAGTACTGTATATATAGTTTCGTACCTTTAACATAAATTTAACTGAAATTATGAATTTGAAATACATCCATTTCTTTCTATAGATTAAAAAATGTCCTGAATGATGAAAAGTGGTTTGGCTTTAATAAAGCATTTTTAATTTAAATGGGCTTTTTAAATAACAAACATATGAACAGACATAGCACCCCCTCCCGAAATCCATGATGAATCACCCTATTGTTTGGACGAGGATGAAAATTAAAATTACTTTACCAAAACTTAGTTTGCTAAAATAAAATAACCAGACTACTACTGTCTTTTAGAATAGTCCTAAACTGACTTGCGTAGAACACCATTCTCAAATAAGTTAAGTGTTATATAATAAAAGTGTACCATGATATGGGAATTATAACATATTTTAAAAGCCCTCTTAGATATTTCAATCTCAGAAGTAAAGGTTTTCTAAACATGCATAATCATAGAAAAAAATTATTTTGCAGCACAGCTCTTAGTTTCTTGCAATACAGCTTTCCACGCAACACCAGTTTGACAAGTGAGACAAAGGGTATGTACTCAGTACTCCACCATAGGAACGAGAATGCGTTTTTTGCAAAAAAAGAAAAAAAAATCATTAGCATCTTTCCTGGATACTGAATCAGATCATTATTTTATGTGGGTTTCATGTGAATGGAATCCTGCCTAGATGAGCTTTCCAAAATCAATCACGTTTTTGTTTTGGTTTTGCTAGCAGCACTTATCTTTTTAAGTCATTACAGAAAGCTCCATCAAAGCACAAAACGGTATTTCAGTAACTCTTCATATCATCAGATCAAGAAAGTTTTTTCTCTTCAGAGAATATAATTCTTTTAATAAATACATTTATCTTATTTGCTTGTCAGGACCATCGATATTTTTATTAAAAACAAAAGTTTATTATCAAACTAAATCCCAATCAGACACTTTATCTTCCCAACAAGATTTTCCCCACCTTCCCCCAACACATAGATTTTCCTTGTTGCCTAGTACATACCTCAGAAGATAATAGGTCCTATCATATCGCAAAACATGGGCCACACCAGGGATGCTGAGAATTCAGGGGTGCCTCTTCACACAACCACCAATCCTTGCCACCATAACTTTGTCAGACTTCTTTGATTATTATTGTTTACATGCCATATACATTGGAAATAATTTCTCAAGCTATGGTCTGTCTATTGCCTTTGTAGCATCTGCAATACTCAAATTGTTCATCTTTATGTAGCCAAAAGCTTTTTAGTAGCTTCTAGATATCTTGTCTCGGTTAGAAAGGTCTTCACAACCTGTATGTTACTATATGAGCTATTAATTTTCTTCTAGAATTTTATTTTTAAACATAAGGCTTTTACTCAGCTGAAATTAATTTATATATGTATGAAGAAGTGATAGCCATTTATTGTGATTTCCAGTTGTGTGAGCACAATTTATTAAATAAACCATTCTTTTCATAGTTAAATAAAATGTCAGCTGTATCACATATTAAATTTCCCCATCCATTCCCACCCCATATTGTTCTTATTAAGGTTGTTTTTTAGTATGTTTTGGTATCTGATAAGAAAAACAGCTCTGCATTATTCTTTTTCATATTCTAATTTTTCTCAGATATTCATTTTTCCTAACCTTGAATTTTAAAATTAAATTCCAAAAATAGCTTGAGATTTTAAAGGAAATTGCATCAAATTTATATATTATGATTATGATATTAGTCCTTCTATTTATTTATGTCTTGCTTTCTATCCTTCAATAGTGCTTTGTAATTTCATTTGTACGAATTATGTGATTTTCTTGTTACAAATTATACTTAAGGGCTTCCCTGGTGGCGCAGTGGTTGAGAATCTGCCTGCCAATGCAGGGCACACGGGTTCGAGCCCTGGTCTGGGAAGATCCCACATGCCGCGGAGCAACTAGGCCCGTGAGCCACAACTACTGAGCCTGTGCGTCTGGAGCCTGTGCTCCGCGGCGAGAGGCCACGATAGTGAGAGGCCCGCACACCGCGATGAAGAGTGGCCCGCACTTGCTGCAACTAGAGAAAGCCCTCGCACAGAAACAAAGACCCAACACAGCCAAAAATTAATTAATTAATTAATTAGTTTTTTTTAAAAAATTATACTTAAGTATTTTACATTTTTTGTCATTCCTATGATTGAGATACTTTTACTCTTTCCATTTTTAAGTGGCTATTAGTAGTATAAAATTTTTAAATTATTTTTCTTATAACTAGACTCCTTATAAAGTTCCCTTGTCAATTCTAGCCATTTTTGCTAGTATATCTTGGGTTTTCTAGGTACAGAAAAAATACCTTCAGCAAAAAAAGACATTGCTTTTTCTTTATATTTATAGCTATTATTTATAGCTATTATTTTGTTTTCCCAACTTTTTGCACTTACTTCAACCTACAAAGCACTGTTAACTAATAAAAGCAATAGAAGACATCTTTTTCTCTGTTCTGATTTCAGTGGATATGGATTTAGTGTTTTATAATACTATTTAGGATGATGTTTGCTATTGGGCTTAGTAAATAGTCTTTATCATACTGTAGTTCCTTTATTCTCATTTTGCTTAATTTTTTATGAGGGCTGGCTGCGAAATTTGTCAAAAACTTTTTCACTGCATGTATGATTTTTTCTCCTTTAGTTTGTTAATGCACTAAATTATATTAATAGTTTTCTAGATACTGATCCATCCTTATATTCCTCAAATTAACCATAATTGGTCATAGTATATATTTTTAAAAATACATTACTAGCTGGATTCTAGCTGGTAACATTTTGAGTAATCTAGTCCAAAAATACAATATAATTTCTTAAATAATCACAGGAATAAATGATAAGGAATCTATTTACACCCAAGAGTTTTCAATAATTTTTTAAGAGGTAAAATAAAATGTAAAATAAACTGCAGGAACAAATTCAAACATGTATACTTATAACAAAGGGTAAGCATGGATGAAAATCACTGAAAGGACTTGTTAGAACACAAATTGGCAAGTCCCACCCCCCCCCCCAAGGTTTCTCATTCTGTAAATCTAGGGTGATGCCTAAGAATCTGCGTTTCTAGTAAGTTCCAAAGCGATGCCCATGCTCCTGGTGCAGGGACTACATTTGGAGAACCGCTGTAGCACAGCACTCTAGCCTTTAAACTCTGAAGCTTCAACCTCAGCATCTGATAACCAGCATTCCTCATAGATTACTGTGAGAATTAAATAATCTAGTGTAGGCAAAGGATTTAAATGGAGCCTAGAACTTGGTAAACATTAAGTAAACGCTAGTTGTTATTTTTCATTAAGAAAGGAATAAAGAATAAAAAGAGAGAGGGAAGAAATAAGAGCTGAAAAGGCAGACAAACACAACACCCAATACCATTGCCATTTTATGTCTATATCTACCACATGAAATTAATGGCAAAATAATTAAATTAAGAAGAAGAGTTGGAACACTCATCCCTGTATGCAGTGAGGATAAAAAATATCGTTCTGACTTTCAGCCACTGACTCTTAAATGCCCTGAAAAGAAAAATAAAATAAAACAAAACATCAGGGCTTCCCTGGTGGCGCAGTGGTTGAGAATCTGCCTGCCAATGCAGGGGACACGGGTTCGAGCCCTGGTCTGGGAAGATCCCACACGCCGCGGAGCAACTAGGCCCGTGAGCCACAACTACTGAGCCTGCGCGTCTGGAGCCTGTGCTCCGCAACAAGAGAGGCCGCGATAGTGAGAGGCCCGCGCACCGCGATGAAGAGTGGTCCCCACTTGCCGCAACTAGAGAAAGCCCTCACACAGAAACGAAGACCCAACACAGCCATAAAATAAAAATAAATTTTAAAAATTTAAAAAAATAAAATAAAATAAAAATAAAACATCAATGTTACTTTAAGTTTGATGTTAGGTATTATTCCATTTTGAAATTTTCACTAAATTACTTTTCACACATAGCTCGATATTAAGTAATGGCATATGGAGCTGTATGTGGATAATGCTCTTAAATGATCTTAAAATATCTCTAAAGAGATAATGCTCCTTAAGGATCTTAAAATAACCAAATATTCAAATATTTCAAAGTACTATATAAAAATTTCCTGTATATTTTTATGCTTGAAACTACTTAAAATGAAGTAACTCAGATTTACTTCCTAGATATTAAACATTTGGAAGTATACCTTAATAAAAAAGATTCATTTAGATTTTTAATTAGGAATTGGACAGGGACTTGTAGGATGTTATACAGACGCTCATCTGATTTACTTTTCTGAGAAACATCGGGGATTAGGGAATATGACCACTGGAGTCAATTTCCACTACACTGTACCTTGGCAACAAAGATCTCTGTGTTCTGAGGTCCTCCAGAGACGAGGCTTGGCCCTGGGGAGCTGCCAGAGGGGCTGGGGAAATTGATTTCTCTCCCAGATCTCTGTCCCCGCTTTGCACAGTTCAGCCTGGCACTTCCACATACATCCCACATGCACACACGCACGCACACACACGCACACACATGCAAACACATGCACGCACACGCACATACCCCATCTCTCTTCAGGCAGAGTTAAGGGCAGGTGCTTGTACCATCCTGAAATCAGAAGCATTAAGTGAAAGTGTACATACCTAGTATTAAAACTCCCCGTCTTCCTCTCCACTCAGCTCCTAGGGTAATGGAACCAAATATACAAGCATATCTTCCACTAAGAGAGTGAAGGGACCTTTTCTGGGAAGTGTGAACTGTTCCAGAGAAAAGACTTATGGCTACTAAGCTAAATGTTTGGAATTAACATTTACTTGGCTATAATCAATGTTAACTCTTTAGAGTATATCTTACTGGATAACTTTGCTGTTATTTATATATCGTTATGCCTATACATCTAGATATTCTACTAGCTATAGTAGATAGTCTATAGCTATTTGGGAATCAGCTTTTTTGCTTATAAATTGTGAACATTTTTACATGATACTATATACTATTATATAATAGTATGTTAAATGGCTACATCAACACACACTATCTCTCCCTACCCACACACACATCCAGAGTTTTCAACCATCTTAGGTACGCAGAGAAAGAGAGGGAGTAATTAAGGAAGGAAACAGAAAGACATTGTGTAAATGAGAGTGATTTAAGGGTTAAAGGATTAAGAATTAAATAGTTAAAGGAGAAGAAGAGAAGCGGTTACAACAAAGGATAAGAAGGAAAGCACTAACTCGGAAAGCAGCTCACTCTGCTCTCCGAGTCGGCACCTCGCAGACAATGCCAGGCTCACGCTGTAGACGGCCAGCTTGGCCACTTCCTGGGAAGAATGAAGCCAACACCAAGGAAAATAGAACTGAGCTTCAGAGAGAGAGAGAGCTGATACCTTGATTAAACCCTGGATGGATCTATCCCTAAAGCTGGAGAACCATAAGAATTTACCAGTCATATGAGCATAGACATTCCCCTTTTGGCTTTTGATTTGAGATGGGTTTCTGTCACTTGCAATAAAGAGACACCTTGTCCTTTAATTAAATTTCAACTCTTATATCTCTAAACAAGCTACAAAGACCCTCAAAACCAGAACACACTTATCAAATTCATCATTATTTAGAATAATGGTAAATACTGTGTGAAGTAATTCATGACTTTTTCGTCAGAACACTAATTTCTCTCACCAAGGCAGACACCCATTAGAGCCAAAGAGCCCAATTCCCTATTCTCCACCACTTTATTAAGTAACATGAAATATGTGCCCATACTTGCCATTTCTCAAAGGCTCAATGGCTCTTCTGAAAGTGGAAGGTGATCGTAGTTTTACAGTCTAACCTTGTGAATTCAGAAGCAGAATAAATAGCGCTAAGTAACAAGAATCTTTTCATCTCTCTGAAAGTAAAATTACTGCTAAATAGTCTATCTTTAAGAGGATCAGAAGTGGCAGCTGCTCCTTGAAATCTGCGCCCTGGGGAATACAACGATGATCAATCATCTGCCTATCAGCACCGTGGATCTTTCAGCTGAATCACATTGAAGAGGCGCTCAAAGTTGTGTCACACGGCTTTCTGTTCTTCCCTTCCAGGTTGATTGTCTTATACTATTAGGACCTCACTAAAGCCAAAGATTCATGAGATGAGTGCATGACTAACAGGTAAAAACATACCTTCGGTCCTAAAGTCCTTATATATCAAGCCATACGTAGCCAGCACACATTATGATTGCCTGAAAATCCCAGCTTTCAAAAAAATGATGACCAGTATTCTCCCTACAGGACCTGTGATAGAAAATCATCCAAGCAAGCAACCACGGGGGGAAACCTGGTTTAACGTTACCCAAGTGGTTTGTAGACAAGGCCATTGCTCATCATTGTTTTTAGGTCAAAAGGAGCCAGCCCCATAATTCTTTTCACAATATCCATCTTTCCACTAAGGTTTGGGGGAAAATAAATGTAATGAAAGTGTACGTTTTCAAAAAGGTATGCCTAACCTTATTTAGAGTGAGGCGCCATCTATTAATTCGGAATATTCCGTGCCCTCTATAACTTTGTTGATCAAAGTGTGACACAAACCAGCAGCATGAACAAGACCTGGTAGCCTGTTAGAAATGCAGAGCCTCAGGTCCCTCTATGAATGTACTGAATCAGGACCCCGATGCTGACATGTTCCCAAGGTGAGTTGTGTGCACGTCAAAAAGCCCTGCTCTATAAGGAGCAAATCATGGAGATTTCTTAGAAACATAATTTTGTTTAAGAAATAAGCAAACCATAGAAATTACACGCATCAATATCCATTTTGAGATTATAAAATAAATGAAACTAAATGGTATATTGTTTAGAGATTCAGACTTATGCGATAAAAGTAAGTAAATTACAAAGCAATTTAGGACATTAGCTACCTCTGGAGGTAGAGGAGGTACAGAGGTAGAGTAGGAAAGGAGGACAAGATAAGACAAAACAGTGTTGTTCTAGTTCATAATTGAAAGGGTGGATTTACAGGTGTTTTTTATTATTATGCTACATATATTTTGTATATTCAAATATTACATAATAAACACTTCCTAAAGTGAGAAAACATAACCTCAACTAGAATGAAAATCATGTTTTGCAGTCATAAAATAACAGCTTTTGCACAGGCCAGGTCTATGGAGAATTAAAAAGGACTTACTTAGCAGCGTTGTAGGGCATTATGAAGCAAGAACAATGATTTAATCCAGGTGAGTAATAAAGAATGCTTTATTACTGAAGAATGGAAAGGTAACAATGTAAACTGACAGATCAAACATTTGTTTGTATTCTTCTTAAATTAAAAAGAAAACACCCATCCTCCATCACTAACATCTCTCTGAAACATGAGAAGCAAATGGCGCGTCTGGAAGAGCAGATGCTTGGAGCACAGTGAGAAGGATATTCAAGAGGTGCTGAGCCAGGTTATCCATCAGGGGCTTTGGAACTAAGGACAGCTGTGGAGCAAATGGATTTTTCCAGCCAACAATGATGCCCTCAGGTAACGAGGCATGTGTTCCTTATTTGCGATTTTGCGTTAAACAATAACACATTTTAAAAATTCATGCTCTTAACAGCCCTTCATGCAAACCCTGAATTCTAACACTCTGCTTGCGAGGAAAGCAACCTGAGTAAGCAAACATGCAGCCTCAGGTTTTCATGATACACATCCTAACTTGCACATTGCTTCACAACACTTGCTTTCAGCTCTGGTGTCTCATGAGAAAGTGAATCTTTAAACCATGGATCCCAAGTTCCTCATAAAACCTTTACATGAGAATTTACATATTCTTTAACATCCAATAGAGTACCCTAATCCTGACAATGAGAGGTAGAGGAGAAACTAAATAGATACTGTACTCAAAAGATGTAGGTTTAATTCTTGGCAGCCCATTTCATGGGGAAGAACGACCTTGGGTGAGTTGGTTGACCCCACTAACCCTCATGTGTTCCTGATTGGTTAACTGAGTAAAGCAAGCTTTTTTTGAACATGTGGACTCCACATTCCTTAGACATAGATATATCTACTGAAACGTCTTCTCTGATCTTCATCTGCTTCACTGTTTCTTGATCTCTTGGATATTGACCCTCACCTGTTGTTAGTTTTTGCTTCTGCCAAAGCACACACAGCTGGACTCCTTCTGGCTGTCTCACCTTGGCTGGACTTCTTGACCACTGACCTTCTTTCTCTCCGTGGGAGACTGGCTCCAGAAGAGTGACCTCATCCTTCCACCCCGATTCAGATCTCCCATGACTAGGTAGAGCTGGCTCCAGGTGAGGACTCACGGCATCCTTTATTCCCAGACTCATTTGTGCAGACTGAAGTAGACGCTAGGTGTGAAGGCATTTTGAAAAGTTTCGAACAGGTACTGAGAAGAATTAGGAGATTAAAGTACAGCAAAGATTAACCTGTCCATAGCATTCATAAAATTTATTTAAATAAATGACTTTCCTAACTGTGACAGAATTTTAGAACTTCACATAAGTATTATCATGCCCAGAGGCCCTAAGTCCAGCTATGTCACCAAGTGGAAGATTCTTATTGCAAATTTTCTAATTCTTTCCTGGAGCATTGATTAGATATAATATTTTTTTTTTAAATTTATTTATTTATTTATTTATGGCTGCGTTGGGTCTTCGTTTCTGTGAGAGGACTTTCTCTAGTTGTGGCAAGCGGGGGCCACTCTTCATCGCGGTGCGCAGGCCTCTCACTATCGCGGCCTCTCTTGTTGCGGAGCACAGGCTCCAGACGCGCAGGCTCAGTAGTTGTGGCTCACGGGCCCAGTTGCTCCGCGGCATGTGGGATCTTCCCAGACCAGGGCTCGAACCCGTGTCCCCTGCATTGGCAGGCAGATTCTCAACCACTGTGCCACCAGGGAAGCCCTAGATATAATATTAACTGTTGTGAGAACAACAGGCAGTTACGCAAAATACAATGACCAGGGGCTTCCCTGGTGGCGCAGTGGTTGAGAGTCTGCCTGCCAATGCAGGGGATGCGGGTTCGAGCCCTGGTCTGGGAAGATCCCACATGCCGCGGAGCAGCTGGGCCCGTGAGCCACAACTACTGAGCCTGCGCGTCTGGAGCCTGTGCTCCGCAACAAGAGAGGCCGCGATAGTGAGAGGCCCGCGCACCGCGAGGAAGAGTGGCCCCCGCTCGCCACAACTAGAGAAAGCCCTCGCACAGAAACGAAGACCCAACACAGCAAAAAATAAAAATAAATAAATAAATAAATTTATTAAAAAAAAAAAAGAACTACTGCTAGTCAATAACTTCAGGAATTATTAAAAAAACCAAAAAAAACACAATGACCAGAATTATCTGATGCTTCATAAGGGAAATCCAAAAGAACTCACAGGTCTAATTAACCTTGGAGAGAATCCAATATAACTCCTTTGTTTTCCATTTTGGAAATATACCTATGATTATATGCCAGAACCAGAAGTAGAATCTAGGTCTCAGTCTAAAAATAATTCCAGTAATTTTATGATGTCTAGCAAATACATCTGAATACAGGCAATTTAACCACTTCAGACTGGTGACACTGTGCTACTTTTAATGCCATCAGAACAAAACTTCCACAATGTCCCTCTGAATTCTGTTGTAGTGCTAGAGTGATATTACTACTGGTCTTTCTCCTCACAGTTCTCTAAATCACTCTTATTGCAATTTTACCTATTTATTTCTGTTAGTACTGAAAAAAGCATGCACCTTTGTTTTTATTCCTCACCCATGCAATACTCAGATTTATGAGAAATTGGCTGGTTTTATTCTCAGAACTCAAGGTATTAACTACCCTTAAAGATATAAACTTCTGTTGCTACACTGGAATATGCTAAACAGAGCTGCCCTTGGGAGAAGCAGCACTATCAAAAATAAATATCTTCAAGAACACCAGTCCTTTCTTTGATCTGAATCTTACACTGAACCCACCATTTGTTTTATAAAGATCTGGTGTCTGAATACGTGTGTTTTGTCTCTCTGGAGTGTCAATCACATAGACCTCTTATTCTATCTCAATATTAGCTGTTGTTTCAGAAAATGACTATTGTATTGAAGTACGACAGGATAAATTTTGCTTAGGACACAAAGCTTCTTTTAAGATAGACTATACTAGACCTATCCTCTAGATTATGCTCCAGCTAAAAATACATCCACCAGGTTTTGTGTTATGTGATACAAGACAGACAAAAACATAATTCACTTTATACTGATTACAAAATATATACTCTCCCACAGCTCTTTGATTGTTCAAACAATTTAGTAGAAATCTACTTTCTATTTCATTTGTTGTTGAATGGAACACATCCTGAATTTGTCATCTCTTCTTTCTCTACTCTAAGTCCCTCACGTTGAAGGTAATCAATCAGTTGGTTTACAATATAATGCCTGATAAATTACAGCTGCACATCACTTCATGGATAGAAATAATAAACATAGAATGGAGAAATGGTAGATATTTTTTAAATGAACAGAAAATAAAGAACGTTTCACTGGCAATTTTTGGCAAATATAACATCAAAGACTAGAATATACAGCCAAGAAGAAGTGGTTCATTTCTTGAAGGAAAAATATTTCATCACAGCCATTAACCACCAGATAAGAGACATGTCAAAAAAGAAAATTTCAGTGACACATCACTTTTGCAGAACCATCCAAGAGCTAACACTGAGCACAAAACAAGCTTGTGTTGACAGACGAAAAGAACCTGCCAGTGTAAAATGCTGCCAAGCTATTGAGGACACCAAGGCAAAGAACTGACAAACCCAGAAGCTATGTCCTCATACATTTTAAGCCACAAGAGCAAAAATTCACGTTTTAGGGAGTTGTAATTCCCTGTCATTTTTAATACAATTTAACCATTTCCAAACTGTATTAGATCTCTTAGAAAAGTGAAATATGAATAACCTTAAAAAATTAAAATTAAAGTAGCACAAATATATGAATGAGGTGACACTGAGAAGAAACCCCTAAGCACCAAACAACTGCAGACACAATTGAGAATTTCCAGCCACTGCCAAATTATGCCCAACACAGAATGAAAGACACATACTGGTTGAATGCCAATTACTACCTTTTTTTAAATTGGAGTATAGTTGATGTACAGTATTATGCCAGTTTCAGGTGTACAACCTAGTGATTCAACATTTAAATACATTACGAAATGATCCCCACAAGTCTAGTAACCATCTGGCAGCATACAAAGTTATTACAGTATTATTGACTATATTCCTTATGCTATATATTACATTCCTGTGATATTTCTTTTATAACTGGAAGTTTGTACCTCTTAATCCCATTCACCTATATCACCCATCCCTCCACCCCTCTGCCTTCTGGCAACTACCAGTTTGTTCTCTGGATCTGTGAGTCAGTTTCTGTTTTGTTTTGCTTGTTGAAGCACTATTTACAATAGCCAAGATATGGAAGTAACCTAAGTGTCCATCAATAGATGAGGGGATAAAGAAGATGTGGTATATATATATACAATGAACTATTACTCAGCCATAAAAAAGAATGAGTTGTTGCCATTTGTGACAACATGGATGAATCTAGAAGGTATGATGCTAAGTGAAATAAGTCAGACAGAGAAAGACAAATGACTACCCTTTTATGTGACAGTCAAAAGACAAAAGGGAAGTTATGAGATAAAGAGGACAAGAAGGAAGAAGGGAGAATAAAGCAGGGAAGAAAATACACTGGCAGCTAACAGAAGCAGAATTCATTGGAAAGAACTGCCATACCTGGGGTCTAGACAAATCCTACTTGGTTTTAGTTCTCAACTTGGCAATTTACTTTCTGAAACAAACCTTTTCTGGCCCCTCTACATGAGATTAAGTTTTCCACATAACACTTTCAGGATACTCTCATACAACCTGAAACTTACCCTTTGTATCACTTGTAATTTGTATAATTATTTGTTTAATCTTTATAATCTTCTACCCCTCAATTATAAGCTCCACAATGGTAGAGAGCATACCTATCTCCAAATCCACAGTACCTAGCATATAGTATATATGTTCAATAAATATTAGAATAAATGAATTAAATATAATCATTAATGTAACTATTTGGAGAGGCAGCATAGCATAATAATTAAAAGCAAAAACTCTAGAGCCTGACTGCCTGGATTTGAATTCTGTTTTTTTTTTTTTAAACAAGTTTTTTATTTTTTAAATATAAATTTATTTTATTTTTATTTATTTTTGGCTGCGTTGGGTCTTTGCTTTCTCTAGTTGCAGTGAGCGGGGGCTACTCTTCGTTGTGCAGGCTTCTCATTGCAGTGGCTTCTCTTGTTGCGGAGCACAGGCTCCAGGGGCGCGGGCTTCAGCAGTTGTGGCTTGCGGGCTCTAGAGCACAGGCTCAGCAGTTGCGGCGCACGGGCTTAGTTGCTCCGCGGCATGTGGGATCTTCCCGGACCAGGGCTCGAACCCGTGTGCCCTGCATTGGCAGGCGGATTCTTAACCACCGCACCACCAGGGAAGCCTCTTGAATTCTGTTTTTGTCATTCACTACCTATATGAACTTTGGAAAGTTTCTTAATCTACCTGTGTTTCCTTAGTGCAAATGAGGTTAATAATGGTACTTTCCTTACAGGGTTATGAGAATTAAACACATCAATATTTGTAAAGTGATTAGAACGGTAAATAGCCATATTAATCACTAAATGAGTATTAGTTAAGTAATTATATTTGAATGTTAATAAGACATATTTGTTTGTAAACAATAAGAACTGAATTTTTAAATATATTAACTGTAAACCCAAATTTGGTATTCCCAAGGACAATGGACTACTACTACCAACAACACATGTTCTACCCAACAGAATTGTAAAGAACAAAAGTAAAATTCCCCCAAGGAGATTTCAAATAACTTGTGAAAAATCACCTCAATGTGCCCAAACAATAATAAGTAATACCTAGAAAAAGCCTAAAAGTGGATGAGAGGATGACTGTAGCAAAAATGGTAAAGACCTCCAAAAATTCTCTCTTCCATAAAAGTAATGAGAAAATTGGCAAAAAAATGTCAAAAATAACTTTCTCAGAACTCTGCAAATTACCCAAATGCTCAAAAGAACATGGAAAGCATTTCTTCAAGAACAGCTGAATATCAGTAATAACTCTGTGGCATTTTACTTGCCATCCCCTGCCCTCCATTTGTGACAACATGGATGAACTGCCATGTTGGAATTCCCCAACACGGGGAGGTCACATTTGGGTTGAAAATCAGCAGCCTGGCAGCCACCAGAGGAAAGCTGGAGCTCATTCAACACCACATTTCCAAAGAATTGTCCTTATGTGACCGGGGTGGTGCTTCCCTGGAAAACCCACTTGAAAATCTGCCTTCTGTATCTGATCTGACTCAAAGCTCACTCAGAGGAAAAAACTTCTCCCCCCAATTCTTTTCTTTTGAGGATGTTTTTCAGCAGCAGTTACAGAAAATTGTTCAACTTTGTGGCTGCCTGAAGTGGTGGACAGCAATTGGAGCAAATTATAGACTAACTAAAAAGCCTAAAAGGATAATCTGGGGAATGAGATGCCCATAGGGGATTTGAAAAGCTCCAATGTATTCCTAGGAAACTAGAAGGCCATGTACATATGTAGAGCTGTGCATATGTCCAGGGCTGAATGTGTGCTCAGGAAACACACATGAAGCTCTCACTTCTGGCTGATCTGGAGGCTCTAAGCAAGCAGGAAGTGAAGACTAAGGCAGAGATATAAACTGCTAGCTGAGTGGTGAAGGCTTACCCCAACACGCACACAGACCACCCAGGCAAAACCTGGGAGACTCATTGATTCCAGGGATTTAAGGAAATCTCTGACCAATCGCTTGCTGATGGCTAAGCTAACTAGGCAGAAACTCCAGAGACTGTACATCACAAAAAATACAGTTTACAGAATTCCTTCAGAAAAATCACTAAACAAACAACTACCACAACAAACAATAACAACAACAATTCCTGGGGAAGGTGGAGGGAATCCAATTTCCTGAGTTGCCATATTATATTATAATATATAAATTATTCAATTTTCAACAAAATGTGAAACATGCAAAGAAGTAAGAATGCATGGTGCATACACAGGAAAGAAGTCAATCAATAGAAGATGTCTCTGAGATAGGCCAGATGTTGGACTTACTACAAAGATTTTAAGTCAACTATTATAAATATGTTTAAAGAATCAAAGGAAACCATGTTTAAAAAATTTTTTTAAATATGAGAATCATGTCTCACCAGGTAGAGTGAGACCAAAATTATAAAAAGGACCACACAGGCATTCTGGAGGTTGAAAACTACAATAACTGAAATGAAAAATTCATTAGAGGAGCTCAACACTAGATTTCAGCAGAAAGAAGAACAAATCAGTGAACTTGAAGATAGGTCAATTGAAATTATCCAGTCTGAGTAACAGATAGAAGAATAATGAAGAAAAATGAACCAGAGCCTCAGAGACCTGTGGGACACCATCAAGCATACCAACATGTGCATATGGCATGACCCAAATGGAGAGGAAAGGGGGAAATAGGCAGAAAGAATATTTGAATAAATAATTGTTTAAAATTTCCCCAATTTAATAAAAAATGTTAATCTCCACATGCAAGAAACTCAACAAATTTCAAATAGGATAAATGCAAAAAGATTACAGCTAGACACATCATATTCAAACATCTGAAAGACAAAGGCACAATCTTGATAGTACTGAGAGAAGTAATTCATCACATATTTACAAAGGAGCCTCAATAAGACTAACAGCTAATTCCTCATCAGAAACCATGAAGGCTAAAAACAGTGGGGTGACAAATTCAGTCAGTGTGTAAAAGACAAAAAAAAAAAAAAACAACGCTATCAAACAAGAATTCGATGTCCAACAAAACTATCTTCAAAAATAAAGTTGAAATGAAGACATTTGCAGATAAACAAAAACTGGAAGGATTCATCACTAGATTTGCCTTCCTATACTAAACACTTCAGGCTGAAAGAGTAACTCACACCTACAAAACTAAACAAAGAATACTGGTAAAGGAAACTACATAAGTAAATATAAAAGCAGAAATGTATTTTTGTTGGCGACACATTTTTTCTTACCTGATTTAAAAGCCAAATACATAAAGCAACGATTATAAACCTGTGTTAATGGGTACAAAATGTGTGTGTGTGTGTGTGTGTGTGTGTGTGCGCGTGTGCACGTATGTGTGTATATATATGGAGAACTGCAGAAAAAAGGGAGTGGGAAATGGAGCTATATAGGAATAATAGGAGTAAAGTTGTTTTACAATATTGAAATTAAGTTGGTATTAATCCAAATTAGATTGTTATAAATTATGATTTTATAAGTGTAATCCCCAGGCCAACCACTAAGAAAGTAATTCAAAAATATACAGTAAAAGAAATGACAAGGGAATTAAAATGGTACACTAGAAAAATACTTAACACAAAAGAAGACAGTAATGGAGGAATAGAGAAACAAAAACAACATGGCATATAGAAAACTAAAAACTAGAAACAATCTTTGCCTTTATTTGGAGGATTCAATCCACTTACATTTAATGTAATTACTCATGTGGTAGGGTTTAAATCAAAAGAAAGCTGGAATGACTATACTAATATCAAATAAAATAGATTTAAAACAAAAACTGTTAGTAGAAACAATGCATGATATTTTATAATGGTAAAGGGGTCAATCCATCAAGAAAATATATGAAATTATAAGAAATTACAATATATAAATATATGAGAAATTATAAACATATATGAACTTAACAGAGCTTCAAAACACATGAAGCAAAACCTGACAGAAGTGAAGGGAGAAACAGACAATTCAGCAATAACAGCTGGAGCACTCAATATCCCACTTTCAATAATGGATAGAACAACTAGACAAAAGATAAAGAAACAGAAAATTTTGAACAATACTGTAAACAAACTAGACCAAGCAGACTCTATAGAACACTTCAGAAAACAACAGCAGAATACACACTCTTCCCCAGTACAGAAGGATAGATCGTATGTTAGAACACAAAGCAAGTCTCAATAAATTTTAAAGGATTCAAATTATACAACGTGTATTCTCTGACCACAATGAAAATAAGTAATACCTATAACTTTCTTCACTCTTTAACATATGTAGAGACACTCTGAGGTAGAAAATAATCCCCATCCAGGGTCTCTGTTCCTGCTGTTTCCTTACATGAAATGTGCCCTCTATTGTTCTGATGATCTACATTCTATCCATCTATATTGGGATATAGGGTTGGCTACTCTAATAGGGAGACCCAAAATAATAATGGCTTAAACAAGATATTCATTTATTTCTCTTACATATAAAATTCCAAGCTTACTTGACAACTCTGTTTGATGAGGGTGACAGGGGCTCAGGCTCCATCTTGTTCTCTGCCATATTCACATGACTCTAATATGGCCCAAGATGGCTGCTCCAGCTCTAGCTATTTTATCTGTGTCCCTCCCAGTAAGATGGACAAAAAGCAGTAACAGGTGGACATACTTCTTGCCTTAATGACATGATCTAAAATTTCCATGCTGTTCTGCTTACAACTCACTGTACAGAACTTGGACCCATGGCCACACATATATGCAAGAAGCCTAAGTGTAGCCTTCCTGGCCAGCTAGGTTCTCTTCCTATCTAGGAGGGAAGAACAGATATTGGGGAAAACTAGCAGTCTCAGCCACACTATCCCTCAAGTATCCACTCAAGTTCCATGTCCTCCAAGGAACTCAAAGACTACTCCAGCTTCCTTACTTTTCTGAAATTATTTTATCTACTATCAGTTAACATGACAGTTTGAAAGTCAGTTATTCTCTGATTATTTTGTACATGTCCAGTCTGTCTGTTCCTCCATTTATATTGTACGGTCTTTGAGAATAGCTTCCACACCCTATGATGTTTTTGAACTCACTTCTCTGCCTCCATGGTATCTGGAAATACACTGGGTACCACTATTTTATTCCTTGGTGGTTAAAATAAACAGGTAAAATACCTGAAGAACATAAAATTACATTAACATTTCAATAAATATGTTCTGCAAAGGTATTGAAAACGTGATTGCTGAAACTCATGAGTAAGTTGATAAGTTGTAGTTTCTCCAAAATACAGCTAAAATCATTTACAAGGCTTTGAATAAGGTTAGATAACCAATTACTTATATCATTGTAGCTATTTTTTAAAAAACTAAGGTTAAAATTACAGTTGATTCATTTTATTCATAGATGATTAATTATGAGTTGATCAAAATTAATAAGTCGATGTGAAACTTCAAAAGAAATTATTGATTCTTCTCATGAGCAACCATCAATTAAAACAGTAAGGTGTAAGACTGCTCTAGTTCTTAGTAGTCTAAATTTGGATTTTTTCTCTTCATATTTTTTAAACAAAGAACATTATATAAAGACTTCAAATCAGCTCTTGGCTTTTCCTATTCAATAACAACCACTTACCAAGTGCCAATCATTTTGCTGAACCTTCTTTAAAAAAGAGTTTTGCCAGTGGCACCGCACATGAAAAGAGATGATGAGATAATCATAGCAAAATCTTACTCCAGTGTGCTGCCTTTTCTTCCCTGTTGAAAACCCCATAGGACATTGTTATGTGGGGATAGAACATGATGATTCAAACACCGGAAACTGTTTCTTGTCACACAAACAAAATACAAGAGTCCTAAAAATATGGGGATCTTGAACAAAAGAAGTTGAAGTAATTAAGATTGTCATAGGTCTTGGATTTCAGATATCTTACTGGCAGTTCTACTTTTGGGGGGAAATTGAAATTGGAGTTATTATATAAATGGTAGGATTACAAAATGGATCTCCTAAGACATGGTAACCATGTCTTTAAAATATCTCCTATACTTAGTGTTCATTATTGGTTAAGATAAAAACTAAAGCACAAGGCTATCAGAATTAGCTCATGCATTGAAGGCTCTTGAAGTCTCTATATAACTCATTTTATTTTCCATTTTCAGAAACTGAGTATTTTTTCTCCATAGCTGTCCACAATCCAAACTGTCTATCACTGTATGTTTTTTAGTTATTATGAAAATAGCATCCCAGTATTAAAAGAAAGTAATTTACCCATTAATCTATCACCTAAATATAAGTGTCTTCATATTTGCATTCTCTCCCAGCCTTTATTCACGTTTTTCCACAGCTGTAATTGTAATATAAATATAATTTTATGTTCTACATTCTTCACTTAAAATTAAAATAGAATCTGTGAAATTTTCATGTTAATATATAATCATCATAGTTATAACTTTAATGAATGCATATATTCCATTTAATTAGTACAATATACTTAATCATCAGTCTTTTCCCAGGACACTTGGAAAATCTGTCACCTTCCTGAAGACCTGAGTTCTTTGAAAGATGGTGTTTGCTGAGCACCTAATATAGGCTCCACATTATAACAGAAGTGGTGAGAAGTACCCAAAAGGCTAACACATGATCCCTGATTGCAACCAGTTTATAATACAGCAGACGAGATAAGACAAAAGCAGAGGATAAAACACAACCAAGACTTCAGGGGGAAGCTAGTAAAGAAAGGCTTCGCTGGGTAGGCGGAAGTTGTGTGGAGCCTGGAAATATGAAGAGAGTGTGTTTGGATGGGTAGAGAGATATAGGAAGGGCATTCCAGAAGGGGAAAAGGTTATTTGAATATGTCAAGACAGGGGCCTTGGCAAGAGTGGTGAAATCTGTCCCAGGCTGAAGCAGAATTGGACCTGTAAGTGGGCATTTCATCCTTTCCAGTTGTGAGGGTTAATGGGACTCAGGGACAGAAAACTGGGTTGGTGAGTAAACCCACTCTCTTGACAATGTTTGTCCAACAAGAATGGGCAGGGAAGTAAAGACTCATGAGCAATTCTTCCCTTACCAATTCCTCAGGTCTTTCCCTTCATTGTGTAGTTTCATTACAATCACTGCAATACATAGGCATAACTCACAACATAATTAGGGTACAACCACCTGATGGTCTATTTTTTAGGCATTAAAATATGAAGAATACCACAACATGGAAAATATTCATCATATATTGTTAAGTAGAACACAAAATATAAAATGGTGTATAAACTGCTACCACATAAAAGTAAAAATAGACATAAAAATCAAAATGATTATGTTTGGGTCTTGGGTTATGACCTAACCTAAGGAAGGGGGTGAAATAAGGAGAGAGCCCTTTCTCTTGGAGAGCTGCCCCCATCTAGTTTGATTCTTCCCCAGTTCTCCTGTCCTCTTCCCATTCTGTAGGACCTACATCTCTTCTGAGGCAGGAAAAACTTGGTTTTATATCATAACACATTTTTTCAAATCTATTGTTTCTTTCATATATTTACAGACACGTCTTTCTAATTATTACATCTTCCATGATTTTCCAGTGCCTATGTGTCATCTCTCCTCAACTGTAACAGCCCTCTTCTGAAGCACCCAGCTAGAAGACTCTAGTTACCTGGCCTAGGTAGGGCCATAGGGTGTGAGGCTGTACATAAGGAGAAACACTTAGGGTATGTTTTAGGTTGAATTATGTCCCCTCAAAATTCATATAATGAAGTCCAAATTTCATATGTTGAAGTCTGCCAGTACTTCAGAAGGTGACATTATCTGGAAATAGAGTCTATGCAGATGAAGTTAAGAAAGGTCATTTCTAATTTTAAAAAAACAACTCTGGCATCTATGTGGCATACAGATTATCAGATAAAAAGAGTCATAGAGGGGGAACAATTTGAAGGTTAATAATATGGTCTAGAAGAGAGATATTGGTGGCCTAGACAAGTTGAGCTGATGAAGATCATGGTTGAAAGGAAAGATAGGGTTCATGGATCAGACCAAGGATTTCTGTTCTGAGCAGCTTGGTGAATAGTGGTGGCATTTTCTGCTATGTGGACATTGAAGAAAGCCTGTTTGAGTTTGGGGGTTGACAATGAAATATCATAACCATCCTGTTATGTGTCATGGTAACTCCTTTTTATTTTTACACACAGAGGAAAGGTGGCATAGAGGTGTTATGAAGATTGACAAACAAATACCACATGATCTCATTTATGTGTGGAATCTAAAAAACAAAACAAATAAACAGAACAAAAGAAAAACAGACTCACAAATACAGAGAACAAATGGGTGGTTGCCAAAGGGAAGGGGAGTGGGGGTAGGCAAAATAGATATAGAGGATTAAGAGGTACAAACCTCCAGTTATATAATAGATAAGTCACAGGGATGTAATATACAGCATAAGGAATATGGTCAATGATACTGTAATAACTTTGTATGGGGACAGATGGTTACTAGACTTATTGTGGTGATCATTTCATAATGTATATAAATGTCAAGTTATTATGTAGTACACCTGAGACTAACATAATATTCTATGTCAAGTGTATTTCAAGAAAAAAAAGAAAGATCATTAGGAGGGGCCCTAATCCAATAGGACTGTGTCCTTATAAAAAGAGGAAATTTGGAGACACGTGCACATCAGGAGAATGCCACGTGAACAGGAAGACAGAGATTGGGGTGATACATCTGCAAGCCAAGGAACACCAAAGATTGCCAGCAGAGCACCAGAAGCCAGAGAAGAGGCCTGGAACAGATTCTCCCTCACAGCCCTGAGAAGGAACCAACCCTACCAACACCTTGGTCTGGGAACTTCTTGACTTCAGACTGTGAGACAATAAACTTCTGTTGTTCATACCACCCGGTTCATGCTACCTTGTTATGGTAAACACAACAGGAAACAAATCTCCATGGTGCTTGTTAAAAATTCATGTTTCTGAGCCCCAAGGCAAACCTAAAACTAGAATCTCTGGGCATGGGACACTGGGATTTACCTCTATAAAGCACCCCAGATGATTCTGATGTGCATAAACGCATAAGAACCTTCTACATAACGTATGCCAAATGTTAAACTATAACACCAGCACACAATTTTCTAGGAGAAATTAGCTGATCAAGATTAGAGACATTATTTTTCAACAGAAATCTAGATGTATGCCTCCGATGAAACGAAATAACTAACCTCTCGACAGCAACTTATACAAGATATTTTCACATGGTTTACTGTTTCAGTCCTTACAACATTTGTTGTGAGGTAGATAAGGTGAATGTTTATATTAGTCCCATTTTCTAAATATGAAAACTAAGGTTTAATTTGCTGAGCATCACACAGCCAGTAAGGTGCTGAGCTAGAGCTCCTAGCCAGGTTTGGGTACATGCTCAATAAATGCTTGTTGGGTGTTGAAGGTCAAAGCTAGTCAGTGGGAAAAATTAGGTGATGGGATCAGAGAGTGGCATCATGGTTCCTGATAAGTGACTTCTTGGGAGTAAGGTACCAGTCAGGGTAGTGTTCTGGGTCCTGTCAGCAACTGAGGGCATCAAGGCATGATGGAAGCAGTGGGCTGATCCTATCAGAACCAGTCCAACTCGCTCCTACCCCACACCCACAAGGCTATATCTAGGCTGTGTTTAACAGGCATAAAGAGACTTTGCAGATCTAATTTTAGGTGTGTTTGGGAATTAATTCAGAACCACCACCACCAAAAAAAAAAAAAAAGAAGAAGAAGAAGAAGAAGAAGAAAAATGTTACTGACATTTAGGTTATTTAACTTCACAGCTACTGACATTTCAGAAAAGCCATGATTGTCACCTTGAGCCTCACATAAAAGCTAGGGAAAACAAAGGAACATGACTTCAGTAAACAAAGATTTCAAAGACGAATGCTTTTAACCAAAATGATACCTTCTGGATGTGTGTTTCAGTGCTTTTACATATTGAATTTTTACTCCAGATACATAATCCATTCTTATCATGTAGATAACTACAGAAAGTATGATGTAATACTTTTACTTGAGAAACATTATTCTATTGATTAGAAATTTTAATGGAAATGGAGAGAAATGAATGCACAAAATACTCTGAAAATTAGAATGAAAATGCACTGCCTCTTGCTGTATGGCTCAAATTCCCCAAATAATTATTGGTAGGGTCCATTGCCATCTAGTTGTATAAACATAAATGAGCCCAAGGTAACACCCAAAGCTCAAAGAGTAATGACAAAGGTGGAAGAGATAGTCTAGTCAGGCATGAAATTGATTTTATAATAACAAATATCCGTTGCCTTCCATGTGCTTAAGTAAATAATTCTGAAGCAGGGGGTTAAGATAATAAAAACAAAATCATTAACTGCTTCCACTAAATCAAACACAGAAAAAAACCCATCGTCATGTTGACCCCGGAGCCTGTTTAATGGCTAATTAAAGCAATTATTTTCATCACGACACAGACCTTAATCATAGGTACCTTCAGAGCCGTAGGAGACTTTGGCTGGTAACTTTGTTGGCAGTAGGCTTTCTACTGTACGCCTCAAATTTACATTGAAAATACGTATGTCACTGCTCAGATGAGGCAGAAGAGGAGGACAGTAGGTCATGAACCCAGTGCTGGAGCTTTCAACTGAATCATAAACCCCGTAATCTAACCTTTGAAGGCAGACTTAAGATGATGTAATCTAACGCTTTAGTTTTTTTTCCTTTTTTTTTTTTAAGGACTAAGTTAACTAATTGTAGATAATAGAAGTTTATGATCAGTGACCACCTAGAGGGGTGGGATAGGGAGGGTGGGAGAGAGGGAGACACAAGAGGGAAGAGATACGGGGACATATGTATATGTATAGCTGATTCACTTTGTTATACAGCAGAAACTAACACACCACTGTAAAGCAATTATACTCCAATAAAGATGTTTTTTAAAAAAATAAAGGTGATCTCAAAAGTTTAGAGAAAAAAAAAAGTCACTTTGAATGTCACTAGGTCATTTATGTTCCCACAGCTCAGCTTGGTTGATTAGAATATAATTCTACGAAGAGCAGAACTTCTGGTTCAGTGCCCAGGTGGGTCAGTTAGCTTGACTCAGTCCCTTGGCCCTACAACTCATCATTTTTCCACCCAGCTATTTTCAAATGTGAGGCTTTTATCTAAAAGGAATCACAAAAGAGAGTAGGGGAGTAGGGGAAGAATGTCAAAAATTTTTTATAAGTTTCAGCAATAACCCTAGGAAAGCTCTAAGCATGTGCCTTACTAATGGTGTCTACCCACATCCATGAGTACAATGAAGTAAACATCTAGTGTGTTTTGTCTTCCTAGCACCCCGTTCTTCTTCTCAAAGCTGTTCCTCTCCTTATCCCAATGTAGTTCTCAGGGATACTGCCCTGGTCCTACATGACTCAACTTCCTGGTCTCAGCTGATTGGTTAAAAGGCTGACACCTTTCCAAATCTGAGCCAAACAGAAATCCTTGCTTGGGATTTTTGAAACTGGCTTCAGGGAACATTTGTAAGTCTTTCCCTCTTCATGATGGAAGCAGTCAGATTTAGAATTTAGCAGCCGCTGGTGGCCATGGTTTGCCCTGCAACGGAAGAAATTTGGCTTTAGTGAAAAGCAGGTAGGCTCCACACACAGAGAAGTAGAAACAGAAGGTGGAGGTGAAGGGCCTGACAGCATCCCATCCCATCCCCCACTCGGGTTGTGGCTAAAGCTCAGCTCCATTTGTACCCTAGTATTGTTTTATTTTTTAATCTTTCTCGGATTTCGAGTGCTACAAAATTCCTTTGCTTTGCCTCAGTGAGTTTCAGTTTCTGTCACTTGCAATCCAAATAACACACATATACTCATTCAAAGGCAACAAATCAAAAATGAGATTGTCATTTTCAGTTCTGGCATTGACTCCATGTATCATTATCCTGCAGTAACAAACAACCCCAATCTCAGGAGCTTAAGTTAATAGAGAATTAGTTCTAAGTGATTATGTGTCTCTGTTTGCTTAGGACAGTTCTAGTTTATGTGTCTTGTCTCAGCCAAATTATTAACAGAGCCTCCTCTAAGTCTTGAAAGTGATCTGATTTGAATGAAAAATTCTGTAGTCACATTATTTATTTCTCATTTATTTTACTTATCCCTCACGTAAGACCCAGGCTGATAGAATGGTCACTATCTGGAACATTGTCAGTCAACATAGTAGAAGGAAAAGAAATTTCTAGTATCTTAAACCGGACTAGAAGCATCAACTAGAAATGTCACGTCTCCTAACAACTCATTGGCCAGAGCTAGGCACAGCCCCACCTCATGGCCTGGGGCCAAGAATTCAACTCTTGTGGTGAAGAGCATTAATTACACCCAAACTCTAACTCTGTCCTTACTGTAAATCAGTTTTCCTATTTGTAAATCTACAATTCTTACTCATTTTTTCTGATGGTCTATTATATGGGTCCTGAGATTAGATTAGATTATTTTAATTTACGCTTCCTTTTCTAAATTTATCTCTCTGACAACCTGCACTATTTCATTTGACAATCATTGTATGCCTGTTTGTTAAACATAGTACTAACTCTTGAAGGATAACACAGTGATTAAGACATGATCCCTGCTGCCAGAAACTTAAAGCATTTTTTTGTATTTTTTAGAGTATATTTTAGTTCATCATACTAGTAATTTACTAAGTGATTTCTTTAAGAACTGCCAGAGTGAATAACCCCAAGGTATGGTTCACTCACCTGTTAAGACCTACTATAGAAAATATCTATGCAAATTTCATATAGCTTATTCTTCCAATTTAATTTTAATATAGCTTATATTCTTTTGCAATGAAAACTCTGATTTTAATTAAATAAGCATAATACAGAAAATCCTAATATAAAGCACTTGCTTTGCTCTATGTAATATCATAGTTCTACGTAAAGTCCCTTACATAGAATTTACTTTTCCATTATAGTCGCTAGAACTCTCTCCTCCACACAGAATTTCTACCTCCTATGACTAGGAAACTCAGAACTTAACTTTCCTTGTCATGACTAAAGCTGAATCTACATCAAGATCTTCCTATTCCTGTTGCTTAAAGTCTAAAAAGGAATTGGAGACGAGTAATTCCTGTACTTGTTGCCAGAAATGCAAAAGCAGAAAATGTGGGTCTGGGCACCATAACTGGAACTTGAAGTACATTTTCTCACAGAATATTCTATAAGGTGGTGAGCTACTATATTATTAGTGTTACATTTCAGCAACATTATGAGTGAAATGGGCTTTTATGGACCAGTCTAGAGACCTCAGCACCATTTATAGGCAGAAATATGCTTTAAATTTCAAGCAACTAAGTTATACCTTAACTTTCAGAATACTATTTCATAAGTTGGTTTACAGGTACTAGGGGAGTATAATTGAATGAGATGTCCGAATCCTCTGCTTTAAAGTCAAGTACTTTTTATTTTATTGGAGTATAATTGCTTTACAATGCTCTGTTAGTTTCTGCTGTACAATGAAGTGAATTAGCTATATGTATACATATATCCCCTCCCTCTTGGACCTCCCTCCCACCTGCCCCCATCCCACCCATCTAGGTCATCACAGAGCACGGAGCTGAGCTTCCTGTGCTTTATAGCAGGTTCCCACTAGCTATCTATTTTACACATGGTAGTGTATATATGCCAATCCTAATCTCCCAATTTGCCCCACCATCCCCTTCCCCCACTGTGTCCACACATCCGTTCCCTACATCTGCATCTCTATTCCTGCCATGGAAATAGGTTCATCTGTACCATTTTTCTGTATTCCACATATATGCATTAATATACAATGTCTGTTTTTCTCTTTCTGACTTACTTCACTCTGTATGACAGACTCTAGGTCCATCCACATCTCTACAAATGACCCAATCTCATTCCTTTTTATGGCTGAGTAATATTCCATTGTATATATGTACCACATCTTCTTTATCCATTCATCTGTCATTGGACATTTGGGTTGTTTCCATGTCCTGGCTATTGTAAATAATGCTGCAATGAACATTGTGGCACATGTCTCTTTTTGAATTATGGTTTTCTCAGGGTATATGCCCATCAGTGGGATTGCTGGGTCATACTGTAGCTCTATTTTTAGTTTTTTTTTTTTCCACTTTTTTTTTTTTTAATAAATAAATTTATTTATTTATTTATTTTTAGCTGTGTTCGGTCTTCGTATCTGTGCGAGGGCTTTCTCCAGTTGCGGTGAGTGGGGGCCTCTCTTCATTGCGGTGCGCAGGCCTCTCACTATCGCGGCCTCTCTTGTTACGGAGCACAGGCTCCAGACGCGCAGGCTCAGTAGTTGTGGCTCATGGGCCCAGCTGCTCCGCGGCATGTGGGATCCTCCCAGACCAGGGCTCGAACCCGTGTCCCCTGCATTGGCAGGCAGATTCTCAACCACTGCGCCACCAGGGAAGCCCCTATTTTTAGTTTTTTAAGGAACCTCCATACTGGTCTCCATAGTGGCTGTATCAATTTACATTCCCACCAACAGTACAAGAGGGTTCCCTTTTCTCCACACCCTCTCCAGCATTTATTGTTTGAAGATTTTGTGATGATGGCCACTCTGACAGGTGTGAGGTGATACCCCATTGTAGTTTTGATTTGCATTTCTCTAATAATTAGTGATGTTGAGCATCTTTTCATTTGTCTCTTGGCCATCTGTATGTCTTCTTTGGAGAGATGTCTGTTTAGGTCTTCTGCCCATTTTTGGATTGGGTTGTTTGTTTTTTTTCATATTGAGCTACATGAGCTGTTTGTATACTTTGGAGATTAATCCTTTGTCCATTGCTTCATTCGCAAATATTTTCTCCCATTCTGAGGGTTGTCTTTTCATCTTATTTATGGTTTCCTTTGCTGTGCAAAAGCTTTTAATTAGGTCCCATTTGTTTATTTTTGTTTTTATTCTCATTACTGTAGGAGGTGGGTCAAAAAAGATCTTGCTTTGACTTATGTCAAAGAGTGTTTTTCCTATGTTGTCCTCCAAGAGTTTTATAGTGCCCAGTCTTACATTTAGGTCTTTAATCCATTTTGAGTTTATTTTTGTGTATGGTGTTAGGGAGTATTCTAATTTCATTCTTTTACATGTAGCTGTCCAGTTTTCCCAGCACCACTTATTGAAGAGGCTGTCTTTTCTCCATTGTATATTTTGCCTCCTTTGTCATAAGCTAGGTGACCATAGGTGTGTAGGTTTATCTCTGGGCTTTCTATCCTGTTCCATTGATCTATATTTCTGTTTTTGTGCCAGTACCATATTGTCTTGATTACTGTAGCTTTGTAGTATAGTCTGAAGTCAGGGAGCCTGATTCCTCCAGCTCCGTTTTTCTTTCTCAAGACCGCTTTAGCTATTCAGGGTCTTTTGTGTTTCCATACAAGTTGTAAAATTTTTTGTTCTAATTATGTGAAGAATGGCATTGGTAATTTGATAGGGATTACACTGAATCTGTAGATTGCTTTGGGTAGTATAGTCATTTATCATGGTTGTGTTATATACTTTCAACACCTGGGAGTCAATCATTTAACCAACACATACTGATTACCTCCTAGGTATAAGAGAATATTCTATGTGCTGGTGATATGAAGTGAGCAAGAGAGAAAGATAGAGCAACTTGGTGTCCTCTCTGCTCCCTTCTGCAGATTCTCTGCATTGCAGAGGAGAACCCTAAGGCCAGATTCTTCAGCCCTTCCCAGCAAGGAACCAGGTTAGAGTCATCCAATGAGAGGAGCCCATATGGGATTTGGTCATCTCTGCTGGAAGCTGCAGGAAGACTCATGGGCAAAAGTCTAGTTCTTGAGAATCCCTAGGATCAGCAGTAGCAGTTGCCATTGAGACTGGGAGAAGTTGAGACAGCTTCTGTGTCAGTTCCTGAAAGTCAACTACACCCAACCATCCGCTTCCATGACCTTCCAAGGTGGTGTAAGCCTCTAGTTCCTTGCATAAAGCCCTTCCTATTTGGATTCCTAGGTGGCTTTTGTTGTCCCTTCCCCGAATTATTGATAAAGCAAGGCAAACACAGTCTCTGCCTTTACATGCTTACATTCTCATGGAGAAGACAGACATTTAAGCAACCGATTACACACATAACTATGTAATGGTCAGTGGTGTGCAGGAGCCAGCTTCTGCCAGTTGTCAGAGCTGTTTGCTAAATTTTTAGAATTGTGCAAGCCAGTCATTAAACACAGTCAATATTAAAAATTAAACTACATAAACTTTCAATTAATTATATGAAAAACAAAAGTAATAAATACTTTAAGCTCACCATTTTCTAATTTACTGTTTTCTACACTCTTGAAATTACTTAAATATATATTTGCACCTTTCTCGTGGAAATTCTACATCACGGTTTGCTACTGCACATCTTCTCAACTCTACTTTCAATGACATCGCAGTGGTAGCTTGATATCGCTGAACTGAGAGTATTTACATCACTGAAATCAGCAAACACTACAAATCAAAGCATCCCCTATCCCACAGAGCTGGTTGTTAAACATTTACCAAAACACCACTAGTAACTGTGATAAGTACCAGAAATATAAGTACATATTAGCACACAACTGGAAGACTCCACCATAACCAGGGGTTTCAAGGAAACTTCCACAAGGAAGTGATACCTGAGTTGAGCTCAACCAGTCGGTTAGGTGAAGGAGAGGGGAAGAGCACTGCAGGGAAAGGAAAAGCATGTCTGAACTCTGTGAGCAGGGAAAGATCTTGGTCCTGGCAAATGGCTGAAAAGCTGATGGAGAGAGAATGCAAAGAGAGAGGGTCTGTCATTTAGCTCCATTCTGTCCAGACTTCCTTCCTTGCCAGTCACCATGGTCTGCCATATGCTGCTGTTACTTGTGCATTTCTTTTCCCTGTCACCCAGCAGACAATTTTGTTGAAGACGGAGACCATGTCTTCTTCATTTTCCCAATGCCAGGGGCCTACCTCAGCTTCTTACATCCCCTGAGCATATTCCTAAGTGAGTGACTGGATGAATCCTCATAACACTAAATTCAGTAAGCATGAATAAACTCCCAGAAATGAAGACAAAATTCATAATTCAACTTTTTAAATTAAACAGAAAGAATAGGTTTTAAGTGAAAAGAGACAATCAAATATATATAAGCACCAATTATTTATAAGTTAGAAAAATAAAAACTGAATAACTTAAACATATTCAAGGTTAAAGGACGATATGTACTTTAGTCTGCTTGGGCTGCCATAACAAAATACCATAGACCAGACGGGCTTAAACAACAGAAATCTACTTCTCACAATTCTGGAGGCTGCGAAGTCCAAGATCAAGGTGCTGAAAGGTAGGTTTCGTTTTGAGGCCTCTTCTCTTGGCTTGTACAGCCATCTTCTCACCCTGTGCTCACAAGACCTCTTCTTAGTGTTTGTGCACAAGTGGAGAGAGAGAGGGATCTCTGGTATCTCAACCTCTTTTATAAAGACACCAGCCCTGTCCATTGGATCACGGCTTCACCCTCATGATCTCATTTAATCTTAATCACCTTCTTAAAGACCCTATTTCCAATACAGTCACATGGAGGGTTAGGACTTCAACATGTGGATACTGGCGGGTGGGGGGGGGGGACATAATATAAGAACATACATCAGATTTTTGGTTCAACAATAGAAAGAGATTGCTTCTAAAATTACATCAATAATTATGATAGCTATTACTGGATATAGATATAAGACATTCTTTATTACACAAAACTGAAATATGCCAGCTTGAAATGTTATAATTTAGTTTTTATATTATATATACTACATCTTTTATATTATATATAACATGAAAAATTTGAAGTAATACAACCCTACACACACACACACAGACACACACACACACACACACTTTAAAAACATCACTGAATCACGTCCCTTCAAAGCTGGCAGTAGGCTGACCACAAACAACATCTCTTTCATTTCCACAAGGCAGCAGCACTTTGGCTGGTAAGCAGAAATATCAGAAATAAAAGTACCCATGTACAACACTGGGATTTATAGCCTGGGGACATTCCTGGATTTATTTTGTGACTATTGTACTATTCTTTTAATGTTCAGTGCTATTATAATTTATAATTGTTTTTATATCCCATAACAGCATCCCGGAATGCATTGAATGGTGATGCTGTTAAATGCACCCCTCAAATCAAAAGCCATGGAGTGGGGACTTCCCTGGTGGCGCAGTGGTTAAGAATCTGCCTGCCAGTGCAGAGGACACGGGTTCAATCCCTGGTCCAGGAAGATCCCACATGCCACGGAGCAACTAAGCCCATGCACCACAACTACTGAGTCTGCGCTCTAGAGCCCATGCACCACAACTACTGAAGCGCGCATGCCAAACTACTGAAGCCCGTGTGCCTGGAGCCCGTGCACTGCAACGAAGAGTAGCCCTTGCTTGACACAACCAGAGAAAGCCCGCACGCAGCAACGAAGACCCAACGCAGCCATAAATAAATAAATAAATAAATAAATAAATAAATAAATAAATAAATAAATAAATAAAATTTAAAAACAAAAGCTATGGAGTAAAATTAGATGTGATAAAAAGCTATGAAAAGGGTCAAGGTTTTATAGTTTTCTTTATTCATGTGTTTTTATGTTATTTGATATACATAAAAAGTATATTTAAAAGTAAAATTACACTAGAAATGTCATTGATTTATGAAGTCTGGGAACATATCCCCCCACGTTACACATTTATTACAATAGGAAAATTAGCATTGAATTACATGTGTTTTGAAAAACGCAAGGTCTTTACGAACCTATTCCTCACATAAGATATGACTGCCTCGTGCATGCGTACAGCTGAGAAGCATGGACCTCCTGTTAACCCAGAGACAGGGCGGGGGGAGTCATTGTGCTTCTTTTCATGAAACATTTGCACCTGCCTGTTCAGAAGTGTACATCTCTGTGATTATTTAAATAATCTATAATAGAAAAATTGTGTCCATTTCCTTGAAGTAGCACCAGGATGGAATCGACAAAATGATATAGGAAATATAGACCCAAAGGAAAGTTGTCTTTAGCTCTAGCTGAGCTTTTGTTCTAAAGTCATTTGATATGTGAGACACACCTCCTTCCAGAATCATTAATGTGCAATTTTTTGCCAAGAAGCAAGAGGATAAGCGAGATGATCTGATGTCCTTTGCAGTCTGATAAATGAAGGTAATTCTTGGCAGTTCAACACATAGCTATGTTAGATTTTATCTTTTGTTGAGCCTGCCCCCTCTGCGCTAATCAACTACCTCAGCCACTCAGAGAATCACTTGATAAGCCTTGTTGGTCTCTGGCTCTCTGTACACAATCCCCTCCTCCCGGCAAGATTTATCAAAATGCAGCCAAGGGCAACCAGACTGTGTTCTTAGGTCAATGGTGGGAACCCAGCTATACCTGGTTATCTGTCTGATTCTCTCTCTACTCTCACCCTGTCTCTTGATAAGCCCATTCCCTTTGACTCTTGGACCCAGAATCTGCTTCATCTCCATTCCTTCCTATCAGTAAGGTCCTCACATGACCTTTGCAAAAGTAACCAATCTCCTAGCAGGGACACACATGCACACACACACAGACACACACACACACACACACACACACAATTCTTGATGTTTCAGCCTACACAATTTCTCACGCTAACTTCCCTAACATCTTGCAAATGTTACAATATAGCACTCACAAAATCAGTCTCATACTCTAAATTTTACAAAACTGTTTATATTAGCATGAAGAAAATTAAAAGATGCAACCTAATAGTTGAGTTCATTACGGTACTTAAGCTAATCACATGGTATTACACAGTGCAGTGCCTTGACAAAGCCTGACAGATTTTTACTAACATAAAATATATTTATGTAGAGCAGATTTTCTCCTTTCCCACTGAGAAAAAGCAGAAAGAAAAATACTCAAGTAGAAACCGGAGGAGTTTTAGTTAGATTTAAAGATTTAGAAACTGTTATATAGGATTAGATGAAGAAATCTAAAATATCCTGTTGATGTATAAGAAGAGACATGCCTGTCTATCAGAAATGCTTAGGAAATATAACTCAGGACAGCCAGACTGACAATTCCTTTGAGGCAGGCACCATATTTACTTTGTTCACTTTTGATTTATCAGTAACTGGAATGTATGTGGCAGACAGACATTTACTGAACAGACATACAATAAACATTTGTTGAATGAATAAAGGCCTATTCAAAATCTAAAGTCAAATATGTTGGTTACAGTGTATCCATTTTAGCCAAGCCTCATAATTATTGAAAGTGAGAAAGATCTTAGAAATCTCAAGTGATGCGCCCATAGTCAAACAGGGAGATAGAGGCAGACTTGAAACTTGAGTCTCCCAGTCCTAAGTTCTGTAAATTAAACAACCATGGAGCTCTGTCCAAGGAAGAAGAATTAACAACTTATATTTTCTCTAGAATATCAGATGAATCAACATATGAGTGCCCTGAGTCCCAATAACTGGCAGTAGATTCAGACCAACCAAACTAAAACACTTTGTGTCCAGTATTAGCCAAGCATTACTGTGGTGTTCTTGCATACATGCTTATTATGTAACTATCTGGACTATTCCACGAGGTAGGGATTGTTATCTCCATTTTAGAGATAAAGAAAAAGCCACAGAGAATTTAAGCAAACTGCCTCATGTCCCTCAGTAGAGATTAGAAGCCAGATAGTTTGAGTCTACTTCAGTTCTCCTTGTGAAACCATGGAATTCATTGAACAATTAAATGGGATGACCTTCTTTTGGGTTGGCCAAAAAGTTTGTTCGGATTTTTCTGTAACATCTTATGGAAAAACCCAAACGAACTTTTTAGCCAACCCAGTATTTCATCGCCCAAATGAGGACACTTCTTGAGAATGAAAGAACTGTGCCAACAAGCTTAAGCTGGCTCTGTCCTGGGCACAACTGGAAGAAGATCACCCTGGTCCTGCCCCTGGATCCCTCCCTCCAATAGAGCATGTCTGCGAGTTCCCCATAATCCTAAATCACTCGATCATAAAGCTTTACTGCTTTTGGATCAGGCTATATGTCTGTAATTCTTAAGATTCCTAGGTACCAAATTTCACATTGCATACTATAAAAGTAGCTGGAGTGTTTCAAGGGATTCTAAGTGAATTAGAGTCAATAGTGTTGTGTATTAATTAAATTAGAATTGCTGAAAGAAAGTCAATTTCTATTTACAATTTCCAAGAAACGGTAAACCCTTTTTCTATTTAGGGCGGTATCAATAGTGCTCTGCAGGTGGACCAAGAGAGGGGTGGGAATAGGTTAGATGCTAAGACCCCGATTTCCTACCCGGCACCATAATGCCATTCTATATTTACATAGTGGCTTTAGGTTGGGAATTTGAAAAGAGGGGGTTATTAGCTGGGTAACTTCTCAGTGAATGGTAGAAAATGTCAATTCCCACTTATTATTGCTTAATTAGAACTTTTTAAAAGTTATTTTCAAATTTCAGCATTTTGAAATGTCAACTTGTAACACTTGCAAATAATTTCTTTGAAGCTGTGCAAACTTCAAAGACTTATATCTTCACCTTTTAGAAATAACCCAGGTGACACTGGTTGGCTTTGGAGAACTGGAAAGCCTCTCATCTCCCCAGAGCTCACTTCCCTGTGCTGTAAAATAAAGCTGAGAAAAGGGCTTGAACTGGAGTTCCATTGGTTTGAGCTTAGAGTTCATCAGTTTACTTTCTGTTTCCAGCCATCCATGAGGGTCAAGCTCTCCTTTACAGACAGGGTGTCTTTAAAGAGAGACCAGGTTGTTCATTATTTGGTAGGACCAGAAATAGAAGTAATCTAATTGGCTGTGATCTATGTGTTTTGTGAATTGCCCCTCAGGTGTGGACAAGCCAGGACCAGTAGAAACACTTCCCTAGAAATCTGAGGGTTTTCTGTAGCTAGGGAGAAGCTGGCATTTTGATGTACAGCCTTGGGAGCACCTTTCAGTGAAAGTGAGTTTTAAAAAATGTCTGCACATGAACAGAAGGCACATTTCCTTCCATGATCTTTATTCTGGAGCTCTCACCCATCTCCTCACCTCCACGCCTCTTCCAGTATTTGTACAGCCAGTTCATGGAGAGATAGTGATATTGGTATGAACGTGGAAGGTGGATTCTTAACATAATTTCCTAGGAGAAACTGCATTATTTGAGATTTTAAAAAATTATCATAGGCATGGGTTTGTGTTCCAGGTATGATGTCCACCCAACTACACCTCATCCAACCACCCAGATGAAGCCACTAACTCCCCAACATTCTCAAACAGCTAGAGGTGAGGAGGAGGATGGAGATGCATCTTCCACCCTGGCTGGCTCCTGGTCCCATGAGGTGGCCCACGAAGTGGTTCTCATTCCACAGGACACCAGGCTCCATCCTGAGCCCTGACATGTGGCCGTCACCACAGGGAATTCCCCAATCCTTCACCGACTAGGAGCTCTTTGTCAAAGAATACATTCCCCTTGGGAACATATTAATCAAGACAACATTGTAAATCAGAATGAAGTATCCAGACCAGGACCTGGGTCAGTGGTTGCTCTGTACTTGTCCAGATCTGTTGTATGTAAGCCAATAGTCTACTCCATGGAATTAATGTCTGAATCTTGGCTCCTGACATCTATAGTCTATATCAAGTCTTTTGTGATTCATTAAATATTTAAGAACTATCCATCAAATGTAAGAAAAAAATCCTCATTTTCTGAAAGTTTGTTCACAGTTTTTTTAATAGCCCAAGCTATACTGATGGTCTTGTATCTTAATGAGAAAGTTAGGAATAGAGAGGTATACCTAACCACATCAACATTTTCTGTCAGGATCTAGTATTCTGATTATAATAAATAGTAACGGATTGGGCTTCCCTTGTGGCACAGTGGTTAAGAATCCGCCTGCCAATGCAAGGGAAGCAGGTTCAAGCCCTGGTCCGGGAAGATCCCACATGCTGTGGAGCAACAAAGCCCGTGCACCACAACTACCAAGCCTGTGCTCCAGAGCCCACGAGCCACAACTACTGAAGCCCGCACACCACAACTACTGAAGCTCGCGCGCCTAGAGCCCATGCTCTACAACAAGAGAAGCCACTGCAATGAGAACCCTCGCACCGCAACGAACAGTAACCCCCGCTTGCTACAACTAGAGAAAGCCCACACGCAGCAACGAAGACCCAATGCAGCCATAAATAAACAAATAAATTTATTTTTAAAAAATAGTCAAGGATTGATTTACTTTCCACTTATTTTATTAATGTGGGCATTTATACCCACTTTCCCCTCTTCTGTGAAAGTTAAGTCAACTGTAGAGTACAGACTGGGAAATCTTCTAGGCGAATGGTTCTTAACTTGGGGTCCTTGAATTCTCAAGGGTTACAGGGATAGAAACCAGGAAATCCATTGATTTGGATAGGAAAAAAAAATTGCATCTTTATTTTCTCTACCTCCGGTGGAAATTTAACATTTCTTTCAATTGTAAATGTAGGCAACACATCATCACAGTGTTAGTCAATCCTATAACTGTGTCACCAGTAGAATTCATGTATATTTTCATAACACATTAGGCTGTAACAGCTGTCTCACAATACCAATTATATTATCATTACTTCAAAATCATGATACTTAAAAGACATCTACCCCATATCACATTTTTATTTTGTACAATATTTTTCATTTATAAATTTTTATTACTTTATAAAAATAATTTTTAAAATTTGCATTTTTATTAAGGTGTAATTAGCATATAACATTATATTAGTTTCCAGTATAAAATACGATTTGATACTTGTTTATATAGATAAATGATCACAATAAGTCTAGTTAACATCCATTACTACACCTAGTTATAAATTTTTTTCTTGTGATGAAAACTTCTAAGACCTACTCTCTTAGCAATTTTCAAATATTCACTATAGTATTATTAAATTTAGTTGCTTGTTTTGTACATTTTGAAAACAATATTTTAATATATAATGATTTCTTTTGTTATCCTGTGTTTTTATTTTATGCCCCTGAAAACATTATTCTGAGACATCTATAGGCCAACACAGAGATCCAAGGTACAGAGCAGGTTAAGAATACTGTTAAACACTCATATTTAATAACATAAATAAATGCAGGGAGATAATGCACAAAAAAACTTTCTTTACTCAAATGCTTAAATAAACAATATTTGATAATATCTTGGGACCCATTTTGAGTTAATTGCAGATTTCAATTCTCTTTAGTTCTAGTTCTTTTCAGAGGTATTCTCTCTTGAAAGTTGAAGAGAAAGGGACCTTCCCAGCTCTCTGGTGGATGCATGGTACAAGTTAGGTGGGTTGGATAAGGATAAATTTCCGCCGTGATAAACTCAGGATGGGTAAATGAATACATAACTGACCATCCTGCTCATAAAGACTATTTGCAGAGAATCTTCCTCTTGTATTCTTTGCTGCCTGATTTTTCATTTCATTAAAGCTGGTTGAGGACCAAATCACTTATTGTGTAAAGGAACAATTACAATCAAGGTTTGGTCGTAATTTCCTTGATTTTTCCCCAATGAAGCACCTGCTATCCTCAGACTCAGAAGTCACAGAGGGCAAAAATATGCACCTTGACTCCTCCTGGGTATCAGAATTACCCAGACACTTAAAAGCCTGTGTCTGATTGTTCAACCCAAAATTCCAGACTAGGACAAAAGGTCCCTCTGCCCTAAGAGTTAAAAAAAAAAAAAGAAAGAAAGAAAGAAAATGTTTGCCTTCCGTTAATCCTATTTTTCTATTTTTCACCTGCTAAAAATCTTTTTTTCTTCCTCACCTTCATTTCAGTAGAGCCAAATAGTTAAATGGCCCTAATGTCCTGGAAATGAAGGTACCTAGTTGTGATGTTGACATCTTACTTCTAAAACATGCCTGAATGACAGTTGTGCTTCACCATTCTGATGACCTCCATTTACCCCAAATAAACATATCAAGGGATAAATCTCCTCACTGTCATGGTAATGTACACTTACTTTCTAAGATGATTCTAGGACTTCCAATAAAGCTTTATAAATGCAGTTGATCCTTCTCTCAGTTTCTTCTAGAGATATTTGGTTCAAGTGACCTCTGTACTTGGCTGTAAATTCCTAACACATTTACCAGCCCTAGCTGAAGTGGATTAGTCTAGTACCATAAAATACCTCTTTTTTTCATATTTCAATGTCAAAAAAACCCACCAGGAAACATTTTCTATATAGATCCATAGCCTCTACATATTTCTATCTTCACACCACTTACCAAGCTTTGAAGAATAACATTTTTAAAGACCTTAAAGTTCAACTGTTTCATTCTCCTGAATTCATAGACAAGAAAGGTCGCCCTAAACAGCTTGAGTGACTCATGCAAACTCATTCAGCTGCCAGAGCTGAGGAAAACACACTTCTGTGCTTTTTCCACTTCACCACGCCATCTCCTCGCCCTCAACTTAGAACCACTGTGTTTTCTTATATTCATGCACATTTAATACAGAAAGAAACTATTATCAAGGATATTTACTAACATTTTAAAAACCACAGGATATAGCCAATTTTCCTTTCTCGTTCACAGGTCTTATCCCCTTTTTGCAAATGGTACTTTCCTCTATCTTATTTTAGCCCCAGTTTGAAGCCTACCATTACTTACAAATATATACCTAAAAAAGTACGACTTTAAAGTGTTTATATTAGCTGTTTATATTAGTTTTCCAACAACAGAGAATCAATTCCTGTTATATTTTATTAAAACATTCGCATTTACTAACAAATTTCTGTGAAACTGAATATAAAATTTCTATGATACAACTCAAAGACATTTTGAAAGTAATGGATCTGTTAAATCAAACAATCTTCAAGACATAATAATATGTCCAAATATATGAATTTCTGTTCTTACAATTAAATCCCATTTGGCTTTTACTGTAAAGCCCAGGAAGTAACCCACTGTAAATGGGATTAAAATAAGAGGCAAACAGACAAAAATCTAAGAGAATTCACTCAACGAAAAGAAAATATTTAAAAAGTCATTCAAGCTAAGATCCTAGCAAAGTGGCAACCAAGTGATTTAAGCAAGGACATTAAAGAATATTCGGATATAGTAGTATTAGTAAAAGATCTGTGCTGGTTTTGGTGGTAGTAACCAAAGATACAATGAATAAAAGGTTCAGCTTCTTGACTCATTTTGTGTATGTAGAGAACTCAGATGGAAACAATATAGTTGTCACCCAAGTGAGGGTACCACCAACAGGACAATATTTTACGGAAAATATTGCTACATATCCAAATAATGGTTTAATATAGCCAACAGTAAATGTTATTGGAACTAATACACGAGAAACAAAAATTTATCTTTCCTCTTTGTCTGTGACTACTCTCTGACAGAGATGCTAATCACTGATTATTATTCCCGATCAAACAACTACAGGTAGAAAAAGGAAAAGTAAGATGGATAGGAAAATCCAAAATTAAATGATCAAAGTTAAATGCCTATAAAGACATGAGCTAGAAAGAACCAAAGAAAAATTAAAAGGAAAGGTAGCACAAAACAGCTTGAGTGACTCATGCAAAATCATTCAGCTCCCAGAGCTAAGGAAAACACATTTCTGTGCTTTTTCCACTTCACCATGCCATCTCCTCGCCCTCAACTTAGAACCACTGTGTTTTCTTGTGTTCGTGCACATTTAATACAGAAATGATAAGAGTGGTGGCTTCCAGACATTAAAACACTATCTTGATAGTTAAATTAGAAAATCTTAGATATAAAATATTTTCCATGGCTCTTAAAGTATAGAAGGATCTCTACTTGGCACAATTCAAACCACAACTGGACTTCTCTAGATGTTACATGCAATCAGTCCCCAAATCCTGTCATTCTCGCACCCTAAGATATTTTGACTCCTCCCCAGTGCTCCTCCCAGAGCCACTGCAGCTCCCATATCCTACTCTGTCTCATGTGGAAAACCACAATCGTCACCTAGCTGACCCTCCGTGTGGCAGCCAGAGGGCCCTTTCTGAATCTGGTCCTGTCCATCCTGGCTTGAAATCCTCTGAAGGCTCTCTCCATCACCTTTAGGATAAGGTGTTCAGGTGCCTGAACATGGCTTACAAGAGCTGTCATGACTTGCCCCCCTGCCTAGCTTTCACCCCAGATTCCACCACGTTCCCACCTTCCCCAGCCCCCAAACACACACACACTCTCTCTCTCGCCTTTCCACATAAGTGAAAACACCTGCAGTTCACAGAACGCAGCATGCTCTTTCCTCCCCCTGAGTTCTTGCACGTGCAGTTCCCTCTGTGTAGAGCGCCCTCTACAGAGAGTGGACTTAGGTCAAATATCTCGTCTTCTGTGAAACTTTCCCAGACTCTCTGTGTTAGAGTGGGGTGCTTCCTCATTCGTACACCCATAGCACCTTATACAAACTCTGCAACGCACTCACGACAATGTATATTCTCTCTTTCCAGCCTATAAGCCCCTGTGGGGAGGGGACCACACCATGTCCATCTCTGCTTCCCAAGTCCTTAGCACAGTCACTAACATAGAATGGTTACTCAATTAATGGTTGATAAATTAATGGATTTAGTTAGACCATTATTCATTCAGTACTGAATACATATACGTTTAAGATCTACTATATGCAGACATTGTGTGGGATGTTGGAGATTACTAATAAAAAGGCATGATCTCTATGATAAAGAAATAGTCTAGTGAATGGTAGGGAAAAGGAAATTGCCTATACCAAGTACCACTAAGAACAGCTGCTTTGACATATATGATTTCATTTAATCCTTACTCTGACTATATGAGGAAGTGTCAATCCCATTTCAGAGATAGACTCTAAAAGCTTAACAAGTTATTTAGGCCCACACAATCGATCCCAAAGCCAGAATCTGAATACAATTCTACCTCATGCCAAAGCTCACAGCCCTTTCTTCTGTGTCTTTGTATCTTTCTAACGTTTAAACATCTTGGGTTCTTTGTTGTTGATTTTTTTTAATCTGACATGAGAACTGGGAGCTTGATAATAAGATGACCTTGTTCAGCTCACTCTGAAGCAATGATTCTCGGATCATTCTATCCAGGATTTAGAAGCAGTCCATTGCCAGATTTTGTGCTGTGCTGTCAAATCTATGAATGTTTCCATTTTCTTGTTTCATTCAGAGAACTCAACAACAGGCATACTAAATCCACTATGGGCTCATCCAGACTTCAATAAAGAACTATCATTCCAAAACCTCTGAGTCCTGAGGCTGGACCACTGTATTTAAATGATATAGTGGATTGCCAGAATCAAATAAAGTTTAATATTTTATAACTGATTAAAATATTGATGATGACAATACTAACAATAACAAAAATGATTTCAGTGCCATCCCCACAAAACTCAATGGCACCCAAAGAATAAAGCAAAGGAAAAATTACATTTGATTCTCAGGTTCATTATGCCCAATAATATACTGGATCTTATAAGACAGAGATTTCCAACTTTAAATCTCCTGAGGAATGTATTTCCTACTATTCTTCTCTCAATTACCCCAGTGCTACCTACAGCCCTCACTTTCCTTTGTTCTTTCCTTTACTCCTGTATTTATGCCTGTGAGCATCTCAAGCTTAGTATCACCAGCACTGGATTACATGTAGAACTTTTACTTATATTTTTTGCTTACAAACATTTATATAGTTCTTGCTTGGTATCACACTGTTATAAGCATTTTACAAGTATTAATTCATTTAATCCCTGCAACATTGCTACGAGGTAAGTACTATTATTATCCCCATATTATTAATGAAGAAATTGAAGGGGAGAAATTAAGTCACTTGCCAAGGGTCACAAAATTGATGTGGGCAGAGCAAGGGTTCAAACCCAGGCCATCTGGCAGCTAGAGTCTTGGCTCTAACCACCAGGCTAGTCTATCGCTCGGATAAATATGCTAATCCATATAGCAATCCTGGAAAGGAATATTAATATGGATTATTGGAAAACTGCAAATAATATCTGAATAATCTTTGGCTTTGAATCATAGAGCTTTATATTCCAGGTGCTACTGCAAGACTAATAAACACCTCTAGTGGGTACACAGGAGGTAGATGAGGAAGGCTCTTCAGGGACCAGGGGTATTAGGATTAGGAGAGGGGAATTCTCTGATCTCCTGATAAACCCATTAATCTCAAGGTCCTGGTACCATTGCTCAATTAAGAACAGTCAAGCAGTGCTAAACATCTGCCTCCAGAAAGATCACAAACACTTCTGAGAAACACCATCCTCAGGAAGATGTCCACTCATGCTTAGAATGTAGTTATGACATTAATTCAATGGAAGCAGGAGGTGCTTTGGAGAACTGCTCCACCTTAAATTAAACAAGATTCCAAATGAAGAAGATCAGCCACGAATAGAGTGACCATCTATCTATCTCTGTTTGCCTGGGACAATTCCTGATTTCAACAGCAGTCCAGGAGTAAATATCTATAGCACACTCTTTCACTCTGCAAAGCATACTGGTTTGAGTGATAAAACACATTGCAACCCTCACCAAGAATAACCAAGGGTTGGTTGTATCTCAACACATCCACACAAAAATTATCTCTGCAGATGAAGATGTACAGCATACTTAAAAATCCCTAAACTTACCATATCTGTTTCATCTAAAATTCAATTCAACTGCTAAGTCACCTTACATATCCTGACCAGGGAAAATAATAATAAAAAATACTTCTTAACTATGTAACAACCTGTACAAAGCCCCAAAAAGAGATGAAAGATGTGGCACCTGCTCTACAGGTGTGCAACATCCTCTGGCTGAAAAGAGGCTGAAGTCCCATTGCTGCTCGCCCCACACAGCCGGTACTGTCTAAACCCTGCAGGCACACTACTCAGTCCTCACAGCAACTCTGAGAGATAGCAATCAGTACTCTCTTTTTAGAAAAAGAGAAACACTGAGGTTCAGAGGTCACTGTTGAACTGATAAAGTAAGTTAATAATTTGGACACAGTTGAAATAACATGAAATTTTTAGCTCCCATCCCTACTGCACTTTTGAGATGATAGAATACTTTAATATACACGTGACAAGAGCCTTCAAGATTCATACGAATCTTTACTTTCATTTATTATACAATGAAATTCCATTCCCTCTCTAGTACCAATTCCATATATAGATCACCTGATGAAACACCAGGCAAAGATATGGCCTGACGGCACCACCACTGTCTGTACAGGAGCGTTCGTGTATTTGAATATTTAGTTGCTTTCTTCTTTTCTGTTTTTATCCAGTAGACTGGAAGACAGAAAAATGAAAATTCTGATCCTGGTACTAATACAATTTATAAAACCTGTGTTATCATTAAGCAAGCCAAAAGCAAGACATCAAAAGCTCACAAGACATGAACTGGTCAATTATGAGTTTATTTGTGAAGGAAACAGCAGATATTCAATGACATACATAAAACGATGGAAGTTAGGTCAAACACTGTGTCTACAATTTGAGGTGCAGGGGTAAAGAAAATGGAGATATTTGTAAATTTGTGGATTACGAATCAATATCAGGAAAGCATTTAAGCGATTCAGAAATTGCTAGAGCTGTTGATATGGAAAAAGTTTTCTGCAGATTTCTTATCAAGGAAAGAAAAAGGCTAGTTTTAACCTTTCTTTGAGCAAATTTTGTACAAAGTTGGTAAATCCTCAGTATTTACTGAGGCAGTATTTAAAAGGCAGTATCATAATTGCCTGCTGAATCCCCCGACAAATTACAACCAAAAAGCCTGCCCCACTGTTAAAATACATTTCCTCTATCTTCTAAAGCCATGCTAAGTAAGTTGAAAGACCCAAAGCCTTAGGTAGAAAATTATTTTTTAAATACATTCACATACATGTGCTCAATATTAATACAATTTTTAGTATATTTGACAAACACATATACATTGTAAAATTTAAAATTTTTTTAATTTAAATTTAAAAAGAAAAACATGTACCATACTTGATGCCATAGTTAGGGATTTTATAACATTTTCACTTCTATGGGACTGTTCTCCACAACTTCCTCTTAACCTGCCAGTCTGTGTTACTCAGCTTTTTTACATGATTTCCATCTATGTTTTCAGAAGACATTCTGTAATAAAACAGGATAAAATGAAAACTGTTTGCTTTCACAGCAATACTGTGGTAGGGGAGGTCCCATTGCCCTAGTTTTGACCGTAACTCCCTGTGGGTGGAGATTCGCTTATCTCTCAGCCTTCAGCATCTTGCCTGTTCCAGCTAGGTGGCAGATATTAATTGCTTCTTGAATAAATTTTAAAAATAGTCTAAAAAGTTAAGAATCTTTACAAAAGTAAGAAAAATAAAACGTCTTTTCTAACCTAACTTTCACCATTTAATTTGACTCACTCTTCCCGCAACTGGTTTTTAAACAGCTGAAATCCACTTATAATTCTCGCTGAAAGTTGGCTTTCCATTCACTCTATAGAGAAAGCTACAAGGTCAGGAATCAACGTAGTCAGCTTTTTTTCTTTAGGTCTTCAGAACATACAACCTTCGCTTTTCTAGAACAACTTTAAGTTCCTTCTTCTAAAGCAATTTTTCTTTTCCTTTGAGGCAAAAAAGGCTCCTTTCTTTGGTTCCTCTGAGCTAGACAGTTCTGAGCGTCTCTCTGGAGCCTGTCCATCCCTTTGAGCGTTTCCACATCTTTATACCCTAGAGGCCCAAAATGACATCACCTTCTTAGGCAGATCCCAGCTGAGCTCTTCCGGCAGGAACTGTGAAGATTAACTACAAATTGTAAAGGGCCAGGATTTTTGGAAATCATAAGGTAGACCGTAGGACTAATCAGGAGGGCTGTCCATGGTGTATTTAAAAGGAAAAAGTATATTGCAGAGTAATGTGCCCTTTTGTGGAAAAAATATGTTTATAATAATCTATATACATCCAAAAAATGGAAGGATATATTCCAAATGACGGAATTAAGGGCAATACTTGCCCTTTTCACTTTCTATACTTATACAATGTTTGAAATTTTAATAATAAACACAATTTTTGTAATTAAAACAATAAAGAAGAATGGTTAGGTTTTTCCAGTATGCGATGTCTTCTTTACAAAGGCCCTGCCCTAGAGATCAGAGATACAGGGATAAATTAAATGTGGGCTCATTTAATTAATTTGCTTGAGCCCCAGGAAGAGGTCAAGATCTCAAGGAAAGAGACACATACACAATTAGCAACACAATCATCATTTTGGTCTGGAACCCAAAGAGTAAATAAATATTAGCTATTTAAGACCTAGAAAGAAAATAATTCATTCACTGGTGCCACTGAACCCTATAAAGGAATTTAGAGTGAAAAGAAAGATGAAAAGTCAGCTGGTTTTTGGTGCAAAGCATATGCTTTCTAGACAAGTTTTCAAATCCTTGCTGTATCTCTTACCCACCCTTAGACATCAACCAAATCACCTAATCACTTACAGAAGTGGTTCTCAAAATCTAATATATATGAGTATTATTAAAAAATTCAGCTTCCTGGAGAATATCCCCAGAGTTTCTGATTCATCAGGTTTTGGACCTAATGAGTCAACAAACAGACACCACAGGTGATTCTGGTGCAGATGGTCCACGGGTCACACTCTGACAGACATCAACAGGTAGCCTCACCAGTTTCCCCATCTGAAAACACACATGTTGATGTCTACCTTCTCTGGGTTTTGGTGACACATGAATCAGACCTAATAAAAGGGGTTCTTTCCTCTTTTTTTCTTTAACCTAGAAGTCAGTAAAGATGCCTTCAAGATGCTCATGGTTTCAGCTGGAAGCCAGCCCTCTCTGCCATGGGAGCTCTTGCAACTGCCCAATGACTAGTCAGATCTTCCACAGCACGGAAGGGCTGGAGGGTATTAGTTTCCTAGAGCTGCCATAACAAATTACTATAAACTTGGTGGCTTCAAACAATAGAAATCTATTCTCTCGCAGTTCTGGAGGCTGGAAGTTCGAAATCAAGGTGTTGGCAGGGCCACGCTCCTCTGAAGGCTCTACAGGAGAATTCTTACCTCTTCCAGCTTCTGGTGGGTCCAGGCGTTGCTTGGCATCACTCCAATGTCAGCCTACATCTTTACGTGGTCTTCTCCTCCGGTTCTTCTCTTCTGTCTCTTAAAAGGACACTTGTCACTGGATTTAGGGCCCAATCAGGTAATCTGGTGATCTCATCTCGAGATCCTTAATTTAACTGTATCTGCAGGACTTCCCTGGTGGCGCAGTGGTTAAAAATCCGCCTGCCAATCAGGGGACACAGGTTCGAGCCCTGGTCCGGGAAGATCCCACATGCCGCTGAAAAACTAAGCCCGTGTGCCACAACTACAGAGCCTGTGCTCTAGAACGCGCAAGCCACAACTACTGAGCCCACGTGCCACAACTACTGAAACCCACACGCCTAGAGCCCGTGCTCCGTAACAAGAGAAGCCACCGCAATGAGAAGCCCGTGCACCGCAAGGAAGAGTAGCCCCCACTCACCACAACTAGAGAAAACCCGCACGCAGCAACAAAGACCCAACGCAGCCATAAATTAATTAATTAATTAATTAACAATTTAAAAAATAAATAAATAAAAATAAAAATAATTGTATCTGCAAGGACTCTTTATCCAAATATGATCACATCCATAGGTTCCAGAGGTTAGGCCATGGACATATCTTTTGGGGACATCATTCAACCCACTACAGGGGTTTTGGGGTTTTTTCTCTCTCTCTAGTTCTGTAACCTGATGTCTGCTGAGGTCATTTAGCTTCTAGACCATCTTTCATGCTGCACAAACTGTAGGGCCCCAGACATAGCATACAGCCTCTATCTCCACATTAAAAAAAAAAAAAATGTTTTTCCTGTAAAAACATATTTTAGAGTAAAATATTCATAACATAAAATTCACCACATTAGCCACTTTTAAGTGTACAGCTCAGTGGCATTAAGTGCATTCACACTGTTGTGCAAACATCACCACCATCCCTCTCCAGAATTTTTCCATCATCCCAAACTTAACTCCTTAAACATCTGTACTTCTTAAACATTAACCCCACACTTCACCCTCCTCCCACCTCCTGGTAACCTATAATCTATTTTCTGTCTCCATGAATTTGACTACTTTAGGTACCTCATATAAATGCAATCGTACAATATTTGTCCTTTTCTGTCTGGCCTCTTTCACTCGGCATAATGTCTTCAAGATTCATCATGTATAAGAATTGTATAAGAATGTATAAGAATTGTATTGTTGTAACATGGATCAGAATTTCATTCCTTTATAAGCTGAATAATATTCCACTGTATGGCTATAGCACATTTTGTTTATCCATTCATCTGCTGATGGACAGTTTGGGATGTTTCCCCCTTTTGGCTATTGTGAATAATGCTGCTCTAATTTGTCTCTAGATTTTGACATGGAAAAATTCACCCATAGAAGGCTGTTCTGTGTGTAGCAGATTGTACTGGAGAGATGAAGACATTTATACTGCAAAGAATATAAATAAACTAAATTTGACTATCAAACCAACCTGTTCTTTCAAAGTCCTTTTCTACTTCTCCATAAGTTTTCCAGCCTTTCCCTCTCTTTACTCTCTCCTCCTATTCCTTTTCTCTCCTTCCCTTCTAACCTCAAATTCCTGTTCATTATGCATTCAGGGTGATTCAGCTACCTTTTCTCACCTTGTCATCTACCAACCTTTCCTCTCAGAGTCTCAATTTGCAGCATCAATTGGCTTACAGGGCATTTTTCTAGACAAAGTCCATTGCCTCCCAAATGGAATTTCTGGGGCCCACTGTTAGGTTCATATATTTCCTTCCTGCTATGTTATATTTGAAATGGCATTGGGACACAAATGTAGAAAAGCCACTAGTTGAAAATGGGAGACAGGAGGATGAGAAAGAGAACAGGGTTCAAGATGAGAGTTCAGCAGAGGAATGAGATCAAAAGTTGTCTTCAGGGGAGAGAGGAAAGAGAAGACCCGAGGGCACTGACCCTTTAGAACACAGGTGGAGGGAACACAGCCAGAAATCAAGAAAATTTTCAAGAAATACACAAAAGGTTATAAATGTATTGTTTGATAGAATCGGAAGCCACATGAATTAAACTAGATGACAAATGTGAGGATTTGTCATGCAAAAGGTTTCAAGATATAGAAAGTATATGTGTGTCCGCTTAGAACAGAAATACAGGCATCCCTCATCTGAATCAATTCTTTTCTGAAAACATGTTACATAGCACTTTTCAGGTGGTGCAAGCCTATCACTCTATTATTTTAATCGGGAAAATTAATATGTTCCCAACCCACCCAAACACCCATCCAGTTTCCCCAAATATCAATAAAACACTTGTAAACATCTATATAGCAATCCAAATCCACCCAGGATTTTTGAATGATATAAATTAGATCATTTGAAACACCAATTACCCAATTCTTTAACACATAATGAAGTGTTTGGAGGGTATGTTTGTATGCAGTACATAAGGAATCCCTTCTTACAATATCAAATAGGAATTATATTTTCCTTTTACATGTGCAAAGATATATACCGTAATGTAAGTAGACAATGACATAACATGTGAGAGATACTAAAGATCCTATCTAAATCTGCTCCCAGATCCTGGCAGAAAGGAACTGAGACTCAGGAAGGGGCTAATACTCAGGCAAAAGGATGAGGAAGATGGTTAGAGACAATGCAAACACTTTTAAACAACCTGAGCAAAGGACTTAAGACAGCAGCCCACTCACTCTCCATCCTCCTGCCCCATCTCAACAACAACAAACGGTTTTTTATTATACACACAGGCATATTGATTGTGGTGAGATGTTGATTTTGATGGTAAGTTTAGGGTAAAAGTGTCTACAAAGCCTCACGGCAAATATTTGAATAATGAGAGTTTACATACACTTGTATACTTTAAAAGGAAAACAAGACTCTAGGGAATGAGGTGATATTCGTAACTATTCTCATCTTATATCAATTCTGAATTAAATCCAAATTTTAGTTTCTGTCTCTAAAGGATTAATGTTACAGAGTTGACAGAGTGAGAACACAGCTGGAAGTTATATTAGAAACACAACTAACCCTATTATTATAACCTTAAGAGATTACATAAAATTAAAAAAAAAAATTAAAAGTTCCCTCAAATTAGCTAAATATACTGAAATATGAAGTTGTAGTATGCAGTATGTACTTTAGATCCCCAAATTCAATAAAATTATGTACTGTAGATTCCCAGATTCAACCATATTAAAAATAATCTCTGTTACAAATGAATGGATAAAGAAAATTTGATACACACACACACACACACACACACACACACACACACACACACAGAAAACTGGAATATTATTCAACCATAAAAAAGAAGGAAATCTTGGCATTTGCAACAACATGAATGGACCGTGAGGGCATTATGCTAAGCGAAATAAGTTAGACAGAGAAAGGCAAATACTGTATGATCTCACCTCTTATATGTAAAATCTATTAAGCTGAACTCATAGAAACAGAGAGTACAATGGTGGCTGCCGAGGGCTAGGGGGGTGGGGGAAAGGGGGGAGATGTTGATGAAAGGGTACAGACTTCCAAGCATATGTTGAATAAGTTCTGGGATGTAATATACAGCATGGTAACTACAGTTAGCAATACTGTATTGTATACGTGAAAGTTGCTAAGAGAGCAGATCTTAAACATTCTCACTACAAAAAAAAAAAGGTAATTATATGAGTTGATGTGCGATGTATATGTTAACTAACCTTATTGGCAATAATCATTTTGCAGTATATATGTGCATCAAATCATCACACTGTACACCTTAAACTTATACAATGTTATATGTCATTTATATCTCAACAAAGCTGGGGAGGGGAACAGGCTGTATTATGATATCATGTTATTTGATGTTGGCAGTTCAAAGTCATTCACTTCAAAATAGGAAGGAAAGGATGGAGAGAGGGAGGGATGGAGGGAAGGAGGAAGAGAGGGAGGGAGGAAGGGGTTGGCTGCATTCAAACAGGTGCTTCCTCTACCAAAAAAAAAATCCTGTTAAATAGACATACTGCCACCAAAAGGAAAGGAGCCAAGAAGTAGGGAGGTGTCCTAGGGTGCAGAATGAGAAAGAAAAGTTCTTATGGAAGATTTTTCTTGAAAGCTAAGATTTTAAATATTACCACAGGAAAAAGGAAGTATCTGATTGGCTTTCCAAAATGTATCTCTCTCCACCAGGGAGTAATGAAAGACAAAATAATCTCTCTAAAATCTGTCTAAATCTCTACACATCCTCACAAAAATGTGAATACTTTGCTCTAGATTTTTCTTTTTTATGCAACTCAGTCCTCCAGGTTTGTTTTTAGCAGACACTAAGCAAAATCAATTACCATTGCCAAGAAATAGTCCAACTGAAAAATTATTTTTGAAGCCTGTCACATCTTTTACACTACTTGGCCCATAAAGTTATAAATCCTCTCCCAAAGCAGCCCAATCTTCTCCAGGGATGTGAAGACAATTTCACTCTTCTGTTTTTAAACATCTTGAAAAATCCTTACATTTGCTTGAAAAGGCAGACTGATGTTCCCTACACACACACACACACACACACACACACACACACACACACAGAGAGGAAATAAACACAGTGAGTTTGGAGAAACTGCAGGGGCAGCTTCTGTGGTAAATATTTCAATCAAGTCTATATTTGTAAACCTTTTCTGAAGTATCTGCCTTAAAGTCATGTAATCTAAAAACCAGGGTAAAGAAATTGACATCAGTAAGCCACATCATCTCTGATTCCACAGGACTGTCCCCAGGCCAGAGCAAAAATGTAGCTGCCTAACGATTTTTTAAAATAACCACTGCAAATGTCCTTGATAATGTATTTCTGCGCTTCAACCTATTAGTATCAAAAAGTTCATCCTGATAGCTAACCCAATTTTCTTCAATTGCAAAGTAATATCATTCTCAGGCAAGGAGGAAAGAAATGAGCAAAGATTCTGAGTCAGAGGAAATGGCTTCACATCCTATATTTGCTGTGTGGCTTCATGCTAGTTGTGGGTCTCTGTTTCCTAACTGTGAAAAGAAATTACTGCACTAGATCATATTTACAGATATGGTACTGCTCTAAGAGACAGTAACTAATGGGTTAGCACAAGCCAAACAAAACAGTCATTCATATATGTATTATGACATATATAATTCATATTTTAGATAGCTTTCTTCTACTCAGATTGACTAATCCTAATCTTTTTTTTTTAACATTTCCTAAACTCTATTCATTGTGTTTGTTCTTATAGACAACAATATTTTTGACATATTAACTGATGCAGTTTTTCCCTCTATACAGTTGATCCTTCAACAACAGGGGTTTGAACTGTATGGGTCCACTTACATGCAGACTTTTTTTCAGTAGTAAATACTACAGTACTACACAATCCCCTGTTCATTGAATCCAAGGATGCAGAATCCAAGGAACACACAGGAACCACGGATAAGGAAACTGACTATAAGTCATCCGTGGATTTTCAACTGCACAGAGGGCCAGCGCCTCTATGCTCTCCCCACCCCGTTGTTTTCAAGGTTCAGCTGTATTTCCTATTAGCCCAGGACACTCCCCCACTCCCATGTTATTGCAATCTAGGAGACAGGTAGGCATTTGGGAGTTTCTACTTCAGTGGAGAGCCAAAGAGGCAAATTCTTGACTTTTGCATATAAAATGCCAAGGACCTAGCATGGACAAGAGACTTACTTGAAAAAAAAATATGCTGTTTTCCAAGCCAAGCAGGAGACTCCTACAGTTTGCACGGGGTGTTCAGGAACCCTAGATAAGCCCAGGGAGCACTGGACGGGTGAGGAAATGGGAGACCTAGACCCTGTATTCCTTACAATCAAAACAAAGAAGGTTTGCAGCAAACTCTAGGGACCAACACGTAACGGTCCACAAAGAGGACCAGAATGGATCCTCCTGTCTTGGCATCTGTAAGGTTGCCAGAAATTAGCTGGAACATGTGAGAAAGCAGAAGCCATAGACTGACTGGGGAAACTCTGAATTGACAGCTATTACCCTGAATTGTCAAAAGACTTGAAATGGAAAAAAATTAAGTTACATCTATTGGAGACCCTAAGGTTAGGGTCTTAATGCCATACCGCTTACACTCTTCTCTGATAGATTCAATTCTCTGAATCTTGCATAAGTAGTAAGGTGCAAACTAGACACGATGACCAAGGGGCTGGCTCTAAGACGAGTCCAAGAATCACTTCATTGTTTGCAATGTTATGTGTTGATTCCAAATCAGCACTGAAAGCCTGATTTCAATCATCTGAGATGATTTAGCAATAGCACACAAAATTAGCGCCACAGTAGCTGATCTCATTCATCAAAGTGGCTTATGAAGTAAAATTTTACTGCTGCTGGAAGAGATTACAATTAATGCTCAGTACATGTGGTGACTTCCTAGCATAGACAAGTGAATAACATTTAAAGTTAATAAGTATTAGCAGCAACAACAATTTTATTTTCAAACACAGTTATACCTACCTTAGAGAGAAAATGCAATATATCCAGATTTCCCTCGAGGGAAACCGACAACAGTTCATTATCCATGTATGGAATATATCAGATATGGCAGACTTCTGTTATGGGCCACTCACAGACTTCAATCCCTAGCAGAATGCACCTCAATAATGAGCGCCAGAGGCTTCAAATTTCAATTCAATTTCTTCTGGTAAAAGTTTAAAACTAGCTTGTATAATCCTCTTCCCATCTGTCAATTTCCTAGAACTAGATGAAGAACACGGTTGGTTTTTTTCCCCTTTGATTAATACCACTATAGATGGAATGCATAACAACTCAACTTGCTTTGTATTGTGATAGGATTAAGCATTTCTGATCAATCACAAGGACATCTCCTATCGCGCCCACCCTCACCCCCCCGTAAAACTATTAGGAAATCAACTGCATCAGTTAGAAGTAAATCAGCACACCTTCTTGATTGCTTTAACACAGTGGTCATAATTACAAAAAAAAAAAATCCTTTTTCATGCAGAAGATCTACACTCTGCAATTGCTACAAGGATTTCTATTACAAAACTGATTTTGAGATCATAAGTTTATTTTAGCATAGTTATTGGAACAAAGTGATCACTCTTGTCAACCCTCCTCCCTACGCAGTACCCCTCAAAGGTTTTCTAATGTCATAGAGCTGCAGTTCAAAAATTTGCAAGATTGAATTCATATCGCTGCAATCACAATGGTGGAGGCTGAAAAAAAAATTCCTGCCACTCGGAATAATTACTGTTTTTTCACTGACCCTGCATGTAAGGGTGATGTAATTTCCCCAAAGGAATAGTTAAAGTACTGTGCTAAAGCTCAGACTAGCTTTTTAAAACAGCTTTATTATCTCCCTACATTCATTTTAGTTTGAACAAATTAAGGTTCTCAAGGGGCCCTTTTTCACTTTGTTTATCCTGAAGGCCATAGCTCTCAATATAAAAGGCTTATCGGAAGGAGATAATGACATTTCCAGAATCTAGGCAAACCCCTCTACTCCACCTCCCCTAAGAAAAATGAAAACTTTCTAAGGGGCTAGTTGGTACAGCTAAGCCAATTTATTTTTAACCTAGGTTCTCAGAGAAGTCAAATATAAGCATGATAATATTAACCAACTTGACAAGTACCCCCGGGAAAATTTACACTCATAATTTTTTTTAAAGAGCATCTAATACCTTCCAAAGAACTATTAATTTGCATGTAAAGATGTTCGTACTTAAAATAAAAGCTGTTGTGACTGGATGTAGCTGAAAAGACACCACAGTCCCGCCACCAGGATGCTCACAAATTTAAATGATTATCTAATTACACAAGCAACATCTATTAGCAGCCTTGTCAATTATTTAAAACTCTGACAGCTTTGCTGTTCCAAAAAGAGCTATCCTATTCCCAAAGGGCCAGTCAACAGACTGGTATCGTCAAAGTGGTTTAACAAAAACTTTCATTAGTCAAAATAATTCAACAAACGTGGTAGATGCAGACATCGTACTATGGCTGAGCTTAACAGCTGAGCACCTTAAGGAGATCAAAGAAATGTGAAATACGATCTCTGCCCTTAAGGATCTTACAGTCTGCTAAGGAAACCAAAAACATCCAAGAAACAATCAGCAAAGAAAAATGGAATTTTTAGCACTAATATTTGTCATATAGATTTTCACTATCCAATACAGTAGCCACTAGCTACATATGGCTATTAGCACTTGAAATGTGCCTAATTCAAATTGAGATGTGCTGTAAATGTAAGATACACACTGGGTTTTGAAGACAGTACCCAAAAAAACCCAGGATATAAAATATCTCTTTAATAATTTTTGTATTGATCACATGTTAAAATGACAATATCTTAGATATAATGGGTTAAATAAAGCATATTAAGATTAATTCCAACTGTTATTTTTTCTACTTTTGTAAATGTGGCTACTAGAAAAATAAAAATTATATAAGTGACTTGCATTTGTCATTTGTATTCTTTTTCTCCTGGGCAGGGCTAGTATAGGGGATAAGCGGCATACTTGCACTTGTTCGAAAAATACACAGAGGGGCTGGCCTTTAAAGGATCCAGAGGACTTTGAAGGTGGAGTTAGGAGGGAGACATGTGCCAGGCGGAAGCTGGAATATTAAATTCTAGGGGTAGAAGAGAGATTGTCCTGGAAGTGCATTTGGGGGATTTAGACATCTGGGTTGAGATCGAGTTCTGAAGTCAGACAGGGACACACATACACTTTTCCTAACTTCTCATCTCACTTCTGCTGTGCTTTATAAGCAAACTCGGTGTAAGAGATACCACAGGGAAGTTCAAGGTAAGTTTATAAAATCTTCAGTGGGAAAGCAAGAAGCTGAGATTCCATTTGCCATTCCCGAAGGTAACCTTGGGCAAATGATTTATCTTCTCTGCCTCGGATTATCCTTATTGTCTCTTATTACGTAATTTCTAGTTTTTTTTTAATGTCTGTGTTATCTATTGACTTTAAGAATTTCTTACCAATAAGTGCTTGAAGAATATCACATACCAAAGAGACTGATATTACTCTAGGATCGTGATCAGCCAACCTCCAGACTAACTTCTCAACCACTGATTGAAGCTCCCATTCTCCACAACAGCTAATTCAAACAATAAACTCTTTGGACGTCTTCCCGCACCCAGCCTGTGCTCTCATAGATGGCTTAATCCCAGTCCTATAGAGACAACCTACAAATTTACACTTAGCAAGCCTTTTCTTGCTTCCTTTCCTTGTTACACTGGTGAAGGTAGAAGGATCTCTGAATAATGATGCTTCTGGGACCTAATCTCCTTTCTCTTTTCACCCTAGACCAAGTGGTCCTCCAAACTTTATTCTCAGATACCCGCTAAAATGATTTTGAAAAACCTCTCTCATATTTTTAAGTTGACATCCAAAAGTTACCATCTAATTTGGTATAGGATATCACTGGCAAAGGATATGACTGCCTCTATTTTGTAAATTTTGTAACAACGTTTAAAAATATAACTGTTACTTCATTCTTTAAATATGTCCAACATTTAAAACGTGTGAAATCACTCCTGATTTTATTCCCACCTTCATCCAGTTAAAAAATACATGAATAAGCTCTTCCTTAACATCAGAAAATGTTATATCATTCCTTCTACTCTTGGAACTCATTATTCTGTTCTATTCCTCCAACAAAATTTCAGCCCAATGTAATATATTTTATGCTTGAAAGTCTTTTATTGTACGCCTTATCATACCTCTCTGCAAAAAAAATACGTCAGTAAATTTAATTTTTTTAATCTCCTGGGTCCATAAGTTTCTAAGTGATAACATTTTTCTTCTGGATTGAGTTCTCATTAAATTACCATTACATTCAATTGATAAACACAATGTAACATATTTTATATTTTGACAGATATTTATTAATTATAACAAACAGTATTTAGATGGAACTATTAATTAATTAAAATGAGGTTTTTTTAATTATTCCATGGGTCCATGGATAATATAACTTATTGCCAAAATTAGACAATGTTCTGCATCAAGTTTATTTCTGTATTTCATTTTTATGTAAGTACCTAGAACATTCTTTACATAAATAGGTAGATAGAAATGGAAGGATTTATTATAGCAATGTCACTCAATTCTTTAAACTTCTGAGTTACATGCCAAAAGTCAAATAGTTATCTAGCATCCAAAATTATTTTTAATGATCTATCAGCTGGCAGATTCTATTAGGCATTTCTTTCATTTCATGAAAAGCAAAAAAAAAAAAATCACTTGAGTTGCAAAAGGATTTATAACCTTTATTACCCATTTGGGTCGTTCACTTTCTCCATATAAATGCTACTGCTTTTGTGTGGGGCTCACGGAGGCACCATGGCGAGTAAGAATAAATTGCAGGTCTGCCCTTCTTTTGTCAATGGGAGAAGAACTCTGTGAAAGGAGGTGGATGGAAGAAGAATCTACTTGACCACAGAAGGATTCTCAGGAATATTGATTTTAGGAAGACAACATATGGAACTTGAGGACCTAACAACTGGATTCCCTTAAAATTACATTATTTGTGTGCCCACAGAAACCTTGGAGTCTTTATGTACCTACACAAGTACAGGTACCTTGGCTTGAAGACCACAGTTGTAGGCCTTTCATTGATTCCCATGACTTCAACTACAATGTGTCTAAATGCTGATAACTGTCAAACATACTCAGTTTGACTCAGTGGGTCAGCCCACTCTCCTGAGATTCAGAACCACCTACCTACCAACCTACTTGCCATTCTAACTCACCAGCATTTCCTGAATCTATCCACTTGTCTTTATCTCCCCCTGCCCTTGCCCAAGAGAGACACCGTGCTTTCTTGACTGGATGCCACATTTACATCCTCCCTCACTCATCTCCCTGCATCCGGTCTTATTTCCTTCCCACCCATTCTCCACACTATAGCTAGAATAGTTTAAAGGATAAAAATAAAAGTGGATCACATTCTGACCCTCCTTAAAATCTTTAGCGGCCTCCCAGCATTTAGATTAAAGTAAGAACTCCTTTATTATGACTCATAGGGCAATCCAAGTCCATTCTCAATCCATCTCCTGGGCATATCTCTGCCACTTTTCCTCACACTCTAAGCTCCAGCCAGTCTGGACTTCTTTCCATTTTTCAAAGGCTCCAGGACCTAAACCTACATACATGTTCTTTGCTCTGTGCCCTTTGCCTAACTCCTACTTAAATGAAAGGTTTAGTTTAACTGTTACTTCCTCCAGGAAGCCTTTCCTGATCTCTGTGAGGCTGGACCCTCACAGACGAATGCTCCCCCGGTACTCCTAATTCCTCTAAACAGCATATATCACATGTCTCTGGGAGGAACTTGCTTTATCCTTTGTTTCACCTTGAGATTATCAACTTTATACTGCAAGGACCATATCTATCTTATGTACCTAGTACTGACCCTGAAATATTTTCTATATCTAGTACTGAGCCTGACATATTGTAAGTGCTACATAACTGGTTGGTGAATAAAAATGTCTACTTATTAATTCATAACCATAATTTTATTTTAGGTATAGTCACCATTCCCTGACCCAAAATTTGTTTGAAATATGTCATTCTCCATTATCACTTGAAGGCAAGTTCATAGTTCCTTTCTGATGACTCATAAAAGCATAAAATATTCCAAAGTGACTAAATATAGAGATCTAAGTACCAAGAGTTTGTCTATTGTGTTAAAGATGCTGTTAAGGAAAAAGTCAGCTTTCTTGAGAGGACCCTGATTGTAGCTTTCATCACTATTCCATTGAGATAGAATCATGTCAGCCATCGACATGGACCCAGGTAGGAATTTCATTAATTTAAAGGTTTTCCTTCCCTGAATGCTCTAAAGAGACTTAAAATAGAAATTATTAATTTCTGACAAATTTCCATATGCTATATTCATGTCTGCCTTGCCTCTTATATATAAACTCTTTGTGTGATAACATTCATTATTTTTATCTGCATGCTCACAGTTAATTGACTATTAAGTATTTCAAATTTCTTTTGTACAGTAAAAATGAGCAAAAACTAATATATAATTGGCCTTAATAAAACAAATGAGTGCATTGAAAGAAGTATTGTATTTGCTAAGAATACAGTTATTGTATTCTTTAGCAGTGTTTGCCTTATTAAACCACCCATTACAATTGCCTTTATGGATAGCATCTCTCGTATAAAGTAGTGCAATATGATAAGCCAACTGCTGCTGAATGATCGATTTCATTTATGTAGCCAGATTAAGGGATGTCTTTCATACCAACACTCTTTAAGGCAGAAGACAATCACCAAGGGAATTCTCTGATAATCAATAAGCATCAGTCATGAAAATAACCTTCCTCTTAACCACTTCCTTAGTGTGCTTTCACGTACTCACTGGTATGTATGTGGATACCGAGGACCTCATATCCACACGACCTTTCTCAAGTTTAATGTCTTCGTGGTTTCTGTTCTGTATTCTATCCTGGATAGTTTTGTGAAATCTATTTTTGAGTCAGGTTGCCTGAAGAGATTTTTTAAGTATAAGATCTCCCACAAAAGGTAGAGAATACCAAGCTCCCAGCATTTTTTCCTCAGACCTTTCCACTGCCCTATTTCCTCATCCCCAAAAAGAGATCATCATTTTGTCATTTTTCAAGTTCTAAACCTTGCTGTTATATTTTTCATTTCCCCATATTGTGCTGTCAATCCTTACCACTTATCCTGTGTCACCTAGGCATCACAGTAATCATCTTACAATCTGGATCACTTTCATCCTTTCTTTTCACATCAGCACCAACTAGAATCAACACTTGGCAAACGTTCCATCTATTAATTCTGTTCACAAATACCTATTGAAAGCACACTATCTACTATGCACAAGCACTGTGCCAGGTTCTGGGTAAAACAGGGACCAGAGGAGACTTCAGTTTTGACCTCAGGGGGCTTCCAGCCTAGCAGACGAGACACACAACAAACATGTAAATATACATAATTAGAGATCATAAGTGTTATTAGGAAAACTGAAATAGTTCTGTGCTGGAGAATAACAATGGAAACAAGATCTACTTTTATCAGGAGGTGGAGGAAAGCCTCTTGGAATTAACTACATTTAATCTGAGGTCTCAGTAGCAAAGGGGATAGAGGCACAAAATGAGGTAGGAATGATAGACCAAAGAGCCTTATCGCCCACAGTAAGGAGCGCACAGTTCATCCAAGAGGCAAAATCAGATTTAACTTTAAAAAAAGAGATGAATCAGTCAATAAAAGATGGAAATTTACTCAGCCATAAAAAGGAATGAAGTACTGGTTTATGCTATAACACGGATGAACTATAAAAACATTATGCTAAGTGAATGAAGCCAGTCACAAAAGACTGTATGATTCCAACTATATGAAATGTCCAGAATAGGGAAATACACATAAACAGAGAGTAGATTAGTGCTTGCCAGGGACTGAGAGGATGTGGGATGCAGAGTGACTGCTAATGGGGATGGGGTTTCTTTTCAGGGTGATAAAAATGTTATAATATTAGATAATGGTGATGATGCACAACTTTGTGAATATACTAAAAACCACTGAATTATATGCTTTAAAAGGTGGATTTTATGGTATATGAATTATATATTAATAAAGCTATTACTAAAAAAAAAAAATCACTTAAAAAAGAAAGCACTTTCAGCTGAAGAATGAGTAAAAGGTGCTAATACCGGAGAGTATTAGCGGGGAGAGTTAGGGGACTGTGGCAGTGGTCCAAGTCAGGGACTGTGTGATGTGGCTTAGGAAATGGACAATAGAAATGGACAGTAGTAGACGGTTTTGAGATACATAGAAGGTGAAAGCTATAGATTTTGGTGATAAATTGGATGTGAAAGTGAAAGGGACAAATTAAGGATGACTCTCAGTGTTTATCTCAAACAATTGGGTAGATGGTGGTAGTCCTTATGGAGATAAGGAATACTGAAAGAGCGACAGATTTGGAGGAGGATGAAATCCAGGATTCCATTTCAGACATGATAAGCTTGACAAGCCTGTAAGACAATCAACTAGAGACTTCCAAACGGCAGTTGGAGACAATATCAAACTCATGGGTAGAGACTGAGATCTGTAAAAGAGAGAAAGCAGAGAGAGAAAGGAGGGGAGAGAGGCCCATGTTTAGTTGAGAGGAACATCAAAAGTGTGTAGCAGAGGAGTGAAAAAACATCAAGGGGGATAAGAATAAACCAGAAAAAAGTCCAAGGTTAGAGAAATCAAAATGAGATCGTATTTCAAAAAAGGAAGTGGTCAATGGAATCCAGTGCTGAGTGAAGCCTAAGATCAAAAAGAGCGAAGCTGTGGCCACTGAATTAGGCCAAGTGAAGGTCATTCGTGACCTTGACAAGAGCAGTTTCAGCTGACTGTTGGGTTAAAAACAAGAGTGGAGGTAAAGCGTTAGAGATAGTAGGTGTAGACAATTTTTTAAAGAGGGTGATTACCAAGAAAACAGGAATGGAGCAAATGATCAAGAGAAATTTGGGGCCAAGATTTCCGGTTTGATTTTATACACTGATTGGGGACTGAGGAAAAGATCAATGAGGCACAGTGAAGGAATAAGTTAGAGAAGAAAGTCCTGCAGAAGGCAGAAAATTAGGAGTAGGATCCAGTGGAAAGGAAAAGAACTGGAGTTGATAGGAGAAGGAGGGTATTTCCTCTATCATACTAAGAGGGATATATGCATGTGTGTTTATATATTTGGTAATGAAGACAAATAAGTGTCTTCCTGATGGCTTCTATCTTTTCAATGATGTAAGAAGCAAGGTCACCAACTACAAGAGATGCAGGAAGTGTTCTGAGAGATTCGAGGAGGGCAGGTAATAGGAAATAGCCATTTCAGGAAGTGGGAAACTGAGTCTGCTAGAGAAATACAGTAGGATAGCAGCTGAGCACTGACTGGCTATTTGAGATTTGTGATCGAGCGTTTACAATTAAACCAGGCTGGGACTTCCCTGGTGGTGCAGTGGTTAGGAATCTGCCTGCCAACGCAGGGGACACAGGTTCGAGCCCTGGTCCGGGAAGATCCCACATGCCGCGGAGCAACTAAGCCCGTGCTCCACAACTGCTGAGCCTGCGCTCTACAGCCCGTGAGCCACAACTACTGAGCCCGCGAGCCACCACTACTGAGCCCGTGTGCTGCAACTACTGAAGCCCATGCACCTAGAGTCCGTGCTCCGCAACAAGAGAAGCCACCGCAATAAGAAGCCCGCGCACCGCAACGAAGACCCAACACAGCCATAAATAAATAAATAAACAAATAAATTTATTTAAAAAAATTAAACCAGGCTGCCCTCCTGTGTGCTTTTTAATCTAGGAGTATTCAGCTGCTTGGGCACTGGCAAGGAGAGAGTGAATGGCATATTCATAGCGTCAGAGTTTTTCTAGAGATAAATAACAGAGGGAGAAAGGTAAAAGAAGTTGAGGGATTTTTTCCAGAGAGTTATTCGGGTACACAACCATGGAGTCTAAGCTGAGTGAGGAGGAAAATGAAGAGAGTATGGTGGAGGTGATGAGTGGGTAGTGAGAATGTATTCAAACAAGAGGTGACTGCTTGAGAAGGTAGACGAACCAAGCTGGATGAGAGGATGGGTGTTCCAGTCACTAAGGAGAAAATAATGACAGGGTTCAGGGAGGGGAATAAGGCTATGAATTAGGAGCTGAAATGACCAGGGGATTGATAGATGACATCATGGACTTGGGGTGAAGGCAATATATCTATTTTGTGTAACACAAAGGATCAGGGGTTTTGACGTAGGGAAAGGGAAGGATCAGTCTAAAAACAGTAAGACAGAACAAGGAAAAAAACAACGCATGCCTCCCCATACTTTTTTTTTTTTTTTTTTTTACATTTTATTGAAAAATATTTTCTGGTCTTTGGATAGAAACAGAAATTTATTTGCCACAAAGGATGATCCCACCATACCTCTGCTGGAAGCAGGACATGGCCTCCTCTTTCCTGATTCTGTGTTTGGCCCCAAAGCTGTCTGTCCTGCATTCGAGGTACTTGGCCTATGAGTGAAAAAGCAGTTTCTGCTTGATGGGGCTGTAGCCCACCTTCAAACATCAACTGAATGTCTACCCTACAAAGGATGAATGCTTGTTATCTTACAGCTCAACCATAGGACTTTTTAAAAGCCAGATTTCCAGACAGTCCTCTAATATACATTTTTCTATTGGTAACCATAATGACAAAATATTCAGTATCCATCCATACATTCAAATATATATTTTTTTGCCATATTGTACAAACAGTATGAGTTTGGGAAACTACTTCTTTTCCACTTGATAGCCTATCATAAAGATTTTCTAACAACATTAAATATTTTTCTACAACATGATATTAATAAATGCATTGCATTACATTGGATAAATCAGCTGAGATTTATTTAAGCAACATGCTATTCTTATATGTCTAGGTTGTTTCCAAATTTGGGATACTATAAATAATGCTGCAATGAACATCCATAGGCATAAATCTTTGAAGACATCTCTATCATTGCCTATAATCAATCCCCTGAAGTAGTATAATTCGGTCATAGAAAATGGATGTTTTTAGGGTTTTTGAGACATATCATTCAATCATCTTCAAAGAAAGTTTGTATTACAAGCAGCATCTAAGACTTCCCTTGTACCTTGTCAAGCCTGTCTATATTCTTTGTTTCCTTTCTTTCTTTTTTATTTTTTATTTTTTACTGTAATATGTTTTTTTTTAATTTTAATGAAATATAGTTGATTTACAATGTGTTAGTTTCAGGTGTAGAGTAAAGTGATTCAGATATACATATATATGTATATATTTGTTTTTTTACATACTCTTCCACTGTAGGTTATAACAAGATACTGAGTATAGTTCCCTGTGCTATACAGTAGGTCCTTATTGGTTATCTATTTTATACATAGTGGTATGTATATTTTAATCCCAAACTCTTAATTTATCCCTCTCCCTCCCTCCCCCTTTGGTAACCATAAGTTTGTTTTCTATGTCTGTGAGTCTAATTCTGTTTTGTAAAAAAGTTCATTTGTATCCTTTTTTTAGATTCCACATATAAGCGATATCATAAGTTTTTGCACAGCAAAGGAAACCATAAATAAAACAAAAAGACAACCTACAGAATAGGAAAAAATTTTTGCAAACGATGTGACTGACAAAGGATTAATCTCCAAAATATACAAACAGCTCACGTAGCTCAATATCTAAAAAACAAAAAACCCAATCCAAAAATGGGCAGAAGATATAAAGACATTTCTCCAAAGAAGACACACAGATGGCCAAAAGGCACACGAAAAGATGTTCAACATCGCTAATTATTAGAGAAATGCAAATCAAAACTACAATGAGGTATCACCTCACACCAGTCAGAACGGCCATCATCAAAAAGTCTACAAATAATAAATTCTAGAGAGGGTCTAGAGAAAAAAGGAACCCTCCTACACGGTTGGTGGGAATGTAAATTGGTATAGCCACTATGGAGAACAGTATGAAGGACCTTTAAAAACTAAAAATAGAGTTACCATATGATCCAGCAATCCCATTCCTGGGCATATATCCAGAGAAAAACATAATTCAAAAAGATACATGCACCCCAATGTTCACAGCAGCACAATTCACAATAGCCAGGACATGGAAGCAACCTAAATGTCCATCAGCAGAGGAGTGAATAAAGAAGAAGTGGTACATATATACAATGGAATATTACTCAGCCATAAAAAAATGAAATAATGCCATTTGCAGCAACATGGATGGACCTAGAAATTATCATACTAAGTGAAGTAAGCCACAGAGAAGGACAAATATCATATGATATCTTTCTTTCTTTTTAATACATGAATAAATAAGGACCCAAAAGGAAGGGTCTTGTTCATGAGTCAGAACCTGGAGTGCTGACGTGCCAAGGCCTTTCAGTTCCAACATGCAGTAGGTAACATCTCCTGTACTCACCTCCCCTAAGATGCCTTTCTTTAGCCTCTTCCTGCTCCTGTACCCTGAATGCTAATTATCTTCCCTGCTGTTATTTTGACCAGACCAGTCCTTTGCACAAAATCCCCCCAAAGTTCCCTGGATTAAATTTCTTCCCAATTTTTATTCCTATTTACAGACTTGCTTAGACCCCATCCCTAACCTCCTAGATCCAAGTCAGTATTAGCTTCTTCCCAGCCTCTCCAAATCCCCCACTCCTATCAAATTTAATTTCTGGATGAAAGCTTCCAGGTAAACACAAATTGCTATCATTTCATCTTTTTCTATTGTGTTTCATTATCCCTTTTATTATTTTCCCAATTTCCTTCTGTGTTTTCCCTCTTCCTCATAACTGGTTTTATTTTGATTTGTTAGGTAGGTTTTCCAGACCTCATCACTGAATCTCTTTCTATTTCAGATTTATTGTGCTGGAGTTCTTCAAGCTATAGCTTCTTTCTTAGGTGTTTCAAATGCTGGATAATAAAATGAATGCTCTATATTTGTCAAGTTCAAAATTACATTTCTCACTGGCTATTGCTTTCAATAGGACAATTAATAGTTACTACACAAAACTAAAGGAATAAAAAGAACAGAGAACCAATATTGCAAATTGCAATATTCTACCCATTCTGTAGACATGGCAAGCCTTTTGCATGTGGTATGTTTTATAGTTTCAAAAGAAAAGGGCCTTTTTCTAGATGGAAATTCGACTCCTAATAGCCTGACAGTGGTCACACTTAGGGCAGGAAGTTAGAACTTCATTCTATTGTAATTTTCTCTTTTCCAGTTTGTAGGAAAAAGAAATATTTCCACACCACAAATCAAGGAGAACACATTATCTAAAAACAAGACAAAACAAAAAAACAAAAACAAAAATGCTTTAATAAGGGAAAACAGATGTATCAATCAAGCAATAGATTGTTTTGCATTATCATTCAAAAAATACATAATATGCTTGTCAAAATTATGGAATTTATCCTTTTCAGTTTTCTTGCTTGTTATGCATAAAATAAATAGACCTCTTCTTTATCCAACCAAGATCTCACACAGTATGGAGATACCGGACCTACACACCCCAACACATCTGCCTTGGGATCAGGTTTGCAGATGCCCTTCCAAACAACTTTTTTTACCCCAAGTCTCAGTCAGAACCCCAAGACCAGTCAACAGCATCTATGTCCCTTTTCCTTGTTGTCACCTTTCAGCACTGCCCCCAGGTAACTGTCTTTAGGTACCAATCATTTCTCCCCTTCTCATCTTCTTAAGGCTCCTTCCTTCCTTCTAATTCCTGCTGATTCTTCCCACAGCCAATGCCCCTACAATCTTCTTCTCTGGGCTCTCTGGAAACACCCCACTCCCTCCTACACACTCCCATTCCTGTATTCTCAAGCTCATGTCAGAATGCTCAGATTCTTCCTTACCCTAAATAGATCCCGGTTTCTGAGGATTTGTTTTCCCTTTTTAGCCCTCTCTAGGGGAGTCTGCTCATTTTCTTACACCCATCCACAAGCATCCTTGAGTAGCTTTTTCTCTGCCATTTGTAAACCATGACTCCTCCACCCCTGTACCACACTTCTCCTCTTCAGAGGCTCGTGGTGTCTGCCTATCCCATCCCCAGCCCCTTTACCTCCTTACTGTGATCCTGTGATAGCTCTCACACCGATGAGGGGGTTGGCAACTGTCTTTCTCTGGTCCTCAGTTCTGCCATCCCTCTGAACGATTCTTTAACAACCACCCTGAGAGCCACTCTTGGATGCTGTCATCTTTCAGGCTACCCCACCTCTGTCACCCCACACTGCGAATTCATACAGAACACAATTCCCTGACATTCCATCTTCTCACTCTTACACCTTTACCTCCGTCCCTAGGCTCTGCGCTCTATCTTTTTCCAAATCAAGAATACATCAACGTGGCACATTTCTTCAAATGTCCTACCTCACCTGCCCCCTTGGGTCCAACTATCTACATTCACCCTACTTACACCCAAGAAGACAAACTGCTGGATACAGCAGGCATTCCCATGGGTGCCATCAATGTTTTAATTTCCAGCTTTAGGGAGAAAAACAGCTTTTATGTGCCCTTTATGACCGGGTCAAGGTTGGTTTTAGAGGGCCTTAATCCTCCTATATTCTCTAACACCATTCCGCATCAAAGCCCATAAACACATGTTCTAAGTAAAAACAAGTGCAGCTTCTAGAAAATGCCCAACTTTCCTTCTACTCAAAGTTTGCTGTGTGGACACGTTGCATCAGCACCCGACGGGACTTGGTCGCTTGAGAGAAATTCCTTGTCTTCCATGTACTCCTCTGCTTATCCCTGGATACCGACCTTCACCAAGGTTTTATCCTTGGACCTCATCTTCTCACATGACTCACCCTCCCTGCACAGTTTCTTCAGCTCTAAATGCTTCATCTATAATTTCATGCTCCCCAAATCTACATCTCCAGACCCACATTTCACCCAGGGGTCTGGATACTCGGAACCTCGAATTCAACATCTCCAAAAACTGAATTTACCTTTTTCCCACCAAATCAATCCACTGATCCCCATCTGGTTGATAAGCACATCATCTACACCGTTGCCCAAACCAGTACTTCGAGAGCTTTCTAAGAATCCTCAGTCCCCTCCTGCTACCCTCTTCATTCCTATTCTCACTGCCTATTTAACTTCGCATCACTTTTCACATGGATCAAAACAACGGATTCTTAACTTGTTTCCCTCACCCACAGGATAAAGTTCAAACTCCTCACTATGACAGGAAAGACCTTTCAGAATCCTAAGCTCAGATACCTTCTCAGACTCTTTTCCTGCCAATCCAACACGTTCTTCCCATGCTCTAGCCACGTTGAGTTTCTTGCATTTCCTGAATGTGAACATACCATATGCTTTCCCAACTCGGCCCCTGATGCTGAGAATATTCTCTCCCACCTGGGTAACTTGTACTCATCATTTGAGACACGTTCCAAATGTTGTCTCTTCTATGAATTGTTTCCTTGTCCTAGCCTCCCAAGCACTTTTCCCTATGTGCTTCCCTTGCAAACTATATGTCCCTTTATTTTAGCCCTTATCACTCTGTGGTACTAAGAGCCTAAATGGGGTCTCCCCTTGAGACAGGAGCTAAAATTATGTTATATTCTACTCTTTATGTTCCTAGTAGCCAGTTATTATGGACTGAATTGTACCCCTTAAAATTCATGTTAAAGCCCTATCTCCTCCCCAATATGATGGTATTTGGAGATGAGGCCTTTGGGGATAATTAGACTTTGATGAGGTCACAGGGGTGTGCCTCGTGATGGGTATTAGTACAGAGGTATTCAGCGCGTCTCTCTCTCTCCCTCCTCTCCCCTCCCTCTCTCTCTCTCTCCTCTTCTCTCTCTCCCTCCTCTCTCTCCCTCTCTCCTCTCTCTCTCTCCTCTCCCCTCTCTCTCTCCCTCTCCCCTCCTTCCCTCTCTCTCTCTCGCTCCCTCTCTCTCTCTCCCTCTCTCTCTCTCTCTCCCTCTCCCCCCTTCCCTCTCTCTCTCTCGCTCCCTCTCTCTCTCTCTCCCTCCCTCTCTCTCTCTCTCCCTCTCTCTCTCTCCCTCTCTCTCTCTCTCCCTCTCTCTCTCTCCCTCTCTCTCTCTCCCTCTCTCTCTCCCTCCCTCTCTCTCTCTCCCTCTCTCTCTCTCCCTCTCTCTCTCTCCCTCTCCCTCTCTCTCTCTCCCCCTTCCCCCTCCCCTCCCCTCCCCCTCTCCCTCTCTCTTTCTCTCTCCCTCTCTCTTTCTCCCTCTCTCCCTCCCTCCCTCCCTCTCTCTCTCTCTCTCTCTCTCTCTGCCATGTGAGAACAGGGTACTCACCAGGAGCCACTCACCTTGATCCTGGACTTCCCAGCCTCCAGAACCATGAGAAATAAATGTGTGTTGCTCAATCCGCTCAGGCTATGAGCCGCTGTGGGATTCTGTTGCAGCAGCCTGAGCTGACTAGCACACCAACAGCTCTTAGCTCACAGAAGGTAGTGTAATGAGTGATTACTGAATGGCCAAATTACACACAGGACTGGAAAACAGCATGTGCTGCCCAACAAAAAAAACGAAAAGCCTTACAAAATCAGAGGGGAAATCAGGATCTCTCCTGGATTTTACAGCATAGATCACAGCACACAAAGTGAACTTTTAATTAATCTTGCCTTTTGGTATATTTGCTGCTATAGAAAGGAGCAAAACTAAACTTTGAAGTAGCTTAAATTCTGGTTCTCTCACTATAACCTCCTGAAACTCTTCCTAAATTCAAAAAGCATCTTCTACCAGTTCTTGTCTGAGCTGCATGTGTCTTAGGACCTCTGCCTTCTCAAGGTTCCCTCTCCACCCACACTGCTCCCCTCACACCCACTGCCATACTCCCCTGTGACAATGGTTTCTCCTTAACTCATCCTTTCCCTTCCCTGGTCCCTCTGCCTCCTTCCTGGGATGGCTAGAGAACTACTATGGTTTGGAGTTCAGCCTTTAATTACTTTCTGTTTTATAATATTGATATGTTTTTAAGCAGTTGACGTTTTCTCCATCTGAATGAAAAGTTCCTTGAAGGCAAGGACAACACAGTATTTTCTGTGTGACCACTCCAGCACTAAACACAGCACTAGTTACGTAGCACAGAGTTTCACGAAATGCATTAGAACAGGGTTGACAAGCAGGCCCATGGGCCAAAACTGGCCCACTGCCTATTTTCATAGGACCCACAAGCTAAGAATATTTTTTACATTTCTAATTGGTTGCAAAAAAGAAAAAGAAAAGAAAAGAAGAAGAATACTCATGGTCTGTGAAAAGTATATGAAATTCAAACGTCAGCATTTATAAATAAAGTCATATTGGAACACAGCCATGCTTATTCATGTATGTATTGTCTATGGCTGCTTTCATGTCACAACAGCAGCTAAGTACGTAGTTGAGACAGGGACCATATGGCCCACAAAGCCTGATAGATTTACTATTTGATCCTTTATGGAAAAAGTTTGCTGATCTCTGCATTAGAAAGTTGAAGCAATTGAATTAAGTTCACTGGATTATTGAAATATTCCCCCAAAATACCTCCCCATCAAAAAAAAACACCCCAAAATGAATAAGCAAGAAAAAAATAAAATCACAAGTCTTCTCTTGGAGTCCCCAATTGCAAAACTGTCCATGGCATAACCTGATATTGTGAGATCACAAAGCAACATGAATTCAGGAGATAAGGCCATGTCCCTGTATCATTTTGCACCAAAAGTCCTTCTAAATGGGAAGCAGTGAGCAGTGAGGGCGTCCTGCACATTCTTTACCTGGACAATCTATGCCGAAATTAACGTTAAGAAGACATAGCAGAGCTTTGTTTCCAGCTTTTCAAACCCATGATGTGCAGAAGGAATATGAATCATGGATTGGAAACAATGAGGCTTCTTGTCTAATTAATCATGTTTATGCACCTGTCTCTCAACTGCACGATAGGGATCAGGAAAATAATGACCTGAAAGAGTGGAAACTTCCGTAGCTGCCTTTTTCTCGCACAATACTGCAAATAAATGAAAGTTAAAGCCAGTGGTGTCGCAGCACAGAGGTGCTTCGATCAAACGATGGGCAATGCAAAACTTGGAGGCCTGACTATGTTAATCAAGTGCCGCCTTTACCCTGTTGTAACATCTGTACTTGTCGGGTCATGGCCACATAGGTGCCAACGCATTAACTCAATCGGCTTCCCACCTGAAGTCTCAGCTTAATTAGGACCATTTATCAAAATGACACCTGTTTTAGAGGCCAGATCAAATTGATTACTGGTGTTCGGCTGGATCCCCACAAATGCTGTTAAGTACCTATTTTTAGAGCAAAGATGGGTAAACATTTATCCCAAAGACTGTAGTAAATACAGTATGTTGACAAGAAGAAATATATCTGATACGTAAAGAACAGCCACACTTAAAGAGTAAAACCATATTTTTACTCTTCCATGGAGCCTGCAAAACATGGAGTCCTGCAAAATCGATGTTTTAGGGCTTTTCTTTCAAAGAGATCGGCTAAAAACATTTCTGGTTTGTATCAAGGTAAAGGGACTAATCCTAATAACCAGGGATTTAAGTAGACACAATGTTCAATATAATAAAAATATTTATGCAGAACACTAGCCAGATAAAGTCACCATGGAGCACCAGGAAGCTACTGACCCTCTAAAGATTAATCAGTTAATGTGAATGACGTCAAGACGAGTTGGCTCCTACAGTAATATCCATTGTTAAAAGGCTTTGCCTATGATGTACCTAGCAAAAATATCCTTTCATATCTTGGTTTAATATTTCATTTTACTTTATGTATGTGTCACTTTGGTGGGGGATAAATGTGCATTCACACCAAGATGTACAACACAGATTAAGACCTCCAAGCCCATAACTGTGCCACTATACTTCTTTAAACAGAAAAATATTACAGTATATATGACAAATATTGAAACTATAAAATGTGTTGTTCCGTTTAAATAGTATGTGTTTAGAATAGAGTTCACTTCTTGACAAAAATATAAATAACCAAACAAAAGATAATGTCTTAATTTCTTCATCTAAATTCTGAAACTGTTCAAGGTATTTCCCCTATGAAATAGATATAAGTCCAGTTGTTAGTTGTTTTTAAATGCTCTAAATTCTTTGGGTTAGTCCATCAAATCCATTTTTAAGAGTGTCATTCCCTCTTCAAAACTAGTCATCCTCCAACAAAGTGACACTTCTGTCTTCACTTAAACCTCATTCCCAGTACCAACGAGGGGGCAACAGAAGCCCAGAGACTCAACAAAAAGCACTTAACCAAGATCAGCCAGGTAGTGGCAAGACAATAAACCAAATTAGAAGCCCAGAGACTCAACAAAAAGCACTTAACCAAGATCAGCCAGGTAGTGGCAAGACAATAAACCAAATTTTCTAAGACATTATCTCAGGATTTGCCACAATTAATGATTACATGCTTATTAGGTACTTTTCTACAAAGTCTCCTTGCTCTTTTAATTTTTTTCCCCAGCTGAAGTACATTTTCTCCTCTTTCTTAAATCTTAAGATACTTAATAATCATTTAATAATAACAGTATTATAATAATATATAAGAAAAATATAAGTAAATACATAAGTAAAATAATTTAAAATGTAAAAACATAAGTAAAAATAACGTATAGGTAAAAATGACACAATAATAATTTTAGTTGTTCACAAAGACAAGATAGAGACATGAAAACCAAAACATCTGGGTAAACAGAATTGCCAGGCAAAGAGCTAAAATGAAAGAAAAGTACCAATCAATTCGTAAACTGATCAGTTATTAAAACAGGGAAGTAAAGTTCTTCAAATGAAATGTTCTATCAGTGATATCCTGTTGCAAGTAGGGATGGATGTATAAGAACTTTAAGATATATTGGGACTTCCCTGGTGGCGCAGTGGTTAAGAGTACGCCTGCCAATGCAGGAGACATGGGTTCGAGCCCTGGTCTGGGAAGATCCCACATGCCGCAGAGCAACTAAGCCCGTGCACCACAACTACTGAGTCTGCGCTCTAGAGCCTGCGAGCCACAACTACTGAAGCCCGCGTGCCACAACTGCTGAAGTCCACGCGCCTAGAGCCCATGCTCCACAACAAGAGAAGCCACCTCAATGACAAGCCCGCACACCACAACGAAGAGTAGCCCCCGCTCAACGCAACTAGAGAAAGCCTGTGTGCAGCAGCGAAGACCCAATGCAGCCAAAAATTTTAAAGTAAATAAATAATTTTTTTTTTTAAGATATATTGCTTTGCCTTTTCCCAATATTGCTCCTTCTGTTAAAAAATTAAAGGCGGACACAACTAACATGATTACTTAAAATAATCCTATCTATGCAATGATGAAAATATTAAAAAGTATTGATGTTCATCTCCAGTAAAAATATTCCACTTGTGGAAGAAGAATGTTGAAGTCATCTGTTTCTTAATTTGTGAACTTTGGAAATTATTTGATAATTCATGAAGAGGTTTCCAAGTCCCAGAATAACTCATTGTTTGCACCTCCTAGTATAAATAATTTTGTAATGACAGCATCAGTATTTCCACATATGTATGTCCCCTGGATAATTTAGTTAGGCCAAACTCGATTTGGTACACATTTACTTCTTAAATAGCCTTGTATATGGGTATATTTGTCAGGTACAAGCAATTAAATCTCCTGTCTACATAGGATGTCTGTGATCAAAATTCACATTTTAAGCTCCCAAAATACTTATGATGCTTGGAGGAAATGTTTTATTCTCAGTGACTCCCTCAACTGCCAACTTACAAGCTAATATATTGCTGTGCATAAACCATGCATTCAACTTGAGAATAATTCAGTTACCCTTTGGAAAAATTAAACTCACTTCCAGTAATAAGGCAAACATGCTCCACTTAAACAAACATAAAAGTCTGCCCAAATTATTTAAGAATAGCCTAAAAGAAATTTAAGTAATGGATAACGGAGAAGATATTCATCTTTAGAGAGTGTAAGATTCTCACCAGAAGAGCCCTGTAGGAAGATCACCAGTCTAGGAAATCAGGAAACAATTACCTGGTCCTGCAATCTTGGGTCAAGCTAAACCTATCTGGCTATCTCTAACCCTATATTCTTTTATCCTAAAACGAAGATGATTTATATTCTCCTAGAACATAAGACTGTGAACATATATAAAAAGACAAGGTTGTTTTCTTAATTTCTAATAAATGCCAAACAGCCAATCTCAAGTTTTTCATGTTAAAATTTGGTGCAAGCTTCAAAGTTTTACTCTTCCTTGTCCAAACCAGCAGTGCTCACATTGATGGGGCTCTGGAGTCTCATTTGCAATCATTAGCCTTAAGAACCGCAGCATAACTGAAAGCACCACAGAAGCTAATACCCTGACATAGAAATTAAACATCTTGAAAACCCACAGGTAAAATGTAAAAGGAGTTATGTGTGTGTCACTAGGATGCACAGCTTGCTGCTACTGGGCTAAGTCATGCTCTTACACATTCAGTTAATTTATATTCTGCCAAAAAGGAGAATAGGAAAGGAGAAGAGAGGAGAAGGAAGGGGAGGAGAAAGAAGAATGAAAATGATTGGAATATTCTGCTTGAGATTATATAGGAAACTAGCTTCCAACTGAAAAAAACTGCCATGGCTTAGAGAGAGTGGAGACCTGGACCAGTTATCCAAGGATAGCTTATTTTTAGTATTTTAAGGAACCTCCACACTGTTCTCTATAGTGGCTGTATCAATATACATTCCCACCAACAGTGTAGGAGGGTTCCCTTTTCTCCACACCCTCTCCAGCATTTATTGTTTGTAGGTATTTTGATGTTGGCCATTCTGACCGGTTTGAGGTGATACCTCATTGTAGTTTTGATTTGCATTTCTCTAATGATTAGTGATGTTGAGTATCCTTTCATGTGCTTGTTGGCAATCTGTATATCTTCTTTGGAGAAATGTCTGTTTAGGTCTTCTGCCCATTTTTGGATTGGGTTGCTTTTTTTTTGTTACTGAGCTGCATGAGCTACTTGTAAATTTTGGAGATTAATCCTTTGTCAGTTGCTTCATTTGCAAATATTTTCTCCCATTCTGAGGGTTGTCTTTTCGTTTTATTTATGGTTTCCTTTGCTGTGCAAAAGCTTTTAAGTTTCATTAGGTCCCATTTGTTTATTTTTGTTTTTATTTCCATTTCTCTAGGAGGTGGGTCAAAAGGATCCTGCTGTGATTTATGTCAGAGTGTTCTGCCTATGTTTTCCTCTAAGAGTTTGATAGTGTCTGGCCTTACATTTAGGTCTTTAATCCATTTTGAGTTTATTTTTGTGCATGGTGTCAAGGAGTGTTCTAATTTCATTCTTTTACATGTAGCTGTCCAGTTTTCCCAGCACCACTTATTGAAGAGGCTGTCTTTTCTCCATTGTGAATTATTGCCTCCTTTATCAAACATAAGGTGACCATATGTGCGTGGGTGTATCTCTGGGCTTTCTATCCTGTTCCATTTATCTATATTTCTGTTTTTGTGCCAGTACCATACTGTCTTGATTACTGTAGCTTTGTAGTATAGTCTGAAGTCAGGGAGACGGATTCCTCCAGCTCTGTTTTTCGTTCTCAAGATTGCTTTGGCTATTCGGGGTCTTTTGTGTTTCCATACAAATTGTGCAATTTTTTGTTCTAGTTCTGTGAAAAATGCCATTGGTAGTTTGATAGGGATTGCACTGAATCTGTAGATTGCTTTGGGTAGTATAGTCATTTTCACAGTGTTGATTCTTCCAATCCAAGAACATGGTATACCTCTCCATCTGTTTGTATCATCTTTAATTTCTTTCATCAGTGTCTTACAGTTTTCTGAGTACAGGTTTTTGTCTCCTTAGGTAGGCTTATTCCTAGGTATTTTATTCTTTTTGTTGCGATGGTAAATGAGAGTGTTTCCTTAATTTCTCTTTCAGACTTTTCATCATTAGGGTACAAGAATGCAAGAGATTTCTGTGCATTAATTTTGTATCCTACTACTTTACCAAATTCATTGATTAGCTCTAGCAGCATCTTTAGGATTCCCTATGTATAGTATCATGTCATCTGCAAACAGTGACAGTTTTACATCTTCTTTTCCGATTTGGATTACTTTTATTTCTTTTTCGTCTCTGACTGCTGTGGCTAAAACTTCCAAAACTGTGTTGAATAATACTGGTGAGAGTGGGCAACCTTATCTTGTTCCTGATCTAAGTGGAAATGGTTTCACTTTTTCATCATTGAGAACCATGTTGGCTGTGAGTTTGTCATATATGGCCTTTATTATGTTGAGGTACGTTCCCTCTATGCCTACTTTCTGGAGGGTTTTTATTATACATGGGTGTTGAATTTTGTCAAAAGCTTTTTCTACATCTATTGAGATGATCATATGGTTTTTATCCTTCAATTTGTTAATATGGTGAATCACATTGATTTGCATATATTGAAAAATCCTTGCATTCCTGGGATAAACCCCACTTGATCATGATGTATGATCCTTTTAATGTGCTGTTGGATTCTGTTTGCTAATATTTTGTTGAGGATTTTTGCATCTATGCTATTCAGTGATATTGGCCTGTAGTTTTCTTTCTTTATGACTTCTTTGTCTGGTTTTGGTATCAGGGTGGTGGTGGCCTTGTAGAATGAGTTTGGGAGTGTTCCTCCCTCTGCTATATTTTGGAAGAGTTTCAGAAGGATGGGTGTTAGCTCTTCTCTAAATGTTTGATAGAATTCGCCTGTGAAGCCATCTGGTCCTAGTCTTTTGTTTGTTGGAAGATTTTTAATCACAGTTTCAATTTCAGTGCTTGTTATTGGTCAATTTATATTTTCTGTTTCTTCCTGGTTCTGTCTCAGAAGGTTGTGCTTTTCTAAGAATTTGTCCATTTCTTCCAGGTTGTCCATTTTATTGGCATAGAGTTGCTTTTAGTAATTTCTCATGATCCTTTGTATTTCTGCAGTGTTAGTTGTTACTTCTCCTTTTTCATTTCTAATTCTGTTGATTTGAGTCTTCTCCCTTTTTTTCTTTTTTTTTGCCGAAGGAACCTTTTCCCCTTTATTTTCTTTTTTTTTTTTTTTTTTTTGACTGACACCAAGCATTGTACATGGATGACCACAACAAAAGCAACAATGATTGCAATTACCAAACATGAAACACACTCATACTATGTCATAATATTGACATTCAGTCCAGTAATCCTCCACTGTAACAGCTCCTTTACTTTGCAGTGAAAATTGATTAGTATATTCTTTGCCTCTGAGTCCTTGTGGGATTTTTTTTTTTTTTAATTCAGACAGAAAGTCACAAAAATTATACTCATCCTCATCAGTTCACTCAGTCCCATGTAATTAATTGTTTTTTTTCATCTTGATCTTTTGTTAGCACTTTTATGAGTTCATCAGTTTTTCATCAGAGTTCTGAAAATGCTTATTCATTCAGTTCAGCAGTACAGTCAGTTACCAGAAACCTGTACTTGTCAGAGTCTTTTCCATGAATTTCTTGAAGATGAAGCCCTTTTATAGGAACATATTTGCAAAATCATCAGAGTACACCCAGAACTGTCTGTAAATGACAAAAGACTTAAAAATGACCACGGTAAAAGATTTGATGAAAGTTCATAATAATGCAGTTGACAAGAAAATTAGTTATTTCTGAGATATACATTTTAAAGTAATAACTAGGATTATTACTTATAACATTATACCAGAACATATAAGATTTTTAGAAATTTCATGTAATGTCTGAAACATTTATATTAACATATTTCCATACATATTTCCATACAAATACAAATATAAGATTTTTAGAAATTTCATGTAATGTCTGAAACCTTTATATTAACATATTTCCATACATATTTCCATACAAATACAAATATAAGATTTTTAGGAATTTCATGTAATGTCTGAAACATTTATATTAACATATTTCCATACAAATAACCCAATGAAAGTTTAGTATTAGTTGTTTTGTTTGTTTTTTTATACTGCAGGTTCTTATTAGGCATCAATTTTATACATATCAGTGTATACATGTCAATCCCAATCGCCCAATTCAGCACACCACCATCCCCACCTCACCGCAGTTTTCCCCCCTTGGTGTCCATATGTCCATTCTCTACATCTGTGTCTCAACTTCTGCCCTGCAAACTGGCTCATCTGTACCATTTTTCTAGGTTCCACATACATGCATTAATATACGATATTTGTTTTTCTCTTTCTGACTTACTTCACTCTGTATGACAGTCTCTAGATCCATCCACGTCTCAACAAATGACTCAATTTCGTTCCTTTTTATGGCTGAGTAATATTCCATTGTATATATGTACCACATCTTCTTTATCCATTCGTCTGTTGATGGGCATTTAGGTTGCTTCCATGACCTGGCTATTGTAAATAGTGCTGCAATGAACATTCGGGTGCATGTGTCTTTTTGAATTACGGTTTTCTCTGGGTATATGCCCAGTAGTGGGATTGCTGGGTCATATGGTAATTCTATTTTTAGTTTTTTAAGGAACCTCCATATTGTTCTCCAGAGTGGCTGTATCAATTTACATTCCCACCAACAGTGCAAGAGGGTTCCCTTTTCTCCACACCCTCTCCAGCATTTGTTGTTTGTAGATTTTCTGATGATCCCCATTCTAACAGGAGTGAGGTGATACCTCATTGTAGTTTTGATTTGCATTTCTCTAATAATTAGTGATGTTGAGCAGCTTTTCATGTGCTTCGTGGCCGTCTGTATGTCTTCTTTGGAGAAATGTCTATTTAGGTCTTCTGCCCATTTTTGGATTGGGGTGTTTGTTTCTTTGATATTGAACTGAATGAGCTGTTTATATATTTTGGAGATTAATCCTTTGTCCGTTGATTCATTTGCAAATATTTTCTCCCATTCTGAGGGTTGTCTTTTCGTCTTGTTTATGGTTTCCTTTGCTGTGCAAAAGCTTTGAAGTTTCATTAGGTCCCACTTGTTTATTTTTGTTTTTATTTCCATTACTCTAGGAGGTGGATCAAAAAAGATCTTGCTGTGATTTATGTCAAAGAGTGTTCTTCCTATGTTTTCCTCTAAGAGTTTTATAGTGTCCAGTCTTATATTTAGGTCTCTAATCCATTTTGAGTTTATTTTTGTGTATGGTGTTAGGGAGTATTCTAATTTCATTCTTTTACATGTAGCTGTCCAGTTTTCCCAGCACCACTTATTGAAGAGACTGTCTTTTCTCCATTGTATATCTTTGCCTCCTTTGTCATAGATTAGTTGACCATAGGTGCGTGGGTTAATCTCTGGGCTTTCTATCTTGTTCCATTGATCTATGTTTCTATTTTTGTGCCAGTACCATATTGTCTTGATTACTGTAGCTTTGTAGTATAGTCTGAAGTCAGGGAGTCTGATTCCTCCAGCTCCATTTTTTTGCCTCAAGACTGCTTTGGCTATTCGGGGTCTTTTGTGTCTCCATACAAATTTTAAGATGATTTGTTCTAGCTCCGTAAAAAATGCCATTGGTAATTTGATAGGGATTGCATTGAATCTGTAGATTGCTTTGGGTAGTATACTCATTTTCACAATGTTGATTCTTCCAATCCAAGAACATGGTATATCTCTCCATCTGTTGGTATCATCTTTAATTTCCTTCATCAGTGTCTTATAGTTTTCTGCATACAGGTCTTTTGTCTCCCTAGGTAGGTTTATTCCTAGGTATTTTATTCTTTTTGTTGCAATGGTAAATGGGAGTGTTTCCATAATTTCTCTTTCAGATTTTTCATCATTAGTGTATAGGAATGCAAGAGTTTTCTGTGCATTAATTTTGTATCCTGCAACTTTACCATATTCATTAATTAGCTCTAGCAGTTTTCTGGTGGCAGTTTTAGGATTCTCTATGTATAGTATCATGTCATCCGCAAACAGTGACAGTTTTACTTCCTCTTTTCCAATTTGTATTCCTTTTATTTCTTTTTCTTCTCTGATTGCCGTGGCTAGGACTTCCAGAACTATGTTGAATAATAGTGGTGAGAGTGGACATCCTTGTCTCGTTCCTGATCTTAGAGGAAATGCTTTCAGTTTTTCACCATTGAGAATGATGTTTGCTGTGGGTTTGTCATATATGGCCTTTATTATATTGAGGTAGGTTCCCTCTATGCCCACTTTCTGGAGAGTTTTTATCATAAATGGGTGTTGAATTTTGTCAAAAGCTTTTTCTGCATCTATTGAGATGATCATATGGTTTTTCTTCTTCAATTTGTTAATATGGTGTATCACATTGATTGATTTGCGTATATTGAAGAATCCTTGCATCCCTGGGATAAATCCCACTTGATCGTGGTGTATGATCCTTTTAATGTGTTGTTGGATTCTGTTTGCTAGTATTTTGTTGAGGATTTTTGCATCTATATTCATCAGTGATATTGGTCTGTAATTTTCTTTTTTTGTAGTGTCTTTGTCTGGTTTTGGTATCAGGGTGATGGTGGCCTCATAGAATGAGTTTGGGAGTGTTCCTTCCTCTGCAATTTTTTGGAAGAGTTTGAGAAGGATGGGTGTTAGCTCTTCTCTAAATGTTTGATAGAATTCACCTGTGAAGCCATCTGGTCCTGGACTTTTGTTTGTTGGAAGATTTTTAATCACAGTTTCAATTTCATTACTTGTGATTGGTCTGTTCATATTTTCTGTTTCTTCCTGATTCAGTCTTGGAAGGTTATACCTTTCTAAGAATTTGTCCATTTCTTCCAGGTTGTCCATTTTATTGGCATAAAGTTGCTTATAGTAGTCTCTTAGGATGTTTTGTATTTCTGCAGTATCTGTTGTAACTTCTCCTTTTTCATTTCTGATTTTATTGATTTGAGTCCTCTCCCTCTTTTTCTTGATGAGTCTGGCTAATGGCTTATCAATTTTGTTTATCTTCTCAAAGAACCAACTTTTAGTTTTATTGATCTTTGCTATTGTTTTCTTTGTTTCTATCTCATTTATTTCTGCTCTGATCTTTATGATTTCTTTCCTTCTGCTAACTTTGGGTTTAGTTTGTTCTTCTTTCTCTAGTTTCTTTAGGTGTAAGGTTAGATTGTTTACTTGAGATTTTTCTTGTTTCTTTAGGTAGGCTTGTATAGCTATAAACTTCCCTCTTAGAACCGCTTTTGCTGCATCCCATAGGTTTTGGGTCGTCGTGTTTTCATTGTCATTTGTCTCTAGGTATTTTTTGATTTCCTCTTTGATTTCTTCAGTGATCTTTTGGTTATTTAGTAACGTATTGTTTAGCCTCCATGTGTTTGTCTTTTTTACGTTTTTTTCCCTGTAATTCATTTCTAATCTCATAGCGTTGTGGTCAGAAAAGATGCTTGGTATGATTTCAATTTTCTTAAATTTACTGAGGCTTGATTTGTGACCCAAGATGTGATCTATCCTGGAGAATGTTCCGTGCGCACTTGAGAAGAATGTGTAATCTGCTGTTTTTGGATGGAATGTCCTATATATATCAATTAAATCTATCTGGTCTATTGTGTCATTTAAAGCTTCTGTTTCCTTATTTATTTTCATTTTGGATGATCTGTCCATTGGTGTAAGTGAAGTGTTAAAGTCCCCCACTATTATTGTGTTACTGTCGATTTCCTCTTTTATAGCTGTTAGCAGTTGCCTTATGTATTGTGGTGCTCCTATGTTGGGTGCATATATATTTATAATTGTTATATCTTCTTCTTGGATTGATCCCTGGATCATTATGTAGTGTCCTTCCTTGTCTCTTGTAACATTCTTTATTTTAAAGTCTATTTTATCTGATATGAGTATAGCTACTCCAGCTTTCTTTTGATTTCCATTTGCATGGAATATCTTTTTCCATCCCCTAACTTTCAGTCTGTATGTGTCCCTAGGTCTAAAGTGGGTCTCTTGTAGACAGCATATATATGGGTCCTGTTTTTGTATCCATTCAGCCAGTCTATGTCTTTTGGTTGGGGCGTTTAATCCATTCACGTTTAAGGTAATTATCGATATGTATGTTCCTATGACCATTTTCTTAATTGTTTTGGGTTTGTTTTTGTAGGTCCTTTTCTTCTCTTGTGTTTCCCACTTAGAGAAGTTCCTTTAGCATTTGTTGTAGAGCTGGTTTGGTGGTGCTGAATTCTCTTAGCTTTTGCTTGTCTGTAAAGCTTTTGATTTCTCCATCAAATCTAAATGAGATCCTTGCCGGGTAGAGTAATCTTGGTTGTAGGTTCTTCCCTTTCATCACTTTAAGTATATCATGCCACTCCCTTCTGGCTTGCAGAGTTTCTGCTGAGAAATCAGCTGTTAACCTTATGGGAGTTCCCTTGTATGTTATTTGTCGTTTTTCCCTTGCTGCTTTCAATAATTTTTCTTTGTCTTTAATTTTTGCCACTTTGATTACTATGTGTCTTGGCGTGTTTCTCCTTGGGTTTATTCTGTATGGGACTCTCTGCGCTTCCTGGACTTGGGTGGCTATCTCCTTTCCCATGTTAGGGAAGTTTTCGACTATAATCTCTTCAAATATTTTCTCTGGTCCTTTCTCTCTCTCTTCTCCTTCTGGGACCCCTATAATGCGAATGTTGTTGCGTTTAATGTTGTCCCAGAGGTCTCTTAGGCTGTCTTCATTTCTTTTCATTCTTTTTTCTTTATTCTGTTCCGCAGCAGTGAATTCCACCATTCTGTCTTCCAGGTCACTTATCCGTTCTTCTGCCTCAGTTATTCTGCTATTGATTCCTTCTAGTGTAGTTTTCATTTCAGTTATTGTATTGGTCATCTCTGTTTGTTTGTTCTTTAATTCTTCTAGGTCTTTGTTAATCATTTCTTGCATCTTCTCAATCTTTGCCTCCATTCTTATTCCAAGGTCCTGGATCATCTTCACTATCATTATTCTGAATTCTTTCTCTGGAAGGTTGCCTATCTCCACTTCAGTTAGTTGTTTTTCTGGGGTTTTTTCTTGTTCCTTCATCTGGTATATAGCCCTCTGCCTTTTCATCTTCTCTATCTTTCTGTAACTGTGGTTTTTGGTCCGCAGGCTGCAGGATTGTAGTTTTTCTTGCTTCTGCTCTCTGCCCTCTGGTGGTTGAGGCTATCTAAGAGGCTTGATGGTAGGTTCTGGTGGTGGGTAGAGCTGACTGTTGCTGTGGCGGTCAGAGCTCAGTAAAACCTTAATCCACTTGACTGTTGATGGGTGGGGCTGGGTTCCCTCCCTGTTGCTGTGGTGGTCAGAGCTCAGTAAAACCTTAATCCACTTGACTGTTGATGGGTGGGGCTGGGTTCCCTCCCTGTTGGTTGTTTTGCCTGAGGCAACCCAACACTGGAGCCTACCCGTGCTCTTTGGTGGGGTTAATGGCAGACTCTGGGAGGGCTCACGGCAAGGAGAACTTCCCAGAACCTCGGCTGCCAGTGTCCTTATCCCCCCGGTGAAACAGAGCCACCACTCGCCAATGCAGGAGACCCCCCCAACACCAGCAGGTAGGTCTGGTTCAGTCTCCCCCAGGGTCACTGCTCCTTCCCCTGGGTCCCGATGCACACATTACTTTGTGTGTGCCCTACAAGAGTGGGGTCTCTGTTTCCCCCAGTCCTGTCACAGTCCTGCAATCAATTCCCACTAGGCTTCAAAGTCTGATTCTCTAGGAGTTCCTTCTCCCGTAGCTGGACCCCCAGGTTGGGAAGCCTGACGTGGGGCTCAGAACCTTCACTCCAGTGGGTGGACTTCTGTGGTATAAATGTTCGCCAGTCTGTGAGTCACCCACCCAGCAGTTATGGGATTTGATTTTACTCTGATTGCGCCCCTCCTACCGTCTCACTGTGGCTTCTCCTCTGTCCTTGGATGTGGGGTATCCTCCTTGGTGAAGTCCAGGTTCTTCCTGTCAATGATTGTCCAGCAGCCAGTTTTGATTCTGGTGCTCTCGCAAGAGGGAGTGAGAGCACGTCCTTCTACTCCGCCATCTTGGTTAATCCCCTCTCCCTTTTTTTCTTGATGAGTCTGGCTAAAGGTTTATCAATTTTGTTTATCTTCTCAGAGAACCAGCTTTTAGTTTTATTGATCTTTGCTATCGTTTCCTTCATTTCTTTTTCATTTATTTCTGATCTGATCTTTATGATTTCTTTCCTTCTGCTAACTTTGGGGCTTTTTTTGTTCTTCTTTCTCTAATTGCTTTAGGTGTAAGTTTAGGTTGTTTAGTTGAGATTTTTCTTGTTTCTTGAGGTAGGATTGTATTGCTATAAACTTCCTTCTTAGAACTGATTTTGCTGCATCCCATAGGTTTTGGGTTGTCGTGTTTGCATTGTCATTTGTTTCTAGGTATAGAAACAAATGACAGATTCTTTCCTGTAATTGATATCTAGTCTCATAGCATTGTGGTCAGAAAAGATACTTGATACGATTTCAATTTTCTTAAATTTACCAAGGCTTGATTTGTGACCCAAGATGGGATCTATCCTGGAGAATGTTCCATGAGCACTTGAGAAGAAAGTGTATTCTGTTGTTTTTGGATGGAATGTCCTATAAATATCAATTAAATCCATCTTGTTTAATGTATCATTTAAAGCTTGTGTTTCCTTATTTATTTTCTGTTTGGATGACCTGTCTATTGGTGAAAGTGGGGTGTTAAGGTCCCCTACTGTGACTATGTTACTGTTGATTTCCCCTTTTATGGCTATTAGTATTTGCCTTATGTATTGAGGTGCTCCTATATTGAGTGCATAAATATTTACAATTGTTATATCTTCTTCTTGGATTCATCCCTTGATCATTATGTAGTGTCCTTCTTTGTCTCTTGTAATAGTCTTTATTTTAACGTCTATTTTGTCTGATATGAGAATTGCTACTCCAGCAATTCTCATATCAGACAAAGGCTGGAATACCTTTTTTCAGCCCCTCACTTTCAGTCTGTATGTGCTCCTAGGTCTGAAGTGGGTGTCTTATAGACAGCATATGTACAGGTCTTGTTTTTGTATCCATTCAGCCAGTCTATGTCTTTTGGTTGAAGCATTTAATCCATTTACATTTAAGGTAATTATCGATATGTATGTTCTTATTACCATTTTCTTAATTGTTTGGGGTTTGTTTTTGTAGGTCTTTTCCTTCTCTTGTGTTTGCTGCCTAGAGAAGTTCCTTCAGCATTTCTTGTAAAGCTGGTTTGGTACTGCTGAATTCTCTTAGCTTTTGCTTGTCTGTAAAGGTTTTAATTTCTCTGTCAATACTGAATGAGATCCTTGCTGGGTAGAGTAATCTTGGTTGTAGGTTTTTCCCTTTCATCACCTTAAGTATGTCCTGCCACTTCCTTCTGGCTTGCAGAGTTTCTGCTCAAAGATCACCTGTTAACCTTATGGGGATTCCCTTGTATGTTATTTGTTGCTTTTCCCTTGCTGCTTTCAATGTTTTTTCTTTATATTTAATATTTGATAGTTTGATTAATATGTGTCTTGGCATGTTTCTCCTTGGATTTATCCTGCATGGGACTCTCTGTGCTTCCTGGACTTGATTGACTATTTCCTTTCCCATATTAAGGAAGTTTTCAACTATAATCTCTTCAAATATTTTCTCAGTCCCTTTCTTTTTCTCTTCTTCTTCTGGGACCCCTATAATTCGAATGTTGATGCAGTTAATGTTGTCCCAGAGATCTCTGAGACTGCCCTCAATACTCTTCATTCTTTTTTCTTTATTCTGCTCTGCGGTAGTTATTTCCACTATTTTATCTTCCAGGTCACTTATCCGTTCTTCTGCCTCAGTTATTCTGCTATTGATTCTTTTTAGAGAATTTTTAATTTCATTTATTTTGTTGTTCACCATTGTTTGTTTGCTCTTTCGTTCTTCTGGGTTCTTGTTAAACGTTTCTTGTAGTTTCTCCATTCTGTTTCCAAGAGTTTGGATCATCTTTACTATCATTACTCTGAATTCTTTTTCTGATAGATTGCCTATTTCCTCTTCATTTGTTTGGTCTGGTGGGTTTTTACCTTGCTCCTTCATCTGCTGCATATTTCTCTGTCTTCTCATTTTGCTTAACTTACTGTGTTTGGGGTCTCCTTTTCGCAGGCTGCAGATTCATAGTTCCCGTTATTTTTGGTGTCTGCCCCAAGTGGTTAAGGTTGGTTCAGTGGGTTGTGTAGGCTTCCTGGTGGAGGGGACTGGTGCCTGTGTTCTGGTGGATGAGGCTGGATCTTGTCTGTCTGGTGGGCAGGACTGCGTCCAGTAGTGTGTTTTGGGGTGCCTGTGAACTTATAATGATTTTAGGCAGCCTCTCTGCTAATGGGTGGGGTTGTGTTCCTGTCTTGCTAGTTGTTTGGCATGGGTGTCCAGCACTGGAGCTTGCTGGTCTTTGAGTGGAGCTGGGTCTTAGCGTTGAGATGGAGATCTCTGGGAGAGCTCTCGTCAACTGATATTACGTGGGACCGGGAGGTCTCTGGTGGTCCAATGTCCTGAACTTGGCTCTCCCACCTCAGAGGCTCAGGCCTGACAGCTGGCCGGAGCACCAAGACCCTGTCAGCAACATGGCCAGGTACGTGGGGAGTTTCTTGCCTTTTGGGATGTCTGACGTCTTCTGCCAGCATTCAGTAGGTGTTCTGTAGGAGTTGTTCCACATGTAGATGTATTTTTGATGTATTTGTGGGGAGGCAGGTGATCACATCTTACTCCTCTGCCATCTTGAAGCTCCCACCATCACATTTCTGATGGCAAAAGAAGGGTGATTCACCATCCTCTTCATCTCTACTTCCCTCTTCCAACTTCACTCATGATTTATCCCATTCTTGTCCTGATTGGATTTCACACCTAACATACTAACACTAAACATTCCACCAGGAAAACAATTTTTTTTCTTTGATGAAATAAAATATTTCAAAACAAGTCTGGCTTACAACAATAAGTGGCTACTTAACACACAAAAGCATCCTACAGATCATAAACAAATAAAGGGCATATTACATGGTTATACTCCATTTCTACATCAAAACACCGCATACCTTCAATTTTGCCTTTTCAAGACATAACAGTGTCACAGAAGTTCCTGGTTTGACACCTTTTACCAAGCTCATATCCATAAACCCACTGAAATAGATACACAGGAAGAACTAAAGGAAGAGATGTCCCCTCCACAAAAGAGTCCTATCATTAAACTCTGTGAGCTAAAGCATGCTTTCAGATAAATGAGAAATTTCTGAAAAGAAGGAATGGAAATCCAAGAAATTCATGACATGGAGGTCCCAAGTTTTAAGCTGTCTAATTATTCATCTAAAATCCACTAACACAGGGACTTCCCTGGTGGCACAGTGGTTAAGAATCCGCCTGCCAATGCAGGGGACATGGGTTCGAGCCCTGGTGCAGGAAGATCCCCCATGTCACAGAGCAACTAAGCCTGTGCGCCACATCTACTGAGCCTGTGGTCTAGAGCCCATGAGCCACAACTACTGAGCCCATGTGCTGCAACTACTGAAGCCCGTGCTCCTAGAGCCCATGATCTGCAACAAAAGAAGCCACTGCAATGAGAAGCCCGTGCACCGCAACAAAGAGTAGCTCCCACTCGCCACAGCTAGAGAAAGCCCATGTGCAGCAACGAACCCCAATGCAGCCAATAAATAAATAAATATATAAATAAATTTTTAAAAAATAAAATAAAATTCACTAACACACACAGTAATTCTCTGTAAATACATTCATTTTGATTATTCCATTACTGATTCAGCCATTGGCACAATTACTAATTGTTAGGCCTGAATAACATACTCCTGTTTAAATGTTAGTGCTCTAAGAGTGAACTCCTCCAAGAATCAGGTAAAAACTACCAAGCCTGTTTACCTGGTAGGAGTTCAGTAGGCGATTTTCATTAATAATACCTAGGCACTGGTGTTAGCTATCACTGATCTTGTTAACTCCTTGCTTAAATATTAACCTTGCTTCAGCTATTTTGCCTCTGGTTTTCTCTGAGCTTTATTATACTCTTTAATTTCCTGTGTTATTAATCTTCAGCCCAGGGAAAATGAAGCTGATGTACCACAAGAAATGTTGCTCATCACCTTTCCACGCAGACATCTGCACCATCTTCTAAGGCCTGGAAATTATTAAAGTCCATTTCAAGGCCGTTACTCCTCTGTCTTACGTGATTTGCGCCTTCTTAGAAAGGAAATCAATTTATTCCCTGTTACATCATAAAGTGCTAAGAGGAAAATCATATTTACTTCAGCATCTCCAGATTGTCTTAGGAAGTTCTAAATAAATAATTGAGATGCGTGTTTTACGGTTGCCCATGGAAAAATAACCTTGATTTTATCCCATCATACTGTCAATTTCACCAACTGTATTTCAGAATTTGAGCAATTTTAAAGTCGATGTGCTGCAGTTTATAGTGCAACCATCTAGAATCAATTATAAAATTAAGAATAACAATTTATTATCCTAAAAGGAAATTTAATATTATAACTAAAGTTGATTTTTTTTTCCATTTTGAGGGACAGATACAGGTTTGAACTGCACAGGTACACTTAGATGTGAATTTTTTCAATAATAAATACTACAGTACTGCACAATCCATGGCTGGTTGAATCCTTGGATGAGGAACTACAGATACGGAGGAATCACAGATAAGAAGACACAACTATCAGTTTTGCTCAGAATTTCGACTGGGTGGAGAGTCAACATCCCTAACCCCCTCTTGTTCAAGGATCAACTGTAATAATTTTTTTCGGTCATCCATGCTAAAGAGACAAATAACCGAATATAAGGGGCTATGCCATATCACCTTTATATCGCATCACCCCAGTACCCGTAACCTGCCAGGTTGCTTACATCTTACAACCTGCTGATAGACGTTCCAGCTGTCTAGAGTTCCAGGCGGGCAAATGTCTACGGCCGCTTTCCCTCTGGCCCATGAGATTTTCGGAACCACCTCTTACTTTGCTAGACTCTGAGCCACAGTTTACCCAGGCCACTCCTTGCTATCTGCACCATATCTCCCCTCTACTGTTTGCTGCCTGTTGGATGAACTTTATTTAGTGCATTCACCTGAGTCCATTCCCCCATATCCTGACTCCCACTATAATACTGCAGTTCAACAGAAGGTGGATAACAAATTCACTTGACAAATTGAATTTATTGGAAGCTATCATAAGCATTATTCTCTGTGTCTGGAACACTATACTATTTAAGACCATCACAATCCCTAGCTTGAACTCTACAGATGGGAATAAGCCACAAGCAATGAAACTAATAAATAAGTGACAATTTCAGCAAGTAGTGATCACCTAGCAATGTTCTGGGATTGGTACTGCTTTGCCCTGACCAGTGATTTGAGTAAGAGTCATACCTGCCTTGCACAGAGAGATGGTAATTTATTATTTGCCCAAAAGACTTCCGCTAACCCTAACTGCTTTCCAATCAGTCAAAAGGGAAGAGTGTCACAAACTGGTTTCCCATCCACAAAGCGGCACCTATTTTCCCACATTAAAAAAAAAAAGTTTTTGTTTTTCTTTTTGTTTTTTTTATGGTGGTGGGGGGAGGGCAGGAGGAGGATTTGAGATACAGGGAAGGTAAATTTTCTTATTAGCTATTTCTGTCTGTTCATATATATTATATCTAATATATAATATTTAAAATGTTCAAATGTTAAAAGATGTTAAATTAAGTGTATCACTCAGGATTGTAGCAGGTAATAGAAGAAATAATGTGAGGGAGGTTGAGTAAAGGGATTTCTTACAAAGATGAATCAGGGTGTGGGGCAAATAGGGGAAGCACAGGGATTGCAGTATCCTGAGACCAGTAACTGCAGGACTGTCACCACCACTAAAGGAAGGAGATGCAGTGGTTACAACAACTGGAGTGAAAGGAAGCGTGGAGAGGGCTGACTGATAGGCAATGTGACCTTGGGTCAAGGGGCACAGCAAGCCCATGACAACCCTTGACTTCATTTCTCTCCCTCTCTCTATCTCCTCCTGATGCTCCCCATTGGCCAAACTCAACAGTAAGCCAGAGGCAAGGAACACCTTGATGTGGGCTGTACAGCTTCCCACCCCAATTCATATGTGAAGCCCTAACTCCCAATGTGATGGTATTTGGAGACGGGGTCTTGGGGAGGTAATTAGGGTTGCATGAGGTTATATGGGCAGTGTCCTCACTATGGGATTAGTGCCCTTATGAGAGGACACACTAGAGAGTTTGGTCTCTCTCTCCATACACATGCACCAAGAAAAGGCCATGTGAACACACATTGAGAAGGCTGCCATCTGCAAGCCAGGAAAAGAGCTCTCACCATACACCAAACCCTGCTGGACCCTGATCTTGGACTTTCCAGACACCAGAACTGTGAGAAAATAAATCTCTGTTATTTACACCACCCAGTCTACTTTATTTTGTTATGCAGCCCGAGATGACTAATACACCAGGAGATAAAGCAGCTGGAGGAGGGGAGAAAGGAGACCTCGAGAGGCAAGCAGACAATACTCAGCATGCTCAGATAGGTTTTATAAATTAAAAGTTATCAATAGCATTTCTCAAAGAATGGGCTGGTTGATACTTAAATTATTAATTCAGTCAGATAACATCTTATTGCTAATATGTTCTGTACTGAGTTTCTTTTAGCCACCTAAAAATTGAAGGCCTCAAAATTTTTTGGCCAGCTTTCAAACACCAGTAATGGTCAAGTAAAAATTTTTAGAGGAGTTGACAAAACAAATGTTCATTTGTGCTCTAGAATTATTCTGGTTTTAAGAATATTTTTGATGTTTAATTTCTTAATGAAATTAGTGTATTGTAGTGCACTGTCATGGTTTCAGTAACAATACATTTACCCTGAACAGAAGGCTTCAATCCTGAGGCATGAAAAATAGGAAAATCATGACATTGTCAGACCACATTAATATCAACAATTACAGAATTAAATTCATGAAGCCAGTGGAACAGCCTTAAATTTTTACATCATATGGCTTAGTTATCTAATACATGAATTTATAGAATCCTTGGGCCAGATGAATGTCACAGATTTATTAGGGGATATAAAATTATGAGAAGGGAAAGAAGTTAAAATAGAGTTTCATTAAAGTTTGGGGTTTTTTTTAAGATAAAGTGTCTGCATAGAGCAGATCATCACGAACACCCTAGCTAGCTCGAATAAGCCGATGGTTGAGAGGAAGGAAAAATCATCACCATTTCTAATTAAAGCTCTTTAAGTGGCAGAAAAAAAGAAAGGTGACTTTAGATGTCTGTGGATAACTCCTCTACCTTACACTCTTAAAAAAATGCGTCTTACTTTACAACTTAAAAGCTAAGAAAACAAATCAGAAAATTTAAAGCTTTAGTGATGCTTTAAAATCTTCTATTTTAAAAAGTCTTTCCAAAATATTTTCCCTCCAGATGATCTTTTGCAACAATCTTAAAACTGTAGCTAACATCATGTTTATTATCTGCAAGGAAAGGATCACAAATGAGATTTATGAAGCAACTACTGTGTGCAAACTTCCATGCTGGTTCCTTTACATATATCATCTCATCCTACCAACCACCCTCTAAGATAGACATTATTTTCATTATCTCATAAAGGCATCTGCAGTCTGCTTTGTCTATCTCCAATTTGCCAAAGCCTAAAAAAAGTGCATGGCACTTAAGAGGCATTCAATAAATGTTGTTGGAATGAATGAATAAATGAATGAATGAATGGTGCTACTATGCTGTGAGCTCAGGTCTATCTACCTCCACTACCCATGCTTTTATTAACACGCTATGTTGAAAGAATAGCATCCAAAATACAGTTACAGGAAATAATCACCACAAAGTAGTATTCTCGGGAAATGCAACCTCTATCACACACAGCAATTCGTTCATGTTATTTAGATGATGTTCCACCTTTAAAATATGGTCACAAGGATGATAAAACTATATTGGAAGTTAAAATGGACAAGAGAGAAGGAAAGAAAAATGCCAAGAATCTAACAGGGTGATTATCCAAGGTGGGAACGTTAAGCGAAGGTGAAAGAGAATAAGACCACCTATGAGCCAGGTAAGCCATCCAAGATCTGAACACATATACTTGTATGTAAGGGTCTTAATTTAGGTAGACTATTCAAGGGGAAGATGTACAGGAACCTTCCAGAGGTCACAGCTGGTCCCCAGGGCACCTTCGTGTGAAAAGATACAGCCCTGTGAGGGGAAAGCTTAGGGAGCCATTGGTGCCTTTGTGGGAAAAAGAAAATGGCGCACCAGACCCAACCATGAGCAACGGCTCTAAGCTCTTCACTAAAAATGTCTCCTGAGAAGTAGCGTGGGCTGGGGCCTGGAGGGAAAAACAAAATTGGTGATGAAGACCACTCCTGCCAAGAGCAGCCAGAGCTGTGATGAAGAAGGAATGGTGCATATCCAGGTTTGGTTCAGCACCAGGAAAGCCCATCTGTCAAGTGATGGATAGCAGTAAATAATATCAGACGGCACAAGACAAAACTACTCAGAAGCTCTTGAATCCACAGCCCTTTCTTTAACAGATGCCTTCCTAATGAAGTGGGACCACGCTGCATTTCTTCCTTGAAGTCTCCATCACTGGCCAGTTCCTGACTTATGCTTTTAAACAGATCCCAAATGACTGTCTTCTCCCCACAAGGCAACAAGTGGCTTGGGTATCTGATATTCAGTACCTGGCATGCTCCTGGAGGAAACACGAGGTCCTAGAAATAGCCAGATTAGTAGAGAGAAAGACACGGTACACAGCCATTCTCGGCCAGATCTCCTTCCTTGGCCCATCCAGGTCTTTCCCCGTTTCTCCACCTTGCTCTCTGTCCTGGAGGCTCACCTGTGCAGACTACAGCAAGGAGGCCCCCTCGCCTGGCTTCCACTTGGCCTTGGCAGGTGAGGAGCCCCGGCAAAACACTAGAGAAAAGGGAGCAGAGTGAGGCCTGGGGGTTTATCCTCCTGACTCCTTCCCTGCAGGGTCCCCTCTAGCTGCTGAGTTCCTCACCCGACAGTCATTGCTTCTCTCAAGCTGGCCTGCTCTGTGCAGCTCTCTCTCCTCTGTCTCAGTAAACCCTTTCCTCCCATCCCTCCACCCTCCCTACCTGGCTTCTTATCACAGTGGACACAGAGATGGTGAGAGCATGGCTGCTGCCAGTCATTAATCCCCAGATAATCCATGGCTCTTCTATCCTCTATCTTTATAATGAGTCATTTCTTTTCTTTTTTTTTTTTTTAATTAATTAATTTATTTTTGTCTGTGTTGGGTCTTCGTCGCTGTGCGCGGGCTTTCTCTAGTTGCAGCGAGCAGGGACTACTCTCTGCTGTGATGCCGGGCTTCTCATTGCAGTGGCCTCTCTTGTTGTGGAGCACGGACTTTAGGCATGCGGGCTTCAGTAGTTGTGGCATGCGGGCTCAGTAGTTGTAGCTCACAGGCTCTAGAGTGCAGGCTCAGTAGTTGTGGCACACGAGCTTAGTTGCTCCGCGGCACGTGGGATCTTCCCGGACCAGGGCTCGAATCCGTGTCCCCTGCAATGGCAGGCGGATTCTTAACCACTGCGCCACCAGGGAAGTCCCAATAATGAGTCATTTCATAAATAAATTCACCTCCAATTATTTTAATTTGAGAGCACCGTCCCCTTCATATCCTTCCTACTGAGACCTTGACTTACATAAATTTATTCAGTCATTCAACAAATATTTATTAAATACCTACTGTGTGGCAGGCATTATTGTATGTGCTGTAAATTCAGCGGTACATAAAATGGGCAAAGAAATATATATATACACGTATATATTAATATATATTCATATATCCGTGCATACACAAATATAGTCACACATACATGCATAGATACTGCATCTCTACTATATAACACAGTTATTAATTAACAGTACAGACTCTGAAGTTAAACTAACTGACTTCCAATTCCTGCCCTACTCTTGACCAACTGTAAGATCCTGTGAGAATTTGCTTAACCTCTCCATGCCTCAGTTTATTCACATGTGTAATGAAAGATAGATAGATAGATAGATAGATAGATAGATAGATAATAGGATCTACTTCCTTAGATTGCTGAGAGGATTAAGATAACACAAGTGATGTCTTTAGCAATAAGCGCCCAATAAGCTGGGAATAAACACAAACATTTTTTATTGTCTCCTGGAGCTTTCACTCTTTTTTTGGCCTCACATAGTTAAAATTTTGTTGGTTCTTCTTTTTTTTTTTTGGTGAGAATGCTTAAGATCTGCTTTCCTAGCAAATCTCAATTATGCAATACAGTATTATTAATTATATTAGTCATGCTGAACATTAGACCCTCATAGTTTATTCATCTAATAACAAAATTTGTACCTGTTGACCGACATCTGTCCATTTTCCCCATCCCCTAGCCCCTGCATTCTATTCCACTATTTCACTAACCACTATTCCACTCTCAGTTTCTATGAGTTTCACCTTTTTGTTTATGTTTCTGTTTTTATTTTCTTTTAAACTTTTTTATTACGGAAAATTTCAAACATACACAGAAGTGGAATGAGTAGTGTAATAAATCCCCATGAACCTATCAATTAGCTTCAAGAATTATCAACACATGGCCAGTTTCATATCATCTAGGGGACAAGAGAATGATATAGATGAGATGAGACTGGAGCTTTCATTCTGATGGAGAGGGACAGACAAATAAAATAGCCTTGGTTATACTATAAACAGGTAATGGTGACTCAGCACAGTACCTTAATTCTCTGAGATTCAGTTTTCTCATCCATCAAATGAGGAAAATAAACCCCATCTTGCAGTTTGTGTAAGAATTAAATTAGATTGTATAAATAAAACAGCAAGTGCAATATGTGCTCCTCTTCTATCTCCTTACTTCTTAATTCAGATCTCTTGCTTCTTAGACTAGATTCAATGTTCACAATCAGCTTCTCCTGAACTGACCCCTGAAAAATGCTGCCGTCAGGGTTGCTCCCTTACACCCCACAACTGCACCCGCTGAGCAGGGTTCCAGAAACACATCCTAGCATTGCAGGGGAGCCCAGAATTCGAGAGAGGACAGAGTGGAGACACAGGTGACTGTCGGCAGAGGGGACCAGGGGAGTCAGGGCCCAGGGGCAGGAGCGTGGAGGGCAGGGAAAGCAAGGAAGCACTGACAGAAAATCAGGCTTTGCTTCTTGTGTTTTCTTTTCCTTCGGACCCTTTTGTTTTCCCTTGATTTTTAGCAAAATTCCCTTTGAGAATTGTAACCCGTTTTAGTGTGCTAAGAAAAAACAGAAAATGGCAGACCATCCACGCTCAGACCAGGATAATACACAGTGAGAGAGGGAGTGGGGAGGGAACTGGGATGGAGGCAAACCCGCGATCTTTCGAAGAGGAACTGTTGCCAAATTGTGTCCGCCCCCAGCCCCCCAGTTCTTTCTTCCTCTTCCACCCCATAACGACAGAGCGTTCCCTAGCAAAGGAAAAATCTGAACTATAAATGGTAACCCATTGGCTTGGGTTAACAGTTGTTGAGTCATGGCTGTCTCATATTATTTTCTACACGTGTTTGTATACATTAAGTCTTGTAAAAACTAAGACAAAACGTCCTTGGAAAAGAATCAGAATTTTCAACAAATCGCAAGCACAATAATATGTCTCTAATTATTGTTTAACAGTGAGGGAAAAGAAAAGGAAAGAAATCTTAAGCGATCAACATTAAGGCTTAGCGAATCACGGTGCACCCATTCAGCGGAATGTTATACAGTCATTAAAAGAATCAAGTTCACAGTGTGGATTATATGGGGAAAGAAGAGCAAAAAAATTTACATGCAATACAAACAAATAAAATATACTAAGATGTCAGTACTGATTGCCCAGAAACTGCACAATAATGATAACATTTACTTACTATGTATATAGTAGATTTTATTTCATGTTGTTTATGTATGTTAACTTATTTAATTCTCAAAACAACTCTATGATTAAATACTACTATTATTCCCATTTTATGGATGAGAAAATTGAGAAGTTAAAGAACTTGTCAAAGGTTATACAACTAGCAAGCTGCAGAAATGGGATTTGAGGCCAGGCAGTTAGCTCTGGTAACATGCTCTTAACTACTCTGCTACACTACCTCCCATCAATAGGCTGATAATAACAATAGCTATCAATTGTTAAAGGCAGCAATCATCTCAGCTAATCCTCACAACAACCCTGTGTGTAGATATTATTAACCTCATTAAAAAGATGGAAAACTCAGCATGAGAGCAGGTAACTGATTCACCTCAAAAACACAAGGCTACAAACTGAGAAATCAAATCTCACTCCATAGGTCATGTCCTAATCATGACACTATATGTTAATTCTTCTTTGCACTATTTGCTAAATCTTCTACAATAAGTATATATTACTTTGATAAAAAATAAAGGAACAAAATAAGTCCAAAAAGAAAGCTACTTTTAACAATGAAAACAATTTAAACTACAAAGTAATATAACATTTTAGATAAAAAAACAAAATTTGAACTCCTATTTTACAGCTTCCCTTTAAGTCTTTTTTAATATTCATTTCTCACATTACTGTAAAAGAGTATACACAATTTTATATCACCAAGAAATCATTCTGACTGGTAGCACGTGAGAAAGGCAACATTTCTTTATATGATTAGTTGGATAAACCCACTGCCATCGGCAGTTCACATCTAGAATTCGATTTAATGGAATGACCAATGATTTTCTCTCCAAGCTATCCAAGTTGTGTCCCATTACCCATTAACAACCAAGAATTACTAATCACTGGGTGAGCTGAAAGCCATACATCGGCGCGTGACACGTCACAAAACAGAGCCCTGCTTCTTTGGAGACTATTGCTTGTATGTAGCATCACAAATTGGACAAAACAGGTCCATGATATTTAGAAGCTGCTGTTGTGATGCAGTCAGAAATGCAGGGTCTGAAGGGCAAACTGCCTTTACCACCATCCTTACCCCATCCTGAAACCGTGCTCCATCTCTGAGCACTCACTCCCACACACTCCAGTAAAATGGGTCTTGAGGTGGAGTGGAGGTGAGGGAAGGGATGGGAATTGGATACAGTTTGTCAAACAAACTAGATTTACACTGGCACCAAATAGCTGCCACTGCCCAGCTCACATTCTAAACATCACGTCTTTTTTTGTTTTTTTCCTCAGAATTCCGTTGTATTTCAAGAGTCTAAACGTCAAATTCTTAACTTGGCTCCTAAAGTTATCACGCTCATCTGCATTTACTTTCATATAATAAACCTCTTCTGTTTTCTGTTTAAGATTTTAAAGATAAATATTTCTACTACTTGTGGGTCTCCTATTTATGCTAACTGGAGAGATATTCAGGTCACAACAAGGTTACCCACGCGCAGCTCCAGGTTCAGGTATAGTTCGACCAGTTCTGTGCCCTTAATAACTTACCTCCACAGTATTTACTAAACTCCTTTAAAATAATGGTTTGGGGGGATAGGTAGCCCACCTTAGAGACTAATCTAGTTAATACAGACTCAATAAGCAATAAAGCTTTTTTTGAAAATTGTAATAATATGGTAAATTCTATTTTTCAGAACCTCAAGGGGCTGGAGGAAACAGACCACCATGGCAGGACTACTCTTCAAGAGAGACGTGCTCAGAGATGAGGTGAGATTATACTTCCTGGGGGCTTGGTAGGGTATATGAGCAACTGTATCTCCATGTAATTCCTCCCTCCCACCTCCAAAATGAAATCTTGCAAAAGTTATTATTAGCTCACAAAAATGCTGAGTGTGAGTAGATTTCCTGTAGAAATGGTCCACGGGTGGAATTCTGGATCCTGGCCTGACCAGTGCAGACTTATATGCTGGTGACACACGATTCATATTATAAAAGTAGAATATCATCACCAAAAAAAAACCAAACTGCAGAAACCAAAGTGCAGAGAGTAAAGTTCTAGGAAAGTTTCTTAATGACCATGTGTTAGGGAGTGATTTCTTAAACAAGAAACTAAAAGGAAATGATTGATAAAATAGATGAATAAAGTGTAAAAATTACAGTTCATTCTTTAAAAGTGAAGAGAGAAGCTACAGGTGAGGGAAAAGATCTTTGCCATACATGTAACAAAGGATTAGAACCCAGAATACATAACAAAGTCTTACAAATCGATAAGAGAAAGATCACCTGAATGGAGTGAATACTTGTGCCTCCCCACCAAAAAAAATTCATATGTTGAAATCCTAACCCCCAATGTGATAGTAGTGGGTGGTAGAGCCCTTGGGAGGTAATTAGGTCAAGAAGGTAGAGGCTTCATGAACGGAGTAGTGCCCTTGCAAATTAACCCCAGAGAGCTCTCTAGTTCCTTCTCCACCAGAGCAGGACAAAATGAGAAGTCAGCAGTCTTCAACCCAGAAGACAGTCCTCACCAGAACCCAACCGTGCTAGCACCCTGACCTCAGACTTCCAGCCTCCAGAAATATGAGAGATAAATTTCTATTGTTTATAAAGCACCCAGTCTATGGTATATTTGTTATAGCAGCTTGACCTAAGACAACCACCAAAAAAAGCAAAGGCTATTCAAAAATAATTCACTGAAGAAAAAACTTAAATGGCCTTTATGGAAAGATGCTTAACCTTATTAGTTGTCAGGGAAGAGTGAATAAAAAACACAATGAAATATTATTTTGTATGCACCAGATGGACAACTAAAATTAAAATTTTAAAGTCTGACAATACCATTGCTGGTGAGGATACGGAGCAACTAGAGTTCTTATACACTGCTGATACAAGCATAAATTGGAGAGCAATTCGGCAATATCTAGTAAAGTTAAAGTTATGTATGCCTTACGATACAACAATTCTACTCCTAGGTAGATGCCCTAGAGAAAATCTCAGACTTGTGCACATGGAAATATACAATGCATCAACTGCCTGCATTGGGAAAATCTAAATGCCCATCAACAAGGGAAAGGATAAATAAAATCTGGTAAATTCATACAATGCAAGTGCATGGTGCAATAAAAATAAACTATATCTATATGTATTAATGTGACGAATCTCTAAAACACAATGTTAAGCTAAAAACCAAATTGTGACAGTATAGCAGGCATCGTGATACCTTTTCTATAAAGTTTTTTAAATATGTAAATCATCTCACTTTTGTTTATATATGCATGCAAGCGTAATACAAGTATAAAAATATGCATGCAAAAATAATCACACCACACTTAAGCCAGTGACTGCAAATGGGAAAAAGATCATGAGACCTGGAAAAATCCACAGGGATCTTCAACTGTATTTGTTAGGTATTATTTCTTAAACCAGGATTTAAGGAAAATGCTATGTTATTCTCTGTACTTTTTTATAAGTATAAAATATTTCACAATAAAAATCAGACAGCAAAAGAACCCCACCAATCAAGGTAGGTATAATGAGTGAAACAAGGACATAAAGGTCTATGACACACATACTCTGTAATAATATTTCAGTATCAGAATATCCAAACTTAGCATCTGGGACCCATCTGCAAAAGTGAATACATTTTGCTTCTCTAGGAAAACAACTAAATGTACGTAACTTGAACACATACGCACTAGATCTACATACAAAAGTGATTCCAGGAATTTTCCTAAGTTCCTATTCTTTTTAAACAGGTATTGTTTTTGAGAGAGACAGATACACACTAGGATCCACTATCCACTGGTATCAAAATGCCCTGCACTGAGGCAGGAGTCAGTGGGGACATTAATTCATCCACCCTGGTCTTCACCTCACCAGTCACAGGTAGGAAAAAGGAGACCCCACAGAAGCACAGTGCACAGAATCTTTAGGTCTGCATGGAAGAAACGGATAAGAATATATCCCCAGCAAATGCAAAGAAAACAGCAAAGGAACACAGGGACCACAGAACGAGTAATATGCGTGGACACAGCAGTGGTGGATTCCAATACTGAACTGTGCCCTTTTTATGGCTACATGATGGGAAATAAATGACAAGTACATGTACAAGGTGGCCAAAATTTTAAGGAAAGTCTGTGACTGTGTTATGAAAACCACAATGGGTTAAATCAGATTTTTTTTTCCTTTTGAAAAGTCAATATTTGGATTTGTAAAGTCCAAGGTAAAGCCAGTACAAAATAGTATAAAAATCCCTTGACCTAACTCACAGTTTAGACATTAAGTCAAACTGAAAATAAGTTATCAGCTGCTCTGTCAGTATAGAAAAATCAATATTTTCCTATCATACCATCTGCTTTAGCAGTGCAAGTTAATAAATTTAGCTGGTGAAATTTTCTTCTCTCTTTGGATTCTGGAGAGAGAAAATATATTTTCAATAGTTAATCTAGTCACTTACTGTATAGAGCAATGAAAAATGAAATACTATTATCTGAACATGTGAGTTTGCCATGTTCAGTAATAGAATTCTTCACTGAAATTCCTCACCTGTATTACATCTACAATTCAGTGAACCCTACCCTGGTCCTCCTGCTTCCCAGCTTCTTGACCTCTTTGCCCTCAAAAAGGGAATCAACCAGTCGAGAAAATAAAATAATCCAAACTCTAGAAAGTAACTTAGCATTTGGGACCCATTTTCAAACCTGAATATATTTTGGTTTTTCTCTGAAAACACAAAATTGACTACCTTTATGTAACTTGCACACACATGGACTAGATATCTACGAACAGATTCAGAGAATTTCCTAAATTTTCTCAAATTTTGTAGGGAGACATTGTTATTGAAAGAGACAGACATACACTGAGATTCATTATGCCCTAATAATACATATCTTTTAAAGAAAATAAGTTAAATATGACTTCAACTTTTAAGCAACAGTGAAATACTGCAAAACAGAAATAGGCTTTCAAAGGAATTTTCAAAACAATGAAATACGTATTTAGTACCTACTACATGTCTAGGAGGTATAATGACTTCATGTTTTCTTGTATGTGTTGTTATAATACCCACGCATTAAAACCAGTGCCAGCATTTCAATTCTTCTTTTATAATATTCCAAAAATTCTACAAAAAGCCTTCTTTTAATTTTTACCCTAGAGATATTTTCCTATTAATGTGCCTGGCAGCAATTGACCAGTCAGATAAAAGCTCCTTTTGATGTAAGTTTTTAAGTTAGTAGGATATTTCCAAATTGGTAGAAATGCTAATTAGGAAACACTCTGGTTTGAGAAATTGTAAAATTAATAAAACTTTTTTGCTTCTGATAAACTCTATGATGTCAGGAAAATTGTCTATCTCTTCTGTAACTTTCTTCTCAGTTGCCATTTATCTCATCCTCTGGAGTTGTAGAGAATTAATATCTATAAAAGGTTTTGTGTTTTCTTGACCAGAAGAGGGTAAGTGAAAGAAAGGCAGCAGTATATCACTGTAATGTGTAGACATTTAGATGAGTTCCAGGCAACCGGGATGAAAAAAAAAAAAAAAAATTTTTTTTTGAATCACCCTAATAAACATTTAATTATTTATTTATTTATTTAAAACATCTTAATTGGAGTATAATTGCTTTACAATGGTGTGTTAGTTTCTGCTTTATAACAAAGTGAATCAGTTATATATATACATATGTCCCCATATCTCTTCCTTCATCTGTCTCCCTCCCTCCCACCCTCCCTATCCCACCCCTCTAGGTGGTCACAAAGCACCGAGCTGATCTCCCTGTGCTATGCGGCTGTTTCCCACTAGCTATCTAGTTTACGTTTGGTAGTGTATATATGTCCATGCCACTCTCTCACTTTGTCCCAGCTTACCCTTCCCCCTCCCCGTATCCTCAAGTCCATTCTCTAGTAGGTCTGTGTCTTTGTTCCCGTCTTGCCGCTAGGTTCTTCATGACCATTTTTTTCTTTTTTTTTTTTTTTTTTTAGATTCCATATATATATGTGTTAGGATACGAATTTGTTTTTCCCTTTCTGACTTACTTCACTCTGTATGACAGACTCTAGGTCCATCCACCTCACTACAAATAACTCAATTTCGTTTCTTTTTATGGCTGAGTAATATTCCATTGTATATATGCACCACATCTTTTTTATCCATTCATCTGTTGATGTACACTTAGGTTGCTTCCATGTCCTGGCTATTGTAAATAGAGCTGCAATGAACATTTTGGTACATGACTCTTTTTGAATTATGGTTTTCTCAGGGTATATGCCCAGTAGTGGGATTGCTGGGTCGTATGGCAGTTCTATTTTTAGATTTTTAAGGAGCCTCCATACTGTTCTCCATAGGAATCAGGCTCCCTGACTTCAGACTATACTACAAAGCTACAGTAATCAAGAGAGTATGGTACTGGCACAAAAACAGAAATATAGAGCAATGGAACAGGATAGACAGCCCAGAGATAAACCCATGCACATATGGTCACCTTATCTTTGATAAAGGAGGCAAGAATATACAGTGGAGAAAAGACAGCCTCTTCAATAAGTGGTGCTGGGAAAATTGGACAGCTACATGTAAAAGAATGAAATTAGAACACTCCCTGACACCATACACAAAAATAAACTCAAAATGGATTAAAGACCTAAATGTAAGGCCAGACACTCTCAAACTCTTAGAGGAAAACATAGGCAGAACACTCTATGACATAAATCACAGCAAGATCCTTTTTGACCCAGCTCCTAGAGAAATGGAAATAAAAACAAAAATAAACAAATGGGACCTAAGGAAACTTAACTTTTGCACAGCAAAGGAAACCATAAACAAGACGAAAAAACAACCCTCAGAATGGGAGAAAATATTTGCAAATGAAGCAACTGACAAAGGATTAATCTCCAAAATTTACAAGCAGCTCATGCAACTCAATATCAAAAACACAAACAATCCAATCCAAAAATGGGCAGAAGACCTAAATAGACATTTCTCCAAAGAAGGTATACAGATTGCCAACAAACACATGAAAGAATGCTCAACATAATTAATCATCAGAGAAATGCAAATCAAAACTACAATGAGATATCATCTCACACCTGTCAGAATGGCCATCATCAAAAAATCTACAAACAATAATTGCTGGAGAGAGTGTGGAGAAAATGGAACCCTCTTGCACTGTTGGTGGGAATGTAAATTGATACGGGATGAAAACTTTTAAGTTTCCCAGAAACACAATATAAAGAAAGCCACCTCCAGTGCCAAACTTCCACAAGAAAATAGCATCCTCTTTATTATCTTTTTTTTCTCCTACAGGAGAAGAAATAAAGATTTTTGGAGTAAGAAAGTATCTAATAAAATAACAGAAAACAATAAATTTAAAGAGTTTCAACATTCTCGCAATACAAAAGACATTTAGATGATACATAACTCTGTTCTCTGAAAACTGGCGTAGCTAATTCAGTCCTGCAAAGTACTGAACTGGGATTCAACAAGTCTGTTATGCAGCTATTTATACAAACAAAAAAGAGTAAGCTGAGGATTGTAACCATGGTGTAGTCACTAGGAGTGGACACTGGTGACCCAACTCCAGATGGACCGTGGACCACGGTTTGAAGTGGGGTAGGTGGGGAAGACAGGACTGGCTGAGGATTGCTAGTGGTAAGGTTTCCAGAAGCCTAAGGGTCAGAAGTCTGTCTCACCAAACAAATAATAACCATAATAATAAAAATAGAAATAAAAACAGCAATAAGGATAATGATGATATAAACAGGCAATTAAATTGGTGTCACAGAAGAAAAAAAAATACAGGAAGACAACACTTGTTCACCTTGACTTCTACTAAGGCTATGGGTATGTGAGCAGGGAAACTGGTGAATCAACCTGGGACCAAAAGCACACCTCAGGACATGCCAAAGATGGCAAAGTTGACTGTGACTCCACAGTGGCTAGCCATGAGGTGCACTCCCAGGAAAGTTCTAAGGAAAAGCCCCTTCTCCTTCCTGGTAACCACAAGCTGGGTGAAGGACATTCAACATCTGAAATTTTAACAACATAAAAATAGTTTGAAATAGAAGCATTCTGGCTTACATTTGTCACTTCCTTCCTTCCTAATATAAACTACTTTCTGCTTTGGAAACTTTTTCTGCAAACTTGTCCCGAGTATTAGCAAGGGTTCAGCATACCATTTGTGACCTGCATAGCAAAACAGTGCGTGTAGAGGCAGAGTGCTATCCCAACCAAAGCAGTATTCCATTAAGTCCATTCGTTCAACCAAAATTTGTCGAGCACCTACTGTATTCTACAGCGGTAAACAAGACCAACAAGGGCTGCTCTCACAGAGGTACAACCTACTAAGAAAAGGCAGACAATTAACAAACAAATAAATAGACCTGATATTTTTAGACAGTAATAATTCAACAAAAGAATTTAAGAAGAATAATGTGATCGAGTCTGGTAGGAGGAAATGTCACTGTTACAGTATATAGGGTGGTCACAAATGCACCTTTAAATTGGAACCAAGACCTGAATATTGAGGAGGAAATATGCTGCCTGTGGGGCAGAGTATGGCTAGAAGTAGTAACAGCAAGTACCATATCCCTAAGCTGGGTCAAGGTCGGGGTATTTGAGGACATAAAAGCCTGGGTGGGTGAGCGGCATGAGAAGAGGTCAGGGAGGTGGCATGAACCACATGGAAAACTGTAGAAGAGCCTGCTGACACCCCTATAGCCAATGTCACTTATTTGCTACAAATTCTCCCCCAAAGAAATCAACTACTTTCAGTACTATCAGACCCACTATTCCTAAATCCATACATTCTCCTGGATTTTTGTCCATAACAGATGATGGGCTTGGGGATAGTCTAGGGATAAACAATAACCAAGTAATTTTTTTCTCAAAGGCAACCAGAAAATAGTTGGAAAGCACCAACCACATGTTACACAATGGTGCCCTAATGTAGCATTAATTCATTGACCTCAGGCCTTCCCTTCAAAATCCAACATGGTTGGGTGGCAAGAACACTGGCTTAGGAGTCAAGAGACCTGGTTCTCGTATGAGCTCCACCATTGCTAACTCATGATTTCCATAAACTACTTAATACCTCATGTTCTCAGTTCCTTCACTTATAAGATCAAGAGATTGTATAAATAATCTGTCTTTCCATCTTTATTACTATATTGACTTCGCCATTACATCTCTATTGCTACAGTCAACTCCATACCCAAAACTTACTTATTTAGAGTTGAAAGTCTATGGTAGTATGGTATCCCCAGCCAAACTAAAAATATAAAAAATGATCTGTTATATAATTCTGGAGAGTGCGTAAACTCATGAATTTAATAAGGCACTCAGTGAAGCAGTAATTTTAAAAACGGTAGTTTCACTTCCCAAAAAGGTTTCTTGCTAATTTCCCTACATGTACTATATTTCCAAGAAGATGCCTGTACATGGAAAAACTCTGCCTTATTGTCTGTGGTATTGACAACTAATCTCAAAATAATGGGAATAAACTAAGGACAAAGATAATTCTCATTTCACCTAGTGCCCTTTTAGCTGAGGATATCAAAGTACACTATTTATAATAATAGCAAATAAAAGGATTGCCACCACTTAACACCGGCTAATCTTGTGTTTTGAGTAAAACATCAAATGAAAATCGCATACCATCCTTATACAGTGGTTCCTCCCAAACTCAACCACATTAAATAAAAAATACAATTACCCATTCTTAGGCCTCAACAATAATCAGCCTAATCATCAAAAGGAAAGAAAATATTTCCTAAAATACTTGAAACTACTTAGTCTCTGAAGAATCAGTTGAACCCTAGGAAATTAGGAAGGATATTAAAATGTTAAATGTACATTTCTAGCAATCCCATTTCTGATACTTCATCTTACAGAAATAATTGTTTAGATATGTGCAAATCTAGAGACAATGATGTTTCATGCAGCATTGCAACTGCCAGCAGAAATTTAAAAACGGCCTGAAAGTCCATCAATAGCAAAATGATTCAATAAAGTGTGACACACACAATAAGAGATCCTTTGTAGCCAGGAAAAGAATGGTTTTTAAGGGGAAGATGTCTATGATATATTAAATGAAAAATGTAAGTTGAGAACCAATATATTTAGCACAGCTGAGTGCTGGAGGAAAATAAAAAAGAATATGTGGAAGAGGGTGCTTTAATATTTTATTATTTTAGAATTATAAAAGTAATATATACTTTTGAAATATTCAAAAAAAAAGCAACAGATAAAACTATAGCAGTGGTTTGGTATGTCTCATCTATTCTCTTTTATTAATGATTTGCATTATATGCACATTTTTAACCAAAATTAAATCTTATGACAATATTAATCTGAAACTTGCTTTTAAGCCTTAATACTACCCTCTTTTTTTCCATTTAATTTTTTTTTATTGAGGTATAGTTGATTTACAATATTCTGTTAGTTTCAGGTGTACAGCAAAGTGATTCAGTTATATATATTTTTCAGACTATTTTCCATTATAGGTTATGACAGGAAATTGAATATTGTTCCCTGTTTTATACAGTAAATCCTGGTTGCTTATCTATTTTATGTATAGTAGTTTGTATAATACCACCCTCTTTTAATAATCACATAACATTTCATAGTATAGATGTACTCAAACTTACTCAACTGGTCTCCTTTTGATAGATATGAATATCTAGCTTGCTTCCTTTTTTATGCCTTACAATCATATGTAACATTTTAAGATATAGGTATGAATATAAATACTATATATAGTATTTACAAAATATAAATACTATATATTAAATATAAATACTATATTACTATGTATTCATAAATACTGTACACAGTAATCTGAGATGTGAGATTAGAGGGATGTACAGGGACTCTGGCTTATTTCATTTCTTTATATAATACCAAAAAAGAGGTGGAATTCTGTGTAGTATTTCCTACTTTTATGTATTTTGCAGATATTTTAAATTTGAACCCTACTTTGAACTCAACTTCACTAGGAAAGTAAGAAAGACTAAATCCACTGCCCGTGTTTTCCTCTAAGCGTCATCCAAGGTATTTGACATACATGGCTTCCAGCACCCTTCTCACATCAGCAAGTTAGCTCCCAAGAAAGGAGTCCCAGTAAGAAGGGATGTGAGGCTCTAATTTGGAAATATAGAAAGCAGATGGTAGAAATGAATTAATTTTAAAATAGACTAAATCTAGTCTAAGATAGTGTAACAGGATTGGGGTTTACAATAAAAGAAAGGATCAAGTCCAAAATGCCTGTATAAGGGGAAATGTGGCTGGCACCATAAGTAAGAGACAAACAGTAAATGAATGAATAAAGGAGTGAATGAATGAATGGAATGAATGAATTGGCTGAATGAATGGGATGAATGAATTGGATGAATGGGAAGAGAGCTTTACCACTGACCAGTCTCTTGAGTCTTCTCCATAACCCACAGTGAATTTGCCTCCTAATTTCATCTTGGAGCTTATTACATGCCAAAACAGATCTCTGAAAAGTCAGAGGCACGACCATAAAGAGCAGAACTGAGTATTCTCCAGAAACTGTTCCAGGCTTTCTATTCTGGTGACCTGAGTAATTCCCACAACAGGCAAGTCAGTTCTAAATCCCCAGCAAGTCAAGCAGGATTAGACCACCTAACCTTTGAAATTGGTTCCTAAAATTCTGAAAGGTGAAAACTTCCTGAGAGCTCTTGGGATGGAAAAGATGATGGAAAGAAAGTACCACATATCAGAGTTATCTGCCTCTTAGGGGAATCCTGGAAGGAGCAGTTGTAGATGAATGGGAACGGCTGCTCCCAGTTCAATATCATAGGGTTGTATCACGGATGCTGAAGCACAGATTACCATAAGGCAGTGAGCAAGGTGCCATAGCACCACGGGATGGAGGAGATGACATATAACATCATTTAGAGGCGGGACACTGGTGTTGATGGTTGCAGATGATGAGGGTAGGGAATAAGGACTGAGGCATTTGAAGAAATCAGTGCAGTTACATAAAGAAGTGGATTGCAGAGAGGATAGGAGGTAGAAAGCATTAAAACCTTTGATCAGGAATTTCAAATGGATGTGAGAAGTACCTGAATAAGGAAAATGCATTTCCCCTTCACCCCCTCTAATCGTTTCATGGGGCATCAAGGCATTAAAATGCAGCTCTCTGATGTGATTCATTATAACAGGTTTCATTAGTGTCAGATCAATTCATTTTTTAAAAGACATTAAAAAGAAGATTTAGGGGAGGAAACAATCTTTTATAGCCACTGCAATGTGTCATGGTAACCCAGCAATATGCAGGTGTTAATCTTAGAGGGCTTATTTTAAAGTGGATCTATATTGAGATGGTTTGGATGTTTAAACTCATCACAATTTTAATTTTAACTAAATGCTTCGCTTTATTTCACAACATACAAATTCTTAATTTGAAGGTCACAATTCCTTTGATACAAGCATGCAGTATTTGGCACAAATAATCTATTTGATAGATAGATAGATAGATAGATAGATAGATAGATAGATAGATAGATAGGTGTATATACACATACATATTCAAACAAGTATTTCAGTGCATTTACAGTTCAATGAATATATAGATGGAAATCTATTTTATACTGAAACCTGAAATGAGACTGTGCTACTCTTATTACCTAATAAATATTAAATATCCACCCTCATCAATTTCATGAAAAAGCATTCATATAGTTTCCACATGGTGCTTGCCAAGTGCTATAAAAGCAAGTGATACCGAGAGTCGTCAGCTCATTATTTAGTAGCTTTCCATTCATATCCGAAGCTCACACTCTAAGAACAGCGCTAACACCAACGTACTCTACAGTTCATAGAGCCATGTACCTTGAGCACTGGAGGGACCCTGTGCAACAGGAATTACAAATTAATGCAGCATTATTCATGCAACGGCCCCAAAACACATCTCTCCATAAAAATGATGGATTTTCACTTTCCATATCAATTTCTAAATGTTTCTATTTTGCTAAATTTCTTGTGGATTTCACGAGTAAAGACCAATATTAGTCACAGAAACCTGGGGTGGAAGATATCATTATTCCAACCAGCCTAATCCGGGATGGCTTCCTCCATGCGAGGGATTTAGAAATTTGAAATGGAAACTAATTGGAAAGCAGATCAGCTCTCATCTGAAATTCTGATGATGCCATTTTACAGGCCAAGCTTCCTTTTAGACAAGGAATTTTGCCCCTTACATCAGGTCCCAAATCGCTCCATCTATTTAGCTACCATCATCAGAAATTCTGAGACACGCCAGAGCTCAGAGTGAAGCAGGTGCATCTGCACAGAGCCGTCTGACGGATGCACACCCAGCCCCATGCACAGCTGGGATGTAGTAATAGATGCTTGGCAGGCTGTCATTTATCAACTGTGTCTCTAGTCTCAGAGATACCCAGGCAGAATACCATGGCCACCTGCCATGAACTCACAGCCATAAGTTTTCCGGCCTAGGCTTTGTCCTCACAGACCCATGGGTAGCCCCAGAACACACACAAAAAGGGGATCATGGGGTTAAGCTGGGAATGAATGAAGGTTAGAGTCCAAAGCAAAGTCAGATCACACATCAAACAAAAGGTAACTTGTGAGGAATTCAAAAGTGAGGCATCATGGACAGGATACGAAGTATACTCTAGAGTCTTCCATTCAGTAAATACAGCGAGGTGATCTTCTAGGTACCTGAGATATATTAGTGAGCAAACCAAAGATCTTTGCCCTCATGTAGCTTGGGGAAGACATATAAAAGCAGGAGATATAATAAATAGGAAAATAATATAGTTATAATATGGGAAGTAATATGGCAAAATGAAATAGTAAAGCAGAATAAGGAAGACTGGGTTTGGCAGGGTTTGGGGAGAGGGGAGGAAGATGGCAAGATGTAACTATAGGTAGGAGAGTCAGGGTCAGGGTAGGCCTTACTGTGAGAATGTGACATTTGAGCACAGACTTAAGGAGGACTTAAGAGAATTAGCAATGTGACTATGAAGGGGGAAAGCTTTCCAGGTGGAGGGAGCTGCCACTGCAAAGTCCTAAGGCAGGAGCATGCCAGGACGGTTGAAAGAAACAAGGAGGCCTGGGTGGCTACAGTCAAGAAAGTAGGCGGTAGAGTGGTGGAAGATGAGGTCCCATAGGTAACAGGAGTCAGATCAGGTGGGCCTTGGGAACCATAGTAGGGGTGTTGGATTTTACTGTGAGGGAAATGCGGGGCCACTACAGAGTTGACTCTACACTGTGTCCCAGTGGTTAAGTCTTCTTGTTGGCTCCACCCCCCCCACAAATATGGGAGACATTTTGGGGACATTGGGGCACAGAGATGAAATATCTGTGCAAACTCCAGTTCTCATACTTTACCTTAAGGGAAATGGATTTTAAGTGAGAGTATGGAACTAAGCATGGTCTGTAGTTCTCAAAGATGTTTTATTGGGAGACTTGAAACACGTGGATGTAATTCATTATCGGTGTCAGAAATATGTTTGCACTCCTAGAAGGGGAATAGAAGTCTGCTACTCTGAGAAAGCTTAATTTTAATCCTATTCTCATTCAAACTGCTAGCAAGCTATTCCAATAATCAGAGGAAACCAGAATCTGCATGTCTTTTGACTCCAACACTGACCAATGGGTATTTCCTAGGCTTTTCTCTACCAAAAATGAATAAGACTGTCAACGGGTTGTTTCCTGGTAAGCCTAGCTTCTACACATCAAGTAATGTATATTACAATTTACGAAAGCCTCAGTCTTGTCTTAGAACAAGTTATAGCCCAGCTTTTAAAATTAAAAATAAAATGATACACACAGAAGCAATGCAGAAATCAGAAGCCAAATAATCCATAGATGTTAATGATTCTCATTTCTTTATAGCTATATAGCTTCAGTTATGAAAATGAATTAATGCTGACTAGGTACTTGGCTACATAATAGCTCACTAATTCCCATCCAGTGAGCTTATAATTAATTTTTAAAATAATATAATTGAGATCCCAGGGAAAATACATAACCATCAAGAGATCCTCTGTGGTTGTTTCTTTTTCAAGTAAAGCAATCTCTACCCTACATACAAAATCTCACCTTCACCATAATTGTTCAGCAATATACATGAATACATTTTCCTGTTGCCAAAGCCCTATTTTAACTCAATAAAGTAAATTAATTTATATACTGTTTGTATTTAGATGTACTTTAGCCCTAAAAGCCAAAGGTAGTTTATATCCTCTACTTATCAAATATATTAGATTACCTGTCATATTGTTGTCAATGAACCAGTCCTGCGTGAATCATATAGATCCACCTGGAGGTCACACAGAGAAAGAGTTAACAGAGCCAGTGACATGAACCTCAGGACAGTGCAGAAACACTGGTCAGAAAGTTGCATTTTGGAGCAAAGAAGGCACTTCCTAACCCTGAGAAATAAAGGCTCTAAGATGACTGGCAGCTGACCATTGAGAGGGCTGCAGAGAAGCCATGACCTTGGGGACCAGCCAGGTTTCAGTTCAAGTCAAGGAGATGAGGAAAACATCTGGGGAAGGAAGAGGAATAAGGAGAGGGAAGAGTGGAGGGTTGGTTCATGAAGATGATAGCTTGGTCACGGCAAGTGACCAGAAGGCCTCGGGTTTGTACCTCTGATCAAAGGAAAATAGGTCTGTGCAGCATGAATAAACTTAGCCCCATAGTGTTTGGAAGTGCTGGAAAGTCAGACTTGAGGGGACGCCACTGTGGCCCACACTGGGTGCCCACCCAGCAGCTACAGCGCAAAGCTGGGCTTTGGTTTTCCTAGTGTCCATGGCAATGATGGTCAGTAGCAATGAGCAGATATAAGCCACAGGGCCCTTTGCCCAAAACGTAGGTCATTTGCACATCTGGTTGGCACTTCCCAAAGCTGGGCCAGCTGCTGTCACTCTCAGTGGTCTCAGGAATCAGACAATGAATGGGTGAGACTCTAGCCTAGAGCTGATTCCTACGTCCTGAACCCAGCGGTGGCGGGTACAGGAAGCCTGCTCGCCTATCCCCTTTATGTCTAGGACTCCTGAGTGGCCAGAGCTCCTCTGTCCTTTCCTCAGGACCCTCGGTCCTTGGGCAGATTTTCTGGTGTTTCTTTGGCCCTTCAGGCCTGTTTGCACTGCCCCTTGTGTCTTTTCTCCCCTAGCTTATATTTTTATAGTTTTCTTCTAGATGCTGTTTTCCGTAACTGTAGTCTTAACACAGACTTAACTGTGTTTTGCTATGTATATTTAGTGACAAAAAAGACGGAAGTGTCCTTCTTTCTTACATAAAAGTAGTCCAGAGAAGCAGTTCAGGGCTGGTAGGAAAACTTCATGGTGTCACCAGGAACCCAGTTTCCTAGGGCAAGGCTTTCACCCTCAAGATCATCACAGGGGCTTCCCTGGCGGCGCAGTGGTTGAGAATCCACCTGCCAATGCAGGGGACACGTGCTCAAGCCCTGGTCTGGGAAGATCCCAAATGCCGCAGAGCAACTAAGCCTGTGCACCACAACTACTGAGCCTGCGCTCTAGAGCCCGTGAGCCACAACTACTGAGCCCGCGTGCCGCAGCTACTGAAGTCCGCATGCCTAGAGCCCGTGCTCCGCAACAAGAGAAGCCACCACAATGAGAAGCCACGCACGCAACACAGAGTAGCCCCCGCTCGCCGCAACTGGAGAAAGCCTGCGCGCAGCAACGAAGACCCAATGCAGCCAAAAATAAATAAATAAAATAAATAACAGGGCTTCCCTGGTGGCGCAGTGGTTGAGAGTCTGCCTGCTAATGCAGGGGACACGGGTTCGAGCCCTGGTCTGGGAGGATCCCACATGCCGCGGAGCGACTAGGCCCGTGAGCCACAACTACTGAGCCTGCGCGTCTGGAGCCTGTGCTCCGCAACAAAAGAGGCCACGGTAGTGAGAGGCCCGCGCACCGCGATGAAGAGTGGCCCCCGCTTGCCGCATCTAGAGAAAGCCCTCGCACAGAAACGAAGACCCAATCAATCAATCAATCAATCAATAAATCTAAAAATAAATAAATAAATAAATAAATAACCAAATGTAAAATAGATAGCTAGTGGGAAGCAGCTGCATAGCACAGGGAGATCACCTCAGGGCTTTGTGACCACCTAGAGGGGCGGGATAGGGAGGGTGGGAGGGAGACGCAAAAGGGAGGGGATATGGGGATAGATGTATACATACAGCTGATTGTTATACAGCAGAAACTAACACAACATTGTAAAGCAGTTATACTCCAATAAAGATGTTAATTAATAAATAAATAAATAATAAAAATTTTTTAAATCCATGCTACATCATAAAAATAATTAATTTTTTAAAAAAGATCATCACATCTGAGTTGCAGGCCAGGAGGAGGGACATCAGAAAGGAGAAAGGCATCCTGTTCAGTCAGGTACCCTTAGACAACGTTCTCAACAGCCTCACACAACCCTTCACTCACAACTCACCAACCAAATTGTGACATGGCCACATCTAGCTGCAAGGAAGGCTGAGAAAAGCCGTCTGTCTCAGATGGAAAAATGAGTAACTAAAAATTGGGATCCTATAACAAAGAAAGGAGGAGAAATGATTACTGGGTAGGAACCAGCTGTGTTGCCTCATCTGTGGAGCTCCGCTTCACTTGTGTTCCTCTTGAGAAAGGTCCCTCCGAGATCTCTGGGGCCCACACAGGACAGCTCTCCTCTAATTGGCACCACCATGTCATGAGGGAACATTCACGTCATTGTCTTCCTAAGTCCCTGCTCTGAGCTGTACAGTTACCAATCACCAACCATCATCAATATGGCCCTCAAGACCCAGCAAAATCATTCATCAGTCCTATGGCCGTGGGAAGTTATTCTCTCTACGCTGTTTAGCATCAGCTGTACAAGAGGATAATAAATTCCTACAGCATAGGACTGTTGTAGGGATTCTGGTCAACGCAGTGCCTTTCCCCTTCCTGTCTGATCTACCTTCCTGACAACAGACAGCCGAAGGGACATTCTGAGGAGGCTTTTAGGGAGATGCCGATCAAAAACCCAACAGACAATATACATATACATGGGCCATAACCCAAATAGGTGAGGCAAAGAGGGACAGAGCAGCTAAGAAACCAAATGGATGAGGACAGCAAGAGACCAGATAAGGGACAGATTTAAATACAAGAGTGGGTGGGTGGCCCTAGCAATTTTGTGAGCCCCTAGTGGTGGCTTTCTCAGCCTTTTACAGGGATCGCAGAGAGGAAGCGGTTAATGTGCTGACCCAGCATGACACGCCGTACTAAATCACTCTTCACTTTCACATCTATGCTCTCGGAAACTTACTGGAAGACGCTAAAATTACGCCTTCTACTTCAGGAAAAAGCACACAAGTAAAAGCAGATCTAAAATAGAAAGAAATCATTTGGTTCCTGAGATTGATGAACTCAAGCCTATTCTTAAGAGCAAAGTAAAAAACTGCTTTAAACTAACATTTGGGAGCGTATTTTACTATGTGCCACGCACTGCTCAAGATGTTCTGGGTGCTTTATTTCATTTAATCTCATAATAACTTCATGTGAGAGATATAATAATATCCCTGTTTGGCAAAGGAGGAAACCGAGGCCCAGAGGTTAAATTACTTTATGCTGTCTATGAACCCTTGGAGTTATTGGGGAGTGGAGGAAAATTTATGGAAATGGACCGAGGGATGCTTTTCAGGCACCAGCTCTACAACGAACGTTCAGTGATGTTTACCAGCTTGGCGAGGAGTTCACATAGAACCTTATAACCCTAAAAAACTAAGTACAGAGCGATCATCCAGGGCCATGTTTTACATCAATCCCCACAAAGAGTGCTGCCTGCAGTTATTCACAACGAGGTTGTAGTTCCTTCCTGACAGAATTTATGCACACACTTGAAGATACGTAGGGCTGTGAAGATGGATTAAGCACGCCACTGGGAGTGCACTTACGCACAGAGACGAGAAGATGCTCTGGAAAGGATAAACTATTTCTGCAAAGAGTTGGGGTTTTTTTTAAACCTTCGAAGCTATACAGTAGTTCCTTTTATCAAGCAGAAGCTCAAAGATGGCATTAAAGATCTTCTCTGGTATTCATTGCTATTTTCAGGAGGCAGGGAAGTCTGCAAAAATCATGTTCCATCTTCCAATTTGACATCCTCAAATAATATAATTTCCTACGTGGGTCTGTTAATGTTATTTTTGTTTCCCTTTTTAGTTTTGACATTTCAAAAAGAAAATCCTTGAAACCGGCAGACAAATCTTAAACTAGTAACGGTGAAGGCGTCATTTTTCACCCAGCACATTGCTCTCTTGAAGGAAGTAATGGTTTTATATCTGAAATCAATAAAATTGAATTTTAAAATAACCATCACACACAATATTCACATTAATTCCACGAGTGGCACATGACCTCTAAGTTTGATCAATAACACACTGTTAATTAAAGTTTGGAAATGGGATCAATTTACCTAATAGGAGTGATAGATAACTGTTATAAGAAAGGCTAAGGGGAATTAAAAGAAATAAGAGGAACATAATAAGATTAATTTTCTGGGCGAAAAGATAAGTATAGAAAATAAAGATCTCCATACTTCCCTGGGTTTATAATTGACAGAATACATCAAAGGAATTGTTTGAAAAATTCAGAGACCAGGACTAAATATCTTCAAATGTATTCTGTCTTTTCTACCTCTCACTTTCTGGTTTGGTTTCATGGCCATTGGGTTTAGGCAGACACAATACACAATTTCCTGCAAGCAGATTTTTGGGTCCTCTTCGTTTTACAATTTCATATACATAATGAGATGAGGACGCCAGGGAAACAGATGCAATATGTCTGCAGCAAAATGGCAGCAAATAAGGGGAACAAGGCTTTGGCAATGGGCTGGGGAAATCTTCCAAATAAGATTGTTGTGTGGATTAATGGGGAATTGTATAAAGCTCTGAGCACAGTACCTAGCACACTGGAAATGTCAATAGCTCACATCTACTGTTATTATTACTGAAAAGCAACAAAACTATTCCTAGAATGCACATTTTGAAGCTTCGGGGGCTCCTCAAGGATTTCCACTTAATGAAGTAGCAGATTACCAAGTGTATTAATTAGCTCTGGTGTCCTGAAAGAGCTTATTCAATTTCCAAAATAATAAGATGGCTAGGAAGGGGCTTAATGAAATCCCATAAGAAACTCCACTACCCTTCTTTCTAAATGCCCTGTGCACTCAATACAATGCACACTCAGGAAGTACCAAAGCAACTACCAACTCAAAGACATGGTCTTGGTCATTATCGTTTTCAGCTTTCGCTCACTTGCGCTCTCTCTCTCTCTCTCTCTCTCCCCCTTTTAAAAATCTGTAACATCTTCTCCAGTTTTGAAAAGTATGCCCATACTCAGTACCAGCTTACCTTCTGACATACCCACAACACAGTCTCTGACCTCTTTCAATCAATTGCCATTCAGAGAGTTCAGCACTGTTTTTTACCCTTAGCTGCACCATCACCTGTTTCACAGCTCTCTTAGAAAACTTACACCAAAGCTCCCTTCACTTTTTGTACCCTCTGCTTTTACTAAACCACTTTTTCCCTCCCATGCTTTAGTTATTTACACGAGCTTATTGACATCTGCAAGAAATACTGAATCAAGTTCCCAATGGGAACTTAAAAATGCTGGAATGGAATTGAACTGTCGAGCAATGTTCTTTCTGATTTCTGTAAACTCTGAGTAGATGATTCTACTCCAGCAATAAAAACATGAGCATCTTGACAGAATAGAGGTGGGAAAATCCATTGCGTTCACCTAAAACCTAAATAGAGAGATCTCTGGGCCACGGCAACCTCGATTTCTCTTGTTTGGCTCTAAACAGAAACCTGGAGCCAAAGGCATCAGGAGGACCAGGGGGTTACTAGAGACAGGGCTGGAGTGGGGGAAGTAATGGACTTAGCATTTCTGCGATCTGCTGGAGACAGAAGCAGCACTGAAGGAGGCAGAAGGAAGTTCAAGGCTTCCCAGAAGACTCTTGAGTGCCATAATACTTCTGGGAGAGCTCGGAAACACTTTCCTTCAACCTCGCCATGTATTGTCCCATTCTTTACTTCTTCCCAACCTTATACTCATTCTAACTGAATGTATTTCTATACTAGTTTACTATCACTACTGCCTTTTTAAAAAAATCATCATATTTGGTCGACATTCTAACCCTTGATGAAAATATTCAAATCTCTATTTTTACTAATGATAAAAGTAGTAATCATTATCAGGCACTTTTCTAAGCACTTTCATTATCTCATTTAATCCTCACAGCAACGCTAAAGTGAAATAAGCCAGACAACAGAAAGACAAATACTACATGGCATCGTTTATATGTAGAATCTAAGAAAGAAAAAAAAAAAAGTCAAATTTATAGAAACAGAGAGTAGACAAGTGGTTGCCAGGGGCTGGGGGTGGGGGAAATTGAGAGGTTGGTAAAAGGGTATAAACTTTCAGCTATGAGATGAATATGGTCTGAGGATCTAATGTAAAGCATGGGGACTACAGTTGACAACACTGTATTGTATAACTGAAATCTGCTCAGAGAGTAGAACATAAATGTTCCCACCAAAAATAAATAGATAGATAGATACATAGATAGATAGATAGATAAATATGTGAATGAAGTTAAGATGGAAAGGAATAACACAAAAGGCCATAAGCACGCCTAAGAGAGATAATTAACCCAGACTGAGTTGTCAGGGAAACTAGGACTTGGAGGGTGAATTGAAGTCATTCAGGTGTGGGAACGTGGAAAAAACAGAATGCACAGGTTCTAACTGTACCTAGTCATGGAGGTAAGAGAGACTGTGATACCTTTAGTGAAGGAGTATGCAGTAGGGTGAAAGATACAGCTCCTGAGCAAATATGCTGGGTGGGTGGCGGTAGAGCATAAGGCAGTGGAAGCACCGAAGGCCTTTATGCTGGGACTGACTTGACTAAAGTTGCATTTTAGAAAGATCGCGCTAGCAGTGAGGGGGACGCAGGGCTAGCTCTCGAGGGCTGTCTGGTATGGAATTTGTCTAGGAAGTCCTTGTCTTTGAGGTCCATGCTCCTTTACTCTCATCCCAGAAGCATATATATTCCCTTTCATCAACTGTATCTAAATAAGAAGCATGTATATTATTTCTGTTTTAATTATAAGGAAAATGACTCAAAAAAAGATTAAGAAACTTGACTGAGAAACTTTACTTAATTTTCTAGAAATTTTACTTGGATTTTGAAACGAAAACCATGTTATATATAAATTATAACAAAGACTGATATTCGACTTCATCTGAAAATTCCTATGAACATCATACTTACTAAACTATAGCCCTATATAACACACTATGTCACGTTCTCTAGTTTGTTAAAGGAAATAGAATATGTGGTAAGCAACACTTGGGATAGGTGATCACCCCAGGGAGGTGGACCAGATGCAACTCCCATGACCCAGTGCTACAGAGGGAAAGGGGCACACCAGAAAATAGGTATATACTTGTTTTCTACCATATATATGGTAAGTAATGCACTGTATAACCAGCAGCACGCTACAAATGAAATGATTAGAACTTGAATTGCTAAAAGCTGGCAGTTGCCAGAAGAAAATCAACATAGATACCAACCTCTGCTTAGGAGAATGTAAACTCATTTACAGGTGTTCATTATCAATGGAAAGAAAGAAATTGTCACTGAATTCTGCTACCTAGGGAACAAGCTCTTTGACAGCAGCTTGACAGATGAAGAAGTAGCCAGCCAAATCAGAAATGTCAACATGTCCTTCAGCAGACTGGCAGACAGACCAGGGCACCAACATGGCATTGATCTACCAATCAAAGGGCACTTCCTGGTGTCAAATCCATGATGCTTCAAGGAGGTGGAGATCTGCCATAAATAACACATTTAGTCTTGCAAACTGGTCATGCTCAACTAAAGAGAGTCATATAGCCAAAAATCAAGTGCCAGAACCTATCATGTAACCCATAAGCCATAGGGCACTGTCACCATGGAAAATTTGGGCCCTGGCACCTGATAGATCTGGGTCCTGAACTGGCTTTGTAAGTATAAGTGTACTAACTGGAAAATGTTGAGCAAACTGACAATAAAAGTCTCAATTTCCTCATCTGTAAAATGGGGATAATGCCTTGCCTTTCTGGCAAAGAATAAATGAGATAGCATAGGTAAGATGCCTGGCATTTAGAAAGTACTCAGTAGATGACAGTTATTTGTGTTCTTAATCATTTGATCAGCTTGGAAGTGGTGTTCTCAGCAGTATACTTACTCTTCACCAGATATGGGATAGAAATGTGATATCACAAAAGTTGCTGCAAGGTGAACAGAATTCAGGCATGTACAAAAGACAGCAGAAAAGTGTTGTAAAAGCACACTGAAGTACAACCTCAAAAAATATGCTTTTCCCTGCAAACCGTGGATAAGCAGCCACTGCCACCGCCACCAAGCCAGAGGACGTGTTAGGATGCCTCCCTTGTAGCGACGGTACTGGATAGATCGTGAGAATGAAAGCCAGGGCCCCCAGTAAATCAGATCTGATCATAGCTAAGAGAGCCCTGCGCCACAAACCGAGAAACGGTTTTCATAGCAAATTATGTCGCAGAAACTGTTAATCACAGTGGCCTCCTTCAATCACATCCACCCCCACCACGAGCATCATCACGGACAGCAACATCCTTGAACCTGAAGGACAATAAACTAAAAAATGCTCCATCGGTCCAGTGTGAATAAAGGTGAAGAACACATGCTGAGAGTTATGAGTATTCACACTTAGACCTAAAAAGCAGTAAAAGGGACTTATCTATCAGAGAGGCTGATTAGAAATAGATATTTGAAGAAACATTCGGGGGGGAAAAAAAAGTAGTTTTTCTCAGAAAAGTATTTTACACACTGGCCCTCCTCAGAGTCAAAAATTAGTAGAAAATAGTGAGTCTAATGTGCACAATTTAGTTGGATTTTCAAATATCTTTAGATAAGGCTCTAAGTCTGAGGGTGTTTTATACCCACACACAAAGGTCTCCAGAGTGGACAGCATCCAGGCATTACTTTGAATCACATCAAACTTTCAAGACCTAGGCACATAACAACCACTGCGTGCATGATAATGTAAAGCCAACGTTTAAACTTGTGGGCGTGGGCCATGGGGCTCAGCAGGAGAAAGGTCACCAGAGACAGGTCAGAGAAACATTCAATCATTGTCTACAATCACACGAGCTGTCTCACTCAGGATTCCAGCTGGTCCAGGAGACCCGATAGGGCAAATTCTAACGAAATCCCTGGAGCTTCACCTTTCTTAGACTGAGAACCTTAGATTATGGAGCTCGTATTCTTTGTGCTCTAAGCCCTCTTACTTTTCTTCTTTCGCTTTTCACAAAGGGAACACACTTTGGAGGACCTTGTCTGTTTTCACTGCACACATGAAAGGTGATGCCTCAAGAAAAACAGCAAGCCTAGTTTGTTCACTGTCAGGAGGAAAACAATATATATATATGTTGTATATGTATATGGGCGTACACACATACATATATGCACATATATCCATATATATATATGCACATGTATGTGTGTGTATTTGTATATATACATACACACATTATATACATATATACAATATATACGTGTAAAATATATATGCACACATGTGTATCTGTATATTTGTATATATCATATACACACAGTATATGCATATATACAGTATATACACATAAATATATACACATATACGCATATACACGCACTCATATACATAGACGCACATATACATACATACACATAGTATATGACTTCATTGAGACCTACTCCCCTTTTTTAGCATCTCTGCCCATTTGGGGAGGAACAGATGGACTATATATGTGAATAAATGTTTCCAATCGCTAGCATCGCATGGTAAATACCCTCACATGGCCAAAAGCATGTGCAGTAAAAGCAAACAGAAAGAGACATAGAGTCAAATTTAGAAAGTTAAATGATTTCAAGTGCCTTTTTCTCTTTATTTTTCTCTAAATTCAAGCAAAATATATAATTCGGCAGTTGAACAACTCCTGTTGAAGAAATTAGATGGAGCATATATTTGTGTGTTTTTGTATACTGCTCAGGTGCTTAACCATTTAACACACTGTAAGAAAACACAGCAAACGTATGCAGGCAAAACTCACCAAGATTAAAAACCCTAATGATACGACTCCATGTGTTTATAGCACTTCCGAATGGTCTCCATCCCTCAGCTGGGGTACAGAGAGCAGGCAGCTGTCGTGCCAAAGAGAGAATAACAGACACGCAGCCTGCCAATGGGCCTCGGCTTGAGCCCACCCTTGCCACTCGCTAGCTCTGGAATTTCAGAAATGAAGTTCCTCTTCTTTAAAAGGAAGATAATGATACCTACTTCACCTAGTTGCTATGAGGCATAAATAAGAAAACACTTTATAAATGTTAAAGCACTCTACAAATAAGAAATAGAAAAACATAATCTTTATAACTACCCTAAAGTGGATGGGATAGGTATCATTATCCAAATTTCACAGTAAAGAGACTCAGTGTGGTCGCTCATGTGCCAGACAAACATAACGACCTGCAACATCCAAACTGGTGACTGGCGGAGCGCACTTCGCTTCTCTGAAAACACAATTTCTCGTTTCTATAGTTATTAGTTATTAAGGTCACATATTTTAAATACCTTTGAAACAAACTACAAACATGATTTCTTCAAATCCATGATATCACGATGAACTATGTAATATATCTCAAACATTTAAGGAAATTATTTTTAATCTGTGAAAGTGAGAAATGTACAAATATACATTGTTGTTCATTCATTCAGTACATTCATGGGCTATCTGCCATGTTCTGTACCCTGTACTGGGGCTCTGGGTGTTTAGTAGAGAAGATGAGATCCCTGCCCTCACAGAGCTTATAGTCTTCTGGAAAAGATAGTCAATAGTCCACCGAACAAACAAGAAAAGGACATCATGTGATAAGTGCGCTGAATAAAATAAACAGGGGTTAAGAGAGCAGCTAGGGAAGAAGGGGAGAGAGGAAGGACATGTAGAAGGGATGGTGAGAGAGGCCCTCTGTGAGATGTGACCTTTGCAGGAAGACCTGAAAGGCCAGCCTAAGGAAATGATGGAGGGAGAACACTTCATGCAGAAGGAGAACCCAAAGGGGCTGGAAAAGACTTAGCTGGAGACCCTTTAGGAGGTTGTAGCAGGAGCCCAGGGGAGAGAGGACGGTATCTAGCAATAGGACCATTGTGACACAGACCCAAAGCAGTTGACAGAACAGAGACAGATATATTTCAGGAGTGAAAAAATCACCTGGACTTGGGGGATGGACTGGATATGTGGGATGACAGAAAGGGAGGGTATAAACTCTGCATTTGAGTCCCTGGGTGCACGTTTTGTAGGTGACAATTAGAAAAGGTGAGTTTATCTAGTTGAGGAGTGACATTCTAGACACAATAGATGGCATGATTGAAGATTTTTTAAATTATTTTTAATTGTGGTAAAATACACGTAGCATACAACTTATGATCTTAACCATTTTTAAATATACAGTTCACTGGCATTAAGTACATTCACATGGCTGGGCAAACATCACCACTTTCCATCTCCAAAACTCTTTTCATCTTGCAAAACTGAAACCCTGTACCAATGAAACAACTCCCATCTCCCTCCCCCCTGCCCTGACCACCACCATTCTCCTTTCTGTCTCTATGAATTTGCCTACTCTAGGCACCTCATAGAAGTGGAATCAGTTTTTGTCCTTTTGTGACTGGCTTCTTTGACTGCAAATAATGCCCTCAAATTTCATCCATGTTGTAGCATGTGGCACAATTTTCTTTCGAAGATATTTTTATGATGTGGGCATAGAAAGAGTAATGGAGCCTGGAGCACAGTCTACTTGGGTCTCAAACTGGGAATTTAATGGAAGGAGGATGGGGGCTAATACATAACCCTTAGGATGGGGGAGAAGAATTGAAAAACATCTCCAGGTATCCACAGTAATTTCTCCTAAGGCACACTGAGTAAGGTGAAGATCATTCAAAGATTTTTTTCCACCCGAAGCACCTAAGTTTCTCTTGGTCACTGACACTGGGGTGGGACCCTGTGGAAATCAACATGCTTCACTTTAGCCTCTCCCACCAAACATGAAACTGGACCCACACAATAGCAAAGATGAAGAAAAATCAACTTCTATACAAGTCCCCCCCGCCCAAAGGCTTTAACATATAGCCCTCTGTAATTTCCAAGCTTATATTTTCAATTCAATCATTTTCCAAGAAAATGGAGGTTATCAAAATGATTGTTATTATCCACAACACTCCGTAACAGGAAAAGCAACAGGGCCACGTCCCATGCGAGTCTCTATTGCCATCTAGAATCAGCTCTCAAACAATTTCTATCACTTCTTTAATTCACCCAGGAGGAGCCTCCTGACAATAGCTCTCCTCCGCGAAATGGAAATCCTTAATCTCCAAATACTGGATAAAGAAAGAAATTGCAGAAGACTTTGAAAGGAAGCTAATAATTTAGGTTTGAGTGACTGGGCTGGCTATTTTTCTGCTACTCTATTTTATTGGATTCCTAATCTCACGGAGTTCTGTAGTTCAGATGAGAGCCTTCAGAGATAAGAAGGTAAGACTATGACACTATTTTGCAACTACTAGTAAGAGGAATTTTGTTAAGGATTTTATTTGCTTACTCACAACAGGTATATTACATTTGATGTTACATCTGCTGCAGAGTGCAAAGAATTCTATGCCTTTATTCACAACAGCTACCGAACAAGAAGAAAAGGCAAAGTAAAAATATCAAGTGCTTTACAATCTGCAGCAGATATAACAGCAAATGTAGTATAATGAAAGTAAAATAAAATCAATACCCCTCCTCATTAACATTCTACTTCACAAAATTATGAATATTACCCATGAATATCTAGTGGCAGTTTTCCCTCATGAAGTTCTATTTTGAAACCTCTGTCAAACTGAAATTGAGCTCCCTGATCACATTAGAGAGCAGAATTATTTTAGGAATAAAGGATTCTTGTCTTGGATCATTAAGACATTGTCTTTATGGCCAAGCATACTTTTAGAAACTGCTGGAATCACTGTGCCCTAGAAGTCATAATGAATTGCAGGGTTCGACATCATTTTAGCAAAAGTCAAGGGGTTGACAATACAGCAAAGCCTCAGAAACTCAAATTAATTGAAGGGATCAATGTACAAAAACTGTTATTCTTAAAGTGTTTTATATCAACAGCATGGTCTAGTCTCAAGACCAATAGTTACACATTCTAACGTCCTTCGCCAACTAGTGTGTCATTACCTGAGCCCCTGAAGTTCTTCCAGGTTGTAGTTTCTCATCTAGTAGAATTTCTTCTACTAACTCACAGGCTTATGGAGCAGATAAAACAAAATAGGGTAGGTGTAAGTGCTTTTAAATCCAAAAATTACTAAACCTATAAGGTATTATTAAGTAAAAATAACTACTGGGTAAAAATCATCAAGTAAAAAAATCATATGACAGCCTTTGTAAGATTAAACAGATAAACTGAAACAAAGCAGGAGAGAGATGTGGGTATAAATCCAGAGGTTGTTTTTAGTCTAGAGAAACAGCTTTCAAGGTGTAGGAGTTCTAGCCAACCCCCAGCCATTCTCAGTCTGAAAGAACCTAAGGTCGGTTCAGAGGTGGGGATTCTGTTCAAGGAGAGCGTTCGTGGTCTCCAGAGCTCTGAAATAGAAGTGAACATCTCCCTCTAGGACCAGCCTTCCAGAGCATATCTCGCCTCCTGGGACGGGGATTGCCAGCAAGAGGTTCTGAAAAGCGGACCGTCTGCTAAAGAAGGTCTGTGAGGAGGCTGAAGGACAGCTATATAACCTGGAAGCTTCTGGCTACTGAGCTCAAACAAGGCAGAAAAAAAGTCTCTTCTTTCCTAAGGAAAATATTTGGAGGGAAGTTCTTCCAGTCATTGCTAACTATGATAATCACATTTGACATTTTAGGAGCACGACTCAATAGCTAAAACATAGAAATGTAAATGACTTGCAGTGAGAAATATAAATGGGCATACATTCAAAACCCAACTGCTCCTCCTCTGAGGAAATGTGCTTCCAAAGTTTCTCATGGTTGCAAGTTTAAAAAATTACGTAATATATCATGAATTTTGAGTAGGAAATTTTTTTTTGAATTTTATTAAGCATATTATGAAAAATAAAATCTCTAAATTCAATTGTGTTGAGTAACTTATGTAATACGATACTGGATGTATTTCTTTACTACATGCAGAGTAAAATTTAGCAACTGAAATCCAGTCAGCTACTACTGTTCACTGAATAATAAATGCATGGGATAATATTGATAGAATATTAATATTATTACCTTAATCTGAATGTTATTTTTTTTAATTAAGTATGTTATGGTAAATGTACTCTCCATAACACCAGAAGGAGGGAAGGGAGGGAGGAAGTGAGTTAGGGAAGGAAGGAAGGAAGGAAGGAAGGAAGGAAGGAAGGAAGGAAGGAAGGAAGGAAGGAAGGAAGGAAGGAAGGAAGAAAGGAAGGGAGGAGGGAGGGAGGGAGGAAGGGAGGGAAGGAGGGAGGGAGGGAGGAAGGGAGAAAGGGCTATATGTGATACAATTGTTATGGTTAGTTCAAATGTCAGACTCACCACTTGATAGCTATGACCATATTATTTAATGTCTTTAAGCTTCAGAGTCTTAATCTGGGTCAAATGGAGATAGGAAAGGTGCCTACCTCACAGAATTGTTGTGAGGACTAAATAAGTACTCCATATACAGGACTTGGCTCGGTGCCAGGTACATACAAGTACTCAATCATTCTTATTGTTTATATGTCAGATGCTTGCTACAAAGCAATTAATCTCATGGTTTTCAAGATTCTATTGATATCATTTAGAACAGTTGAAATTTTTTTATAAATATTTATTAACCCTTTCTGGTTTCTGTCTTTCCAAAAGGAATCCCTAAAGTTTTATGAATAAAAGCATTCAAAAGCAAAAAAAAAAAAAAAATTGTAATTTAGGTGGAAGTGTTCTAACAATAACACTCAGTATAAGAGAAGGGAGACAGACATCATTTTCACTCCCCTCCAGGTAGGAGGCTGACAAATATGGAAGAAGGCATCAAGCTGCCAGCTGAGGGACCCACAGTGTAGCGTAGGCATCTGGCCACCTGCTTTGGAGCCCCTCACTACTGCACATGACGGGGTTCTGTTGGTTGGCTGGTGTGGGGTGTGTGTGTGTGTGTGTGTGTGTGTGTGTGTGTAGCTAAGAAGTCACATAATTGCGTCCTAATACCAGGAAGCATAAAACATATAAACAAGCACTTGGAAGGTGGCAAAAATAATACGTAATTAATTAATTCTACTCCTAACCTAATGGAAGAGATAGACACCTAACTATAATCTAAGACAGACTTTGATAAGTACTATTCTAGAGGAGCCAAGTAAAAAGCGATAAAATTGAGAGAGACTGACTTAGTAGAAGTCACCTGTACAATGACCCAAGAGAGAAGAAGGGCCATGGTGGTCTCTGCAAGCTCTTTATTCCATGAATGCAAAGACCCTGTTTAGCTCATTTACCACAGTGACTCAGTGCCTAGCATAGAGTCTGGTAGATGTAGGCAGTGATAAATATATGTTAAACAAATGAGTGAATATATAAATTATTTCAAGATGATTAGCCCAAGGTGTGAAAAGACAGCATTACCAGGAACTTCAATGGAAAATACAAACATGATGCTAGTTTGCAGCAGGGAGAATGGAAAAGATAGATTTCAGTTATTGACGCAGCAAGTTTCCTAATGTTTTTGCAGAATACAGAGTTAGTGAGACCTTCAACAGTACCATCTTACGGTGTGGTGACAGAATCCAGATTAAATGGGATTCAGAATATTAAAATATAGTCTGGATTTCTTTTTTTTAACTCAGCTCACACTTTTCTAACCACTCCCATCAAGACTTTCTCCACCTTATCATTTTACTACTTAGCGGAGATTGTCATTTCCCAACCTGAAATTCCACTGTTCAAAACTGTTTCTTGATTGCCTTTGTGAAAATCTAAGAAACTCTGCATTCATATTTTATAAATCTGTTAACCTCATCCACTGAAAGACTCATTTATTTCCTTAGTGTTACCCACTATCACCATTTCTTAATATTTGGCCCGAAGCCAATATAATTCAGCTTTTAAAATATTCCTCTATATTAAAACCTGGTGAATAACTTTCAGAAATCCAAATAAAAGATCCAGCTTTAGTTTTAACTTCATCAGACATGTACTTCATGAGACAACAGTGTCTCTTCCCAAAGAATTCCAACCTTCCCTATTCTCTGCTCCTGCCCGTAAAGAAGTATTCCTGGTCTGTAAAAGAGCAAGGGCAAAGCCATTTACCAGCTGTCTTATGGAACGATGCTTGGAAACAGAAAGATTCACTCCAAACTAAGAGATCTCAGGTAGAATGCATCCCCAGTGGGCTATATAATGCTAATCAAGCTAACTCACTGAAAGACTTATTTTCAGAACACTCCCACCCTCACCTAGAGACCTACAGCCAGGACATTTGCTCCAAAATGAAACCTAAGATCGTCTCTGCAAGGAATTTACCAAGGCAGACTAAAGTTCCAGGGCAGGAGTGGGGGCCCCCCAAAGTGAAACCCTCCTTCTTTTGGCCTTTGCATATGCCAAACACCCTCAAGTGCAGTCCGCCAATTAAAACTCCCCACCCACCTACATGGAGCTCAAAGTCAGCCCGCCTCACAGGGAAGACGTCTGATGGCTAATACGTCCCAATCAATCACCAAAGAAATCCATGCAGCTACCTATTTTTAACCCAAACAAGTTTTCCATTCTTTATTCTTTTATACTTGTAGTTATGAAAAATTCCAAACACACAAAGGTAGAGGATAGTATAATGCACCCCTCCACGCACCCGACACCCAGCTTCAAAAGTATTAATTCAAGAATTCATAGCTAATCTTGTTTTCTTTATAACCCAACCTACTTCCCCAGTCCACACAATTGTTTAAAAATTCCCAGACATTATGCTACTCCATCATTAAACATTTAGGTATGTATCTCTAAAAGACAAAGATTCCCTTTTCAAATCATAACCACAGTATCTAAATCACAGCCTCCAGAAAACAACAATTCCTTGATGTCCTGACTCAGTGTTCATATACTTAGTTGTTCTAAAAATCATATTTTTAGAGGCTTCCCGGGTGGCACAGTGGTTGGGAATCCACCTGCCAGTGCAGGGGACACGGGTTCGAGCCCTGGTCCCGGAAGATCCCACATGCCGCGGAGCAACTGGGCCCATGTGCCACAGCTGCTGGGCCTGCGCTCTAGAGCTTGCGAGCCACAACTACTGAGCCTGTGTGCCACAACTACTGAGCCCACGCACCTAGAGCCCATGCTCTGCAACAAGAAAAGCCACCACAATGAGAGGCCCACGCACCGCAACGAGGAGTGGCCCCCGCTCACCACAACTAGAGAAAGCCCGCGCATAGCAACAAGGACCCGATGCAGCCAAAATTAATAAAATAAAATAATTTTTTTAAAAAAACGATATTTTGAAAAATGCAATTTGTTTATTTGAATCAGTACCAAAACAAGGAGTATACACTATGATTGGTTGACAAGTCTCTTCGTTTTTTATAGTCTATAGATTTCCTGTCAATTTTTGTTTCTTCCCTGCCATTTAAATTTGTTGACGAAATCACACTGTTTGTCCTGCAGAGTTTCTCAAAGTCTAGATTTTACTGACTGCCTCCCCCCATGGAGTCACTTAACATGGTCCTTTATTGTCGGTATTTCTTGTACATTGATAGATTTGTTGAAAGCTTGATCTGTTACTGGTTCTTTTTTTCTGTGGGTTTTTTTTTTCTGTTTTTTTTTTTTCTTGGCAAGACCACTTCAAACATGGTGTGTATGCTTTCATCAGGAGGTATAAAATGTCTGGTTGTCTCCTTTTACAAAGTTAGCAACCATTGATAATCACTGCCTAAACCAACTCATTCATTAGAGTTGCATAAAGATGATATTCTCGTTCTAGCATTCCTTCTTCACTTATTATCTGGAATACATTTATAAAGATAAGCTTCCTTTCATCAAATATTTGATTATCGTGGTGTACTTTCTATATAAGAAAGTCAAGATAAATGCTAAATTCTTTCCTTTATTCATCAGTTTCCAAAAAAAAAAAGAGTTTTGTATCTTACAAAGGTGATCCATGAATTTGGGGGATCTGTGGTGGGGAGAGTTGTTTGTTTTATTATGAATCCACGGATTTAAACATATTTGATGTATTTAAATTCATTGCAGCTATTCTTTTTGATGCGTAAACCATCCCAGCTTCATCCACCAGGAGCCTATACAAGTTGGCTCCTAAACCCTTTTGACGGTCTTTGATAGTTTCCTTGCTTTCTAGAATGACAAGATATTGCAGGCTATCTTGTACATTTCTTACCCTTGACCAGGAATCAAGTTTTTTTTCAAGGAATTCTTTCATTTTAGTGAAAGATGGTATTCAGAAACAACAAGCTAGGCGCTGAGGTTGTTCATTGGTCTTGGGTTGGTCCTTGTTTCTGCAGTTTTTCACAGAAGAGGGCTAGTAATACATATATGCATACATACACTTAATACATGCATATACATACACACAAAATACCTCAGAGTTCATAATGAAACTTCCACTTCAAAATCAAGGCCACAGAGCTTTAATTTAATCGCATTGAACTTATATGTCTCAACACCCATCCTCCATGTCAAAAATCCCAGTCCTTAATAACACCAACATAATTACTACTTTTCCTAATTGTATATTACATAAACAGCAATCTCAGAATTCACATTTGGAGACTACCATCAACAATATAATCAGTATAATTGCTGAAACAGTTCAGGATTTTTTACAATTATTTTTTTCCTTGGGGCACATCTCTCTGAGGATATACAAATTACTGTGTTTTAAAGCACTTGGAATAGTTCATCCCTGTTTGGTTATAATGCTAACTGAATATACAATCAGATTCATTTATTTGGTTTTACTACTGATGTGGGGGGATTATCTTTTAAAATTTAATTTTTTATTATAATCATGTAAAACATGTACATGGTGCAAAGTCAAATTTACAATTAGTATAACCTTATTTCCTCTCTGCCCAAAAGCTAACATTCTTTTTTTTTAGATTTCATGGTTTACCCTTCCATTTCTTAAAATATAAGCACATGTGTATATATTTATATTTTTATCTCCCCTTTCACAGTATATAGTATCATACTATACATACTTTTATCCACCTTGCTTTTTTTTACCTAACAATATATCCTATATATCACTACATAAATATATATAGATCTTCCTAACATTTTTATAGTATCATATAGTATCCATTCTGAAGATACTTCATTGTTATTCAACCAATCCCTTATTGAGAGACATTTGGGTTATTTCCAATGTTTTTCTACTACAAATAGTGCTGTAAACAATAGCCTTGATAATACATACTTCCAGAACTTTGTCATTTCCTACAAGTGGGTAGCCCTCTGTTTTAAAAGGTAAACAGAGAAATAAATGTCATCAAAAAAATTGAAAATAAAAAAACGAAACACAAGATCACTGAGGGACAGGGAGAAAAACTGGCTCCAGTGGAAGTGAAAATAATATGAAAACCTAATTAGTATCCTCAGAGAAATCGAGTGAACACTGCAGTCAGAAAATAAGAATAAACTGCTTTTAAAATGTGAGAAATGAGAGAAAAGAGTAAAATACAACCAGAAGGAGAAAAATTCCTCTTTCATGATTGGGATTCAATAGATACTGCCTAAAGTTGATAAACTAGAGGACAAACAAGTAACCCATTACATACCTACAATATTAATGTATAAACAGAAAAATCTGGAAGCAATTGCCTCTGGGCAGTCGTACTGGAATTAGGAAATTATGTACTTTTCATTTACTCTCATTCTGCATGCTTAGAATTTTTTCATAATAATATTTTAATTAAACATAAAATATGAGAATTAGTAAATAAATGTGAACCAGTATTTATATGCTTTAATTTGCAACGTTTCCCAGAGCACTGAGGAACTGAAGACTATTCTTATCTGCTGAAAATCTTCCAAGAGTAGCGTTAACAGGTGATAATTTATTCTGATGCCCAAAACACAGTGTGACAAGTGTGATTTACCTATAGCTAACATGTTTCCCTTGGAGCTTTCTCAGGCTCCTTCTGTCCATCACTCTCTTGCTCTCTTTTCCATTTTACTGGTCAGAAAAACAATAAGTAAAAAATACATTACCATCCCTTATAAGTCGTCTTTCTTATATAGTCCCTTTTCTATACTGAAAAATTCAGGTGAATGGAATATTTTACTTTTCTTTCACAGAAAATGAAATTAAGTTGTTTAATTTCAAATGTGATTCCCAATTGATGTTTCTCTTATTACTAGCCACCAATCAAAATGAAAATGCTCTCTCTCTCGAACTAAATAAATATTATTTTCCTCCAGACCCCATTGTTTTTCCCACCCTGAGAATTTACCTCTTCAAAGAAGCCAAGTCTTGTTTGTTCTCAGAGAAATCATTTTGCACTATCACACCAAGCAATGTTTGCTTGTATTCAATGATTCCACCCTCACGATAATAGGTTTTATCTCCTTGATAAGTATGTAAATGAGGCTAATCTTTCTGTAGTTCTCAGCTCTTTACAGGTGGGAGTTAATGTTAGGCTATCTCAGGTACTTATTGATACAATGATACATCAACTCACACATTTCAACAAGAATGTTAATAATTTTATCTTTGAATTCATCCAAGACCCTTGGCTTCATTGCCTCAATTCCTTGATTAGACATATTTGATTCCCAGCTAAAGTCTTTATAGCTGTGCTACCATAGACAAGTCACTTAACCTCTCTGAGATTTGGTTTCATTCTCCCTAAAATGAGGATAATACCACCTATTTCATGGTTATATCCCTGACCTCTCTATCTAAAATAGCATCTCCATCATTCTCTTTCCCCTTTATCTGATTTATTTTTCTTAACCATTGACCTCACCTCTACATGCTATTACTCTATCTATTCTTTCCTTTGTTTATTACCTGTCTCCCATACTAGACTGTAAGTTTCTTAAGGATAGAGTTCCACCTACTTCGTTCACACCTATAACTGCAGCACCTAAAACAATGCTTAGCACACAGCAGCTGCTCAATGAATGTTGTTGAATCAATAGTTGAATAAAGTGTATTGCTGAATGATTAAAATGAAATAATGTATGTAAAATGCTTGGCACTTTGGCAAAAAGTAACTACCTAATGAAAGGTAGCATTAATTTTTTAAATAGCCACCATTGCTAGGACATAAATACTCATTAAGTTGTCTGAACCTAACTACTTAAACAGAATCATTAAGTTTGTTTATTTGGTTGTTTTTGCCTAAGGGCTCCAGGAACCAATGAAGTTTGGGAACCTTTGCTATGTGAGTTACAAGCAAACCACATTATCGCAGGTAGAAAACAGAAGGTGTAATATGCCAAGAAGTTCGAAAATACTGTGACGTTGGCTGGAGGCCCACTATGAGAAGAATACTGTCAAAGAAGATATCCAAGTAATCAGAGAGGCCTGAGCAAGCTTCTTGGATGCAGAATCACACTGTGCAAATGAAACTCTCGGAGGGTATTTATGTTCCGTAAGAACAACCCCTGCAGCTCAGGCTGGGCTTCCCTAAGACCAAAGAAAGAAAGAAAAAACATTTGAACACACCGTGCCAGCTCTGAACTGTGAAACTACTCATGCAGGACAGATGCAAGGGGTGGGAGATGAGAAGAGATAAATGGAGGAAGGGGGAGGGAGAAGGCTGATAATAAATTTGTGGAAATTCAGGATTTTGTGTTCATTGCTACTTTGCCCTCAACTACCTTCTGTAAGGTTTCCTATTAATGAAATAATACTGGCTCTTTAATTTGACATCTGGGCATTTCCTGTCATACTCAATACTAAAACTGTGAGTTAGTGGTCTTAACCAAAAATCTAAGTTCTACATTTCTTCATTAAAAGGTATTCATCTAATCTATACTTAAAGTCCCTTTATTACAGCCTGGGCTGAGATTAAAGTTCTCACAATCTTTTTTTTTTTTAATAATTTCAATACAATCTCATTGGCCTCTGTGGTGTGTGTGTGTGTGTGTGTATGTGTGTGTGTGTGTGTGTGTGTGTGTGTGTGTGTGTGTGTGTGTGTGTGTTTTAAATAATATAAACCCCTTAGTTTATCATTCCTATTTTCAGAAATTCAAGAGTTCCCTCTACCTAGTTTCTGTGCTACATCAAGGCCTCACTTTCTGTCAACTGTCCGATTAATCCTTTTGGGGTTTTTAGGCTTCCGGAAGACAAAATCCTTTCTGCCACTCCCCACACTTATCAGATACGCAGTTCAATGGTTTCACTATTTTCTCATCCCAATTTTCCATCCCCATCTTCCTCGTCCAGAGCACTGACTTCCCCCTGACAGTGCCAGTGAGGCCTTTATCAATCTGCATCTTAAGTTTTTCCTCACTCATTGGCTTTTCTAAAAGGTTGTTAGCTTTTTTATAAAATCCACTCTCCCACCACTTTTACACTTTAAGAGATCTGAAAACTTAAGAAAATTCCTTAGCTGCATCTTTGCTCTGGCAGGAACAGCTCACTAAGAGGATCACATGAAATGACCGACTTTTAGGCAAGAGGAAGAAAATGTGAGTAGGCTGCACTGCACTGATATCAAGTTGTTCTTCTGTTTGACGTCTTCTCCACAGCCCTGCAGGCAGCAGGCCATCACCATGTATCAATCCTGCCATCACCATGTATCAATCCTGCCATCACCATGTATCAATCCTGCCATCACCATGTATCAATCCTGCCATCACCATGTATCAATCCTGCCATCACCATGTATCAATCCTGCCTCCTTAAGAAGGACACAAAGCTTCCTGATTCTCAGTGTCCTCATCTGGAAGATGGTGACAATAATACCTTTTTCACCTGATGGTAAACATTGAATATAAGTGACCCACAGAGACAACACAGCACACAGTGTCATTCTTCCCTCTTCCCGTCTTGCACTGTTTACTCTTTTTTTTTTTTTTTTTTTTTAATTATTTATTTATTTATTTATTTTTGGCTGTGTTGGGTCTTCGTTTCTGTGCGAGGGCTTTCTCCAGTTGCGGCGAGTGGGGGCCACTCTTCATCGCGGTGCGCGGGCCTCTCACTATCACGGCCTCTCTTGTTGCGGAGCACAGGCTCCAGACGCGCAGGCTCAGTAGTTGTGGCTCACGGGCTTAGTTGCTCCGTGGCATGTGGGATCCTCCCAGACCAGGGCTCGAACCCGTGTCCCCTGCATTGGCAGGCAGATTCTTAACCACTGCGCCACCAGGGAAGCCCTGTTTACTCTTGATATTGCTATTAACTGCTAATCAATTCAACACTTAAGTTATCAGTATGGGTTTTGTGATGGATTATGTGCAACAATAAAAGCGGAAAGACTAAAATACAAGTCAGATGCTTTTACTTTTATCACAAGCAAGTGCTAAGTCTCCCTCAGAGCCATGCTCCCATCCTTCAAAGATACTATGGGCAATAATTCTAAATAAGTGGGCTAACAAAAATGGGCTAAATAAGCAAAGCAGCTTTTTTTTACACAGATTCCCTTGCTTCTGAGACCTGATGTCCTCACACTGTGCCCCACACATTCTGAGAGCTCATTGTCCGGAAGGGGATGAGCAGAGCGCATGCGTGGTGTTAAGAGCGCTCCTGTTGGAGCCTGGGGCCGGCGTGATGGATTAGATACTTGTTCAAGGTTCCTTTCCACTCTGTGATTCCATAACTCTACCAAGACAACTTCTAAAATTCCGACGCTACCAAACAATTTTCCTACAGCGGTGGTATTTAAATAAGGGACTTTGATTTACATGGAAAAGGCAGGATTGTCTTCAGTCGCCGCCAGAATGAGAGAAAAACACTCCACTGGAAATCAGAAACTCAGAACTGAAATGCCACTTCTCTCATCATCGGTCACGTGATCTGAAAAATGTGGGCTGAGCTCAGCAAACACTTATGTTTCATGTCAGCTTTGAAATTCTGATTCTGGGATAAGGCTGCCGCCCATCGCCGGGGTAGGTAGAGCAGCAGGCCTTAAATAAACATGTGGGAACCGCTACCTTTTCAGAAGTGATCTGTGACCACTGCCACTTTCAGCAGGTTATCTCTGAGAAAGGGGTGAGGGTGGAGAATGATAATTAAAGAACAAATTCACAGGCGTGGATGAGGATCACTGGATGCTCCCTGCTCTATGCTAAAATAGTAACTTTAAATAACTGGTCAAAGAGGTGCCTTTGTGCCCCAGAAACATTCAGAAAAGGACTCATGTATGTCAGAGATAATGATCCTCCATAGCAATGATGTTATTGTCTTTTGGGCTCAGAAATTAACCGAACTGCTGGCTGCCACAGCCATCCTTCCTGCTAGACAGCACGTACATTTCCTCCTCACCTGCCCTAGAGAGCGGTTAATTAGTACCATCATGGGCCGGAAATAAGTAGGAGACTAGTCCTCACTATCTAAAGGCCCAGATTATTTTAATATTCCAAGAGTAACCAAGGCAACCAGAGTTTAAGAAACAATATTACTGCCAATAAAACTTTCCAATTTGTTCAATTTTGTAAGACGGTTATTCTTTAAAACTGAAAAAAAAAATGGTGCTAAGTTTTAATGACACTTGGAAAAATTTTTGGTATTAACTCCCAGCTTTATAATCTAACTAAACCCACACCAATAAAATCTTAATCATCATCAAGCACTTCACACACACACACACACACACACACACACACACACACACACTATATTTATATATCAGAGATACCATATCTTTAGGCATATATTTATAAATAGCGCCAAAGAGAAATTTTCATAGAAATGTTAATAATTTCCATAAAAACCTTCACATACTGCATGGCACTTGCATATAACATTTTAATTAATTACCTATTCATGAACCACTTGGGTATTTGCACAATTCAGATGATTAATGAGCACGAGTGTGAGGACACAGTAAAGACTGTCTAATAAACCCTTCCTCAAGATGCTTCCTATTTGCAAAGCACTGAGGCTCAGTAAATGACCCAGTTGCCTGGTAGAAATGCTCCAAAATGTTCTGCCCAAGATCCAGCCTCTTCTGGTCCTGTTTGACTGAGGCCAGGCGAGTGGCATGGGAGATCCTCGGGCCATGAGGAAAGATTGAACAAGAGCACATGGCATTCTGCAGCCCCCAGAAGCCAATTCAAAAATAGACCTGTGTTCCTTCCTCCTGAACAAATACTGGAAATGTGACTGCTATGGGGAAATAACTCTGGCAGAGGGAAAAGAAGAAGAGTTAGAGATGTCCCTTTCCTAATAATCATTACCATTTATTCGTTCCTACTAGGTGCCAGCGCTGGGCACTCTATAGACATTATCCGATATGTTCTCTAAAACTCCTTGCAAAATATGCATGAAAACCCCATTTATCTGATGGGAACCTGGAGCTCAGGTAGGAAAGGGAAGGAGATCTGAGCCCTAGTTTTTGCAACTTCAAAGACCACCCTCTGGCCTCTCCTTTAAAGGAACTGTTAGGAAATCTGTACTCTTAAGAGAGATTTTTATATTTGTAGTTGATAAACATGAGAGGTTTTGCAAACCTCAGTCATACATTCACTCCATCTTAGTACAAGAAGCTTAGAGGAAAGAGTGCTTTCTCCACAGGGTATTAGAAGAGCATTCAGAGACCTGCGAGGCTGCCCTGGTGAGCCAGGGGGTTTGAGCAGGAACTGGGTGCAGAGCAGTCTAGTGGTTTGTTGGCCATCAGAGGTCCCACAGAAGAGATAGGAAAGAAGTGGGGAAACAGTTGCCCCAACTTTCTTTACAACCACACCATCCTTCAGGTGGTAGACATTAGTGGTTACATGTTTCTTCTGGGTTTTGTTTTGCTTTGCTTTGTTTTCTTTTGTTTTGTCCATCCAACCTTCCCTTTGGGTGGGTGGGAAGGAGGTTATCTCCAGTTACGTTCGGTCTTGGTGGAACTCATTATCCTACTTCCCATTACCAAAGCCCACGTTGGGGCTCACTCCCTCCCCATCACTCAGGGGCCAAGGCCAGGGTGCATGAGAAAGATAACTCCCTCCTCGTTACCCAGAGTGCCTTGGCTCTGCCAATCAGATATTCCAAGCCAGACTTGGCTCTGGACCAAAACTGAAGGAGTGCCCAGCCTTTATTTCCAGCAGCTACAGCAGTGAATGGTGGTGGTCACATCTTTGCCCAGTGGTGGCAAAGTTCTGGCTGTATCGTCCCTACAAAAAGATGGGGGGCTACCATCTCATGATCTGCCATGCATGTTTTTCAAATCTGGTTCTTCAACTCCCATCAATTCTGTGAGCCCCCAATAGTTTATAAAAAAGGCATTTTTCTGCTTATGGCAGTTAGTATTGACTCCTTTTGTTTACCATCAAGCAAATCACACACACACACACAAACACACATACACACACATGCTCTACACTACGACAGACTGTGTTATTGTTCTTAAATGTTCACCAAGATGGCCTTAACATTCTCCTCAGCTTCAATAAACTTTACACAGGCTTCTTACTGACTCTAGGCCCCTGACCTCCCATTACTTACACACATTTAGTTTAGAAAACTTGTAACTGTAAGTTCTTTCTCTGCCCCTCTGAGATGTAAACCTTTCTAAAAGCCTCCTGCCAGTTTTGAAACCCAGGAATGTTTCCTCCAGGACCTGGGAGCCATCTCTTTGAAATGTAATCATGAGGGAAGACAGGGCCCCTTCTCCCAGTCTCTGGGGGAGGGTAGAGGCTAAAGTCAGTGAGTGCATTGCTCCTCGTTGTAAAACGACCTCCTGTCATGAAGATATGGGAAAATTTACTTCTCCTTTTGTAAGACCAGCTAACAAACACAGCTGGCCAATGATCCCCTACCCACAACTCCAGCTCTTAAAAACCCTTCTGCCGGGCTTCCCTGGTGGCGCAGTGGTTGAGAATCTGCCTGCTAATGCAGGGGACACGGTTTCGAGCCCTGGTCTGGGAAGATCCCACATGCCGCGGAGCAACTAGGCCCGTGAGCCACAACTACTGAGCCTGCACGTCTGGAGCCTGTGCTCCGCAACAAGAGAGGCCACGATAGTGAGAGGCCCGTGCACCACGATGAAGAGTGGCCCGCGCTTGCCGCAACTAGAGAAAGCCCTCGCACAGAAACGAAGACCCAACACAGCCAAAAATAAATTAATTAATTTATTTAAAAAAATATATATATATATATGCCTTTAACAACAACAACAACAAAAAACCTCCTGCCCTTTGTTTCAGTGGAATTGCCTGCAGACTGTGTTCGGGTCTCTTTCTTCTATTGCAATAGCCTTGAATAAAGTTTTCCCTGCCTGTTTAACTCTGCCCACTGTAAATTCTGCTTTGATAATATTGGCTGGCCCTCCCTAAGAAAGGACAATATTCTTCATCCCCAACCGACACCAGGTTTGGCCCATGAACTTGCTCTGATGAATGATAAGTGAGTTGAAGGGCATGCCATCCCAGGCAAAAGCTCTGGGACCTAACCTGTAGTTGGCCCCCTCTCCTCTTTCCCAGACAGAGGCTGATCCATCTATCTGAATTCTTAAGTGAAGATAAAAGAAACACAATCACAGCCGACCCATATGTGCACATGCAGAATGAGCAAGAAATACATCTTGGCTGTTGTAAGCCACTGAGATGTTGGTATCATTTGTTACCAGAGCACAACCAGCAGTCTTGACTAGTCGCATACACTTTCTGGAACTTGGCACCGCAAAAGAGAAGCTCTGGAATGAACCAACTGTCTCTGGGAAGGCTGCCCTCTGACACTGCCTTCCATCAACTAGCAGTGAGCTTCAGAAGTCCTCCTGGACGAAATATCCCAGAGGAAACACAGGGTGAACCACGGGGCTTTCAAAGCAGCAAGAATAATCCGCCAGAAGAGGTAAGACTGTACGAACAACGGGCCAACTGAGGCCTCTGGAGAATCCCAGGTGATGTTCAAGGAGGCCTTTTTTCAGTGTTATTCAAAATACTCTGCTTGCATGCCCCTTATACAAATTTTGAAAAAAACATGCACCTCCTTTACACATTTTTAAACTGTCACCCCAAAATTTTCATCATAAGTTTAAAAATTAATTTTTTTGTTAGGAGGAGGTATGAAATATTAAATGTTTTATAAGACAAAATAAGATGAGGATCGACTTTGAAATCAAATTTCATGACATGCTTTGATAAAATAGGTTTTAACTATCATATTGAAAACTGCACTGAATCCAAAAGAACCACATGAAATATGTATTTGTGGTTTTATCCAATGTATCTTTAAAACTTTGGTAGTCCTGGAAAACACAGATTTTTAAAAGAACCGGCCCCACTCACCTATGCTGCAAGGCCCAGCCTATCCTTATCGGAATTATATGTAAGACGCAGAAAGGCAAGAAATCCACCAGGTTTAAGTTTCCTTGATTAATCATTAAAGCAGTCCTCCTTCAAAATGAATATTTCTAATTATCCCTATTTTTTTTCTTTTGAGGCATGGGAGGTTTCTAATGCTGGAGCAAATGTACTATATTTACACATCAGAGGGCCTTTCTCTGTAAAGTGAGGGAAGAAATGTGCAAAGCAGACACTTTCTCAGGCAATTTTAGAAAAGAATACATGTGGAAGTTGATAATCTTGAAAGTGGCATGTTCCTGCAAATCCTGAAAACTATCCACGCATTAGTACCCCCTGCAAGGCGTGCATCCCTCTGTTGCAAGAGTATGTTTCACGCGCATATAAAACACAGTTGGGGTGCGTGTGACAAAGAAGCAGAGGGGCAGGCTAACTCTCCTGGGTGCTTTCTGGATTCACAAAGCAAGTCTGAGCAGAAAGCCTAATCCCAGGCGAAGTTACTTTTCCCCAAGACCAGGGGACAATGCCTCCATGTGCTGATATTTGCAGCAGTTACAGGAAAACACTGGGAATCATTCCTAGGGCACCACGGAAGACTAAGAACTCTGTTCCCCGGTACCCAAACCATGTATCTTAGAAGGCCAGCCAGACCATAAAATGTTTTCCCAGTTTTATACATACTTAAGAACTCATGGGTAATATATCTAAACTCTTCTCCTACAAGGACCCCTCCTAGCAAACTACGCTTTGGAATAAAGAACTGTCAACACTGGCAGATTCAGAACTTCTGCTGAGAAGAATTTACCACAGCAGAATGATCTAAGTACATCATGTCATGCAGTGGTAGTTTAATAATGATATATTCCAAGGCTAGAGGGGAAAAAAGGTTTTTTTATTAAGCTAAGGATACATTAAATATCATTATAAATTAACCCTCTACTATTATTTCGATGGCATTTTCGGAACATACCACCTGAGGAGGCACCAAAAAAAAAAAAAAATACTGTGTACTGGTCTGGTTTTTAAAAAAAACTATCTCAGAAAGACTTACATACCAAATGCATTGAAATGGCACAGAAAAAAAATTTATGTATGCCCACTGTCCCATGAAAGCAGCATTTTACTCCAAACCCAAAAGGGCAACTTCATGAGGATCCTAGCCTTGTTAGAAGTGTGGGGTGAAATCCTAAAATTAGGTTGTATATATGTTATATACACCAGATTTGGGGGTAAGAACTCTGAGCAATTTAGTAGCTATGATGATTTAAACACATTTCTTTTGGAAAGAGAGTGGGGTAGAACAGGAAAAGCCATATTACTGTGTATATGGAAAAACATTAATAAAAATCAAACATAATGGTTAATTAACATATCAAACATAAACTAAACAACATAATCCAAACATAAAATATGAAAAAGAACTGCCAGATAACAAAACACATTGCCATTCATCTTCCCTGTGATAAATTTTTAATGAGACAGACCTCTCTGTACCACAATCAACTTTGATTTAATAAAGTAAAACTACATAGTACAACAATTGTATATCAAATAGCATATTTTAGCGCATTTTCCATTATATTATGCACTTGAATTCCTTCAAGTACTGCCTCTGTGATCTCTTCCCTACCTCTCCTCTGAGCTTCCAGACTTAGTTTCTAGTACTGGATGAGCATATCCACAGAGTTATTTTTCCTGAATTTCCAAACCAAAAAAATCCAAACCTGATTGAAATATAATTTACCCACAACTTTCTTTTTCTTCCTAAATTCAGTGGCATCATCACCTGTTCACTCCGCTTAGGAGCCTCTTCAACTCTTCCAGCTTCACACTCTACATCCAAACATTTGACAAGTGCGCCAAGTTTCTCATATATTCAACCATTCAGTACAATGATTCAGTTCATTCTTTTGTATTCCCATACTCCACTTTTCCTCCTTTTTTTGTCTTTTTACCTTCCGTACCTTCATACCATTATATGGATGTTGGAGATCATGAATTCATCCTCCATGTCTCTTAAATTTTAAATTTTCTATCATTTTTCCATATCTTTATCTCTGCTGTATGCTGGGGAAATTCTTTAGGTTTATCTTCTAAATCACTGGTTTACTATTAAGCTGCATCCAAGCTATTATGTAGTCTATCAGCTATGATTTCATTTTAATAATTTTATTGTTTATTTCCAAGATATCTGAATGTCTATTCTTATTTTACAAATACTTGTTCTGGTTTTATAAGTGTGAAGACATTTATCACCCTGAAGATGTTCAATATTTTCATTTTACCATCTTTTTCAGACTATTCAATTATCTCTGTTCCCTCAGGAGCAAATCCTGTGTGTGTTAAGTAATTGTGAATTCTTTCAGGATGGAAATCTTTCCCAGGTCGTTATAATTCCCTACTGACTTCATCTTTTATGTGAGATAATCTTGCCTTGTGCTCTTACGCTTAACCTCATCTACTTTCTTCTTTTAGCAGAGATATATAATTATTGGTTTTATAATATCTTCTCTTTTACATATTTCTCTGAGTTTTGTGTGGGAAGGGAAGATTGCAATATCTGCTTTCTTCATCAATCTTGAATTAAAGGTCTCTTGTCACACGTTCAGCGTATTTGGGCAGTAGCCTCCTATCTCATCTCTCCTCCTCAGGCTCTCAAATCACACTGCAACCAGTGCTATTCTTAAAGGTTCTGCTAAGGACCTGATCATTGAGTCTGGTGTTATTCTTCTATCTAAAGTATAGTAAAACAGCTTTTTAGATCCTTCACTCTCAAGAGAAAAAAGGACTCTATAGTAGAGATCTTAGCAGAGCCTACAAAGGGTAAAACCCCTAAATTTTAGCCCCATCTCCTTTTCCAATCTACTCCCCCACTTCATCTTTTCAAAATCACTACCCTCTAGTCATCCCAACTACTCAGAGAATCTATGCAATTTCATGCTTCCCTGCCTTTGCTGAAGCTCAAATCACTTCTATGTCCCATTCACTTGCAAAGATCCAGATAAAATCCTACTATCTATTCTATGAAACCTCACATATGCTATGGACATTTCATTATCTCAGCCTCATATAGATATTACCCATATCCCTATAGGAGTACTTATCTCATTCTGCCTTAATGCATTAGAATCCCTAACTAGGCCGTAACTTCTTAAGGGCAAACATTATTAACCACTTCTTTCCATATTTCAAGCAGCACCCAACATAATGTTCAGCATATAACAGGCACTCAACAACATTTTTTAAATGAAAGATGACGTGACCCTTGTTCCAGTGACTAGAAGTGCTATTTGGCAAATATATATTCATACAATTAAATTCAAGGAATTAAGGAATTAAACTTAAAGGAAATGAAGACATTCAAACTAGGATTCGGTATCATAGCTTTAGACTGTAGGAAAAAGAAATTTCTGCTTCTTGAAATTCTGAACCTATACCAGCCTCAAGTACCACATCCCTTTCTAAAAAGCCCCCAGTGATAGCCCAGTCCTCTGGGTTCTATTGCATGCCTGCATGTCCCTTTCATTGTATTTACCACCCAAAGTCCAACTGTCTGTGTATCCGTCTACCCTACTAGATTATATCCCCTCTGAGAACAGAAATCAGATACAGTGTTTATCAGAGAATAAATTAAAAAGTGTTGACTAAATAAATGCTTAAATACCACATTTTTCCCTTATTTGTTCTCAGAATAGTCCCAAGCTATAAGGAAAGCTGCCATTCTCATTTTCCAATAAATAACCAAAGTAAATGAATGTTAAATGAACTCATGGTCACAGGAGAAAGGAACCTGGTAGCAGAATTTAGGCCTTCTTGAAATTAATCACCACATTTCTAAATATTCCTATATAATATGAAGCATCCATGGTCAGGAATATAAGAAAATGGACAATTTAGAGCTCTTTAAATAAAGGAAATAGCCCTCAATAACACAGTAAGTAAAACCAACCTTTAAATAACCCCCCGAGCTCTTTTCGTAGAGCTTCTGGCACATAACTAATATTATAAACAAAGCCGTCATCCACACACTGATCAGCACAGCAGCATTATTTCTAGGTGCCCAGGGCAACCGTATTCATTTAACCTGTTCAGAAGGACTTTAAAAAGCTATAAATAGGGGCTTCCCTGGTGGCGCAGTGGTTGAGAATCTGCCTGCCAATGCAGGGGACACGGGTTCGAGCCCTGGTCTGGGAAGATCCCACATGCCACGGAGCAACTGGGCCCGTGGGCCACAATTACTGAGCCTGCGCGTCTGGAGCCTGTGCTCCGCAACAAGAGAGGCCGCGATGGTGAGAGGCCCGCGCACCGCGATGAAGAGTGGTCCCCACTTGCCGCAACTGGAGAAAGCCCTCGCACAGAAACGAAGACCCAACACAGCCATAAATAAATAAATAAATAAATAAAAGAACGTGAATTTCTAAAAAAAAAAAAAGCTATAAATATCACCAGATTTAGTGTATGTTAATTTCTACCAATTCAGCATTTTCATTACACACAATATCCTCTACTACAAACAAGCTGCTTCTACTATAATTTCATATAGCTATATAGATTCATTTTATTAGCTGTTTATTGAGTGTTTACTACGTGCCAGGCATGTTGCTAAGAGCTGCATAAATTATCTCATTTACTCCTCATAAAAACATTACGCATTAGGTACTATAATTACCACATTTTAAAAGTGGAAACGAGGGCTTCCCTGGTGGTACAGTGGTTAAGAATCTGCCTACCAATGCAAGGGACACAGGTTCGATCCCTGGTCTGGGAAGATCCCACATGCTGCGGAGCAACTAAGCTCGTGCACCACAACTACTGAGCCCGCGAGCCACAACTACTGAAGCCTGCACCCCTAGAGCCTGTGCTCTGCCACAAGAGAAGCCACTGCAATGAGAAGCCTGCGCATCACAACAAAGAGTAGCCCCCACTCGCCGCAACTAGAGAAAGCCCGCGCATAGCAACGAAGACCCAACGCAGCCAAAAATAAATAAATAAATTTATTTTTTTTAAAATGGAAATGAGAGCTCAAAGATATGAAATAATGTGCCCCAGGTCATGCAGCTAGTAAGAGATGGAGGTGGGAACAGTTCCTGGTCCTTTCTGGGGCCACAGTCCTGGCTCCTCCCCACTATGGAGACTTTAGTGTCCATTGGAAGGATATATTTGTTCAGATATTCTCATAAGTTTGACATTATCATCACACTGAATTGTATGAAATCGCTATTTCTGTGGACCAAAAAGGGTCAAATGGTTCAACCTAGTAGACTGTTAATATTCTATTCTAATATTAATATCCGCAGCTTTTGGTTCCTTGCTAATGTATTATTTTCTCTTTATTTTGTATAGTACATGTATTTAATGACTCCTAAAATTATTATTATTACAAGTTATGGTATAACCAATAAGACACAAACACCAGTGAATCCCTTAAGTAATTCCTCAATTCTGATCAAAGGTTGACTGTATGAGAAACATATTGCAAAGATGTGGCCAGGAACTCTCCCCCTAAGTAAACCATTTCCAGATCAGCACATTCTAGAGCCTGGACGATGTATGGTTTCTGCAAACCTGCCAGATTTACTGGTATGATATCTCCATTTCCTTTAAAATGCAAACAAACCAAAAAACCTAAACAATTCCAATAAAAGAGAATAAAATAAAATAAATGCTAGCATCTGGGAGCAAATGCTCCCTTTGGTAAGAGAGTTTAGAAAGCAGGGCATTCACAGAATCCACTCTCCTCTTTTTCACCTTCATTGGTCTCTGTGTCTTTCCTTCTTGTCTTAGAGGAAAACGTGTCCTGCTTCTTCAAGAACTAATCCTCCCATGTGTGCTCTTGACCCCAGCCTCTGTCACCTCCTCTGGAAACTTCCTCTGTAAATTTCTCCCTCTCTGTATCCTCACCTGCTCCCTTCTTCCTGGCTGCAGCTCTGAGATCAAACACAAACATGTGCAAATCTTCTGTATCTACTGCACTCCACTCCGTCCCCGCAGAACTCTCTCGCCCTCCTTTCTTCTCTTCTCTGCCAAAGGACCAGCAAAGGGGTGTGTTCTTCCTCCACTTCCTCGCCTCCCACCCACTCATCATTCCAAAGTAGCCTGGCTTTTGAGAAGTCATTCTCGGCAATGTCACCAGTGACCCCGACCTACTGGACTCTCAGTTCTCATCCCACTTAACCTCCCCCTAGTTTGTGCTAATGCCACCAGCTCCCTCCTCAAACGCTCTCTCTGGGATTCATTCATGCTACACTTTCCTGGTTCTCTTCCTACCTCTACGATGGTTCCTCTCCAGTCCTTCCTACTTTCTCTGTCTTATTCACAGGTTTCTTCCTTGGCCTTTCCTTCCAAGAATTCAAGCTTCTCATTTTTCTTCTTGCTCTGCTCTCCCCAATACATACTTCAAACTACTCAAAGCCATGTTAGGTTTTCTCTCCT